>NC_136620.1:43078821-43506321 GCF_933228915.1 Telmatherina bonti
CTGCAGCCTTGTTCTGGTTCAGTTTCTCAAGTTGCTTCTTAACCTGATTGCAGGAGACAAACAAGGTGGAGGTCTCAGGATGTCCTGATGTGGAGGGAGATGAAGCTGTGTTCTGGTCCATGACTGAGCTGCAGGGTGACAGATTGGAGGCGTGACAGGAAAGCAGTGGGCTTATGGAGGGTGTGTGGTCTGTTGGGCTGGAGGTAGGGGGTGAACTGAACCTGGTGAAGAATATGTTCAGCTCATTAGCTCTGTCCAGACCTCCATCAGGTTGGTCCCCCTTTAACTTGAAGCCGGTGATCTTCTTCATTCCAGACCACACATCCCTCAGGTTATTCTGCTGGAGCTGACTTTCTAACTTCTTCCTGTAGTCCTCCTTGCACTTCTTAGTTTGTGTTTTAAGTTGTTTTTGTGTTGCCCTCAATAACTCCCTGTCTCCATCCCTGAAGGCTTTCTTTTTGATGTTCAGCAGCTTTTTCAGCTCACTGGTGATCCAGGGTTTGTTATTGGGGAAGCACCTCACTGTTCTTGTTGGGACGATGCTGTCCACACAGAAGTTTATGTAATCTGTCACACACTCAGTCATGGCGTTGATGTCGTCTCCATGAGGTTCACAGAGGACGTTCCAGTCTGTAGCCTCAAAGCCTCCTCTAAGAGCATCTTCAGCTTCAGCAGACCAGATTTTGATAGTCTTTGTGATGACTGGTTGCTGCTGAACGATGGGCTTGTAGGTGGAGGTGAGAAGAACCAGATTATGGTCAGATCTTCCTAAAGGAGGCGGGGCAGAACAACTGGATCCATTATTCATATTTGCATAAAATAAGTCCAACATCTTATTTTCTCTGGTGGAGCAGCTGACAAACTGCTGGAATGTTGGTAGAGTTGCAGAGAGGGAGACGTTGTTGAAGTCTCCGGAGATCGCCATGAATGAGTTTGGATGCTGTGTTTGTAGCCGAGCAACGACGGAGCTGATGACATCACAGGCTGTGTCTGGTGCGGTACCAGGTATTATATAAACCGCTACCAGAATAACACAGGTAAACTCTCTGGGTAAATAATATGGACGGAAGCTCACAGCTAACAGTTCCATGTCCCTTGTGCATATCTTCTCCTTGACAGTAACATGTCCAGGATGACACCAACGCTGGTTAACCAGCACTGCAATTCCACCACCCTTTAGCTTTCCGCTGTGTTGTCTACTGCGGTCTGCACGGACCGTTTTAAAGCCCGGTACAGACACATTACAGTCAGGGATGTGTTCATGCAGCCATGTCTCGGTGAAGCACATAATACTGCACTCTCTGTATTCTTTCTGAGACCTTGTTAGCATCTCCAGCTCGTCCGTTTTGTTAGCTAGCGATCTCACATTACCCAAGACGACGGTCGGGAGAAATGGTTTAAATCTCCATCGCTTTCTCCTCTGTCTGACTCCCGCTCTGCATCCTCTTCTCTTTCTTTTCAACTCCATCAGGATTTGATGTGTTGTTTCATTGATAATCCTGATTTGGGAGAGGTTAATCAGTTGATCCCGATTGTAAACAAGTCTTTCGTTGCCATGGAGACTCATCATAACAAGTCTTGAAAGAGCAAAAATATGCAGAAAAATCTTCTTTGTGGCACACGCTCCGAACCGGCATGAAATCCTCAGAAAAAAATACCTAATTTGAGGTCATATCTATGCGAGAAGACTTTGTACTTTAAAAAAAAATCAAAATAGCAAGTCAGAGCTAGTCAGAGTCATTTGCTGCCATCAGACGGCGCAATATAGAATGAAATTATATTCATTCATTCATTCATTTTCTGAACCGCTTAATCCAATTCAGGGTCGCGGGGAAGCTGGAGCCTATCCCAGCTGGCTTTGGGCGACAGGCAGGGTACACCCTGGACAGCTCGCCAGTCCATCGCAGCGAATTATATTATTTTCTTTATATTATATTATATTATATTATATTATATTATATTATATTATATTATATTATATTATATTATATTATATTATATTATATTATTCGATTTGATATAATTATTCTAATAAGTAAAACTATCATTTTATTTGACATAGTTTAATGTAATATAATGATATAATATACTATTCTGAAGCAGTGATGTTTTTAAAAGAACAAACTAAACTGAAGTAGTGATGAAATGATTTCAGAGTTATGTCCTGGTGATTCTTTATTATTTATGTTTAAAATCCATCTTTAGTCTTTATTTTTTTATTTTATTGTGATGTTTTCTGTATGCTATGTTTCATAGAATAGACTAAAATAGGTTTCATTGCCATGCTACTAGACGATACAACGAGATTAAGCGGAGAGTATTAACACATTTAAATGGAATAAAATAAAACAATATCCTAAAGGTGTCATCATGTGACCACAGCTCTGTCTGATAGTAGGCCAGAACGAGACGTCGCCTCGTCGGCGAACTTGGAATGATGTTTTGCGAGTGGGCGGGGCTACAGTCGGACCTGTCGAGAGAGTAGATTATCGGGCAGTGTGAGGAAAGCCAGTGCTGAGAGGATGAGAGGAGGGAACCCAGTTTAACCCGCTGTGGGCGGTTAGTTGGGAAATCCTTTATCCAGGCACAGGTGGGACCCCCAGGTGATCCGGATGTCTGGGTTTACTGTGTTGAAGGCAGAACTGTAGTCTATGAACAGTAAGCTGGCGAAGGTGGCGCAGGGTTCCAGGTGGCTGCGTGAAGGATAGTGGGTATGGCGTCCTCTGTCAATTTGTTGGGTGTGTGTGTGTGTGTGGGGGGGGGGGCTCTCTGATGTGGCGTGTGATGATGGGAGAAAGTGCTACGGGTCTGTAATAGTTGAGGGTGGCTGTTTGGGACCGGGATAGTGGTTGCAGACTTCAGCAGGATGATTGTGAAGACCTGGGAAGGCTGGGGAGCCGTCCCTTCAGCACCGTCCAGATATTCCACCTGGCCAGGTGCCGTCTTGGTGTTTACTGAACAGAGTATGACTTCCTGGGGGGGGGGGGGGGGGGGGGGGCTGCAGCGGTGTGGCAGGGAGCTGTGTTGGAGACTCAAGGCGTCAGCTGTTTAGCTCTTCTGCTATCCCGGCGCCCGAGTCTCGTGGCGTGACGGCGCAACCTTTGAAGTTGGTGACGGTCTGGACGCCACGGCCGTCGGGGGTTGATGCTGCGGAGGTGATCCTCCACTGACCTGCAGGTGGCTCTGGCATCCCGGATGCCTCTTCTCAGGTCGGCACCAGCAGTGCTGGGAGGGTTGTGTGTCCCGTGCTCGGAGGCGTGCACAGACCATCCAGGGTTTCTGGTCTGGGTTTGTCCTGATGGTCTTGTTCACCGCCACATTCCCAATGCAGTATTTGATGCTTTATTCTATGACTGGAAGTGTTGCACGGCACTTTCTGCAGCTTCGCTGGTGTTCAAGGACCTTTGATATGCAAAAGGAAACAGAGTTATTACCGTTAGACTGTTTGCCTTACTGATGTTAGAGGTAGATCGCCATGATCTGTACAGATCAAAGTGGGATTGGTGATCATCTGTGTTTGCCTCCTCCAGGATGCCGTGCTGGCAGAGCTGGAGAAAAGTCTGGATGAGAACGACTCTGAGGTCAAGGCGACAGACGGTTCTGCCTGTTGTACCACGGCCTTGTCCTCCACATCTCCTCTTCATCCCTGTAAGAATGTTTTCTAGTGAAGCCAGATGTTGGAAGTATCTACAGAATGAATGCACATGATGTAACAACCTGTCTGTCTTTAAGCTGAGATGGAGGAATACGAGATTGAAGATGCCTTAGAGTATCTGCGACGCTGGGCGAACGAAGCCCTGTGATCGGAGCCGTCACGCTGGGAGAGGAAATAAACGGCAGTTAGCTAGGTGTTGCTTAGTGTTTTACGTTCATGGTCGCGACAGGTCTTATCTAGAGGTTCCTTTGCCCCGCGACGCTTCAGTGCCAAAGTAGAAATGGTCTCATTCAGGGAGCTTTGTTCTTTTGCAGTTTTCATCGCTGCTCATCCTGTTCACCGTTTCATTTCTTCCTCTGACAGTTGTTGTTTCAGACGGTTTATTTTTGGAAATAAAACCAACAAGATCCCATAGACGTGTCTTACATCTTACTACCTGCCCCAACATCTAACAGGTTATCCTACATCTTACTACCTACTCCAATAACTAACAGGTTATCCTACATCTTACTACCTGCTCCAACATCTAACAGGTTATCCTACATCTTACTACCTGCCCCAACATCTAACAGGTTATCCTACATCTTACTACCTACTCCAATAACTAACAGGTTATCCTACATCTTACTACCTGCTCCAACATCTAACAGGTTATCCTACATCTTACTACCTGCTCCAACATCTAACAGGTTATCCTACATCTTACTACCTGTTCCAACATCTAACAGGTTATCCTACATCTTACTACCTGTTCCAACATCTAACAGGTTATCCTACATCTTACTACCTGCCCCAACATCTAACAGGTTATCCTACATCTTACTACCTGCCCCAACATCTAACAGGTTATCCTACATCTTACTACCTGCCCCAACATCTAACAGGTTATCCTACATCTTACTACCTGCCCCAACATCTAACAGGTTATCCTACATCTTACTACCTACTCCAATAACTAACAGGTTATCCTACATCTTACTACCTGTTCCAACATCTAACAGGTTATCCTACATCTTACTACCTGTTCCAACATCTAACAGGTTATCCTACATCTTACTACCTGCCCCAACATCTAACAGGTTATCCTACATCTTACTACCTGCCCCAACATCTAACAGGTTATCCTACATCTTACTACCTACTCCAATAACTAACAGGTTATCCTACATCTTACTACCTGCTCCAACATCTAACAGGTTATCCTACATCTTACTACCTACTCCAATAACTAACAGGTTATCCTACATCTTACTACCTGCTCCAACATCTAACAGGTTATCCTACATCTTACTACCTACTCCAATAACTAACAGGTTATCCTACATCTTACTACCTGCTCCAACATCTAACAGGTTATCCTACATCTTACTACCTACTCCAATAACTAACAGGTTATCCTACATCTTACTACCTGCTCCAACATCTAACAGGTTATCCTACATCTTACTACCTACTCCAATAACTAACAGGTTATCCTACATCTTACTACCTGCTCCAACATCTAACAGGTTATCCTACATCTTACTACCAACTCCAACATCTAACAGGTTATCCTACATCTTACTACCTACTTCAACTACTACCAGGTTATCCCACATCTTACTGCCTGCTCCAACAACTCACAGGTTATACTATGTGTTACTAAGTGCCAACAGCTAACAGATGAAGCATCTTTTTTTCCTTTGTTGCTGGATGCAGATCAATAGTTACTGATCAGAATTTATTTTTCACACTTTCTGGAATAGTCTTTTAACCTTGTTAAAAGGTTAAGAAATCTGTCACTGCATCAGTTTGTTAAAGAAGTCAAACATCTAATCAGTCTAATAATCACTTCACCAAAGGGAAAATCCAGGTATCTTTTATTTTGATATATTTTTATTCAATTTAGTTTATTTTTAATGTTATTTCAATGAAGGGTTTCTATTTTATGTCTATTTATTTTTAATATATTCTTTTCAACCTTATCTCATTGGCCATCTACAACCATATATATCGGTGTATTTTCAGTTAGAAACGGGTAAAAGTTTCACACTAAACATGTTTATGGCATACATTTGTAATGAACTATGAATGTCATGAAATTTGGTTTTTACTCAGCAGAGTCCGTTTTTTAAATTTTTGTTCTTGTTCTGGTGTTTGTTGTTTTTGCACTCCAAAACAAGATTTGTACTTTAAATCCGGGATCTCTTATTGTTGCCGTAAGCAACTGAATGGGATTAGCGTCTCTGGCAGACAGCGAGATGGAGGAAGGCGACTGGGATGAATGCAGGCTGTAAATCTGTTGCAGTCTAAACTCTCCAGAATGTGATCATCATGTATGAGGACATATATGAACTGTGGAACTGCTGACTGAAGCTCAATGGGGTCTGGAGCGAGCCAGAGGGAATTTTCAGGTGAGGTTTGCTATCTTCTACATGTTTGTATAAAGGATTGTAAGGTTACTGGTGAGATTGTTTTTTATCAGGTTTACTGCCTTCTACGCGAAGATGCAGATCTTTATTTACTTTATTAGAAAATAAAAGAATTTTCCTTCCTGCATTACGATGGAGATTAGATTTTTTCTTCCTCATGAACTGTAAAGTGGAAAACACAACGTGTGACCTCATTTAGGAGACTTAAGCTTCATGGCAGGACTGACGGGCTGCTTCAACGCTGGCACGGATGGAAACATCAGCTGTAAAACAACCAAATAAAGATTGTTTACGAATCATTACTGATATGATGCTCACATGGCCCCTAACAGCATTAAGAAATTAGCACAATCCAATTTGAGAGGGGCGGCTGCTCGTTGTGCAGCATGAATACAAAGCTGCTCAGCAAGTGCAGCCCGTTGTCGACTTCCACACCTTCACAAAGATTTTACAAGAAGTTTACTCTTTGCAAGATGTAAGACTGAAAGATACAGAAGATCATTCCTGCCAGCAGCCATCAGCCTCCGGAACAAGACCTCCTCAAATTAATTATTATATACTGCAATATTGAATTTCCCTTTGGGGATTAATAAAGTATTTTTCATTTAATTTAATTTCATTTATGGAGCAACACGCGACTTGTGTTTCAATTCACCTTTATTTATATAGCGTCAAATCACAGCAATGCCATCTCAAGACGCTTTACAGACAGAGAAGAAAACATGAAAGCCTATATAACCTCGTATATAAGGAAACCAACAGATTGAGTTGGAGGATCCAACGGTGGGGGGGTAAAAGAGAGAGATAAAGAGAAAGAAGCTCAGTGTATCAGGAAATGTCCCTCAGCAGTCTAAACCTATAGCAGCATAACTAAGGGATGCTAACCATCCCTAGCTATAGGACTTATCAAAAAGATAAGTCTTCAGCCTAGTCTTAAAGGTGGGGAGGGTGTCTGCTTCCCTAACACTAACTGGGAGCTTATTCCATAAGAGAGGGGCCTGATAACCAAAGGCTCTGCCTCCTGCTCGGCTCTTTGAGACTCTAGGAACCACAAGTAAGCCTGCAGTCTGCGAACGAAGTACTCTGCTTGGTATATAAGGAACAATGAGGTCTTTGATATATAGTGGTGCCTGGCTGTGGAGGGCTTTATATGTAAGGAGAAGGATTTTAAATTCTATTCTAGATTCAACAGGCAGCCAATGAAGAGAGGCTAAAACTGGAGAAATATGATCTCTCCTGCTGGTTCTGGTCAGGACTCTGGCTGCAGAATTCTGGATCAGCTGAAGGCTTTTCAGGGCATATTTAGGACAGCCCAGTAATAGAGAGTTACAGTAATCTAGTCTCGAAGTAACAAAAGCGTGAACCAGTTTTTCTGCATCACTCTGAGACAGAATGTCCCTAATTTTGGCTATATTACGTAAATGAAAGAAGGCTGTTTTAGTAACCTGCTTAATATGTGGGCCAAAGGACAGGTCAGGGTCAAATATTACTCCAAGGTTTCTCACTGTAGCACTGGAAGCTAAAGTAATGCCATCCAGGTTCATTACAAAACTGGAAAATTTAGCTCTGAGTTTTTCAGATCCAACGAGAATTACTTCAGTCTTATCTGAGTTTAAGAGGAGAAAATTTCTAGACATCCAAGTCTTTATGTCTATGAGACAATTTTGTAGCCTATTGGGCTGATTTGTTTCATCTGGTTTAAAGGATAAGTATAGTTGAGTATCATCTGCATAACAATGAAAGTTTATTCCATCCATCCATCTTCTGCCGCTTATCCGGGGTCGGGTCGCGGGGGCAGCAGCCTAAGCAGGGACGCCCAGACTTCCCTCTCCCCAGCCACATTTGCCAACTCTGCGGGGGGATCCCGAGGCGTTTCCAGGCCAGCCGAGAGATATAATCCCTCCAGAGTGTCCTGGGTCTTCCCCGGGGTCTCCTCCCAGAGGGACGTGCCTGGAACACCTCACCAGGGAGGTCCAGGAGGCATCCTGACCAGATGCCCGAGCCTCCTCAACTGGTTCCTCTCGATGCGGAGGAGCAGCGGCTCTACTCTGATCTCCTCCCGGATGACCGAGCTCCTCACCCTATCTCTAAGGGAGAGCCCGGCCACCCTGCGGAGGAAACTCATTTCAGCCGCCTGTATACGAGATCTCGTTCTTTCGGTCACGACCCACAGCTCATGACCATAGGTGAGGGTAGGAACGTAGATCGACTGATAAATCGAGAGCTTCGCCTTCTGGCTCAGCTCCTTCTTCACCACGACAGACCGGCGCAGAGCCCGCATTAATGCAGACGCCGCACCGATCCGTCTGTCCATCTCACGCTCCATCCTTCCCTCACTCGTGAACAAGACCCCGAGATATTTAAACTCCTCCACTTGAGGCAGGACCTGACTCCGGAGAGGGTAATCCACCCTATTCCGGCTGAGGACCATGGTCTCAGATCTGGAGGTGCTGATTCTCATCCCAGCCGCTTCACACTCGGCCGCGAATCGCTCAAGTGAGAGCTGGAGATCACGACCAGATGAAGCCAACAGGACCACGTCATCCGCAAAAAGCAGAGACCCAATCCTGAGGCCACCAAGTCGGATCCCCTCAACACCTCGGCTGCACCTAGAAATTCTGTCCATATAAGTTATGAACAGAATCGGTGATAAAGGGCAGCCTTGGCGGAGTCCAACCCTCACCGGAAACGAATCCGACTTACTACCGGCAATGCGGACCAAGCTCTGACACCTGTCGTACAGGGACCGGACAGCTTGTACAAGGGGGTCCGGTACCCCATACTCCCGGAGTACCCCCCACAGGAGCCCCCGGGGAAAGTTTATTCCATGCTGTCTAATAATTTTGCCTAAAGGGAGCATATATAGCGTGAAGAGTATTGGTCCAAGTACAGAACCTTGAGGAACTCCATGACTTACTGTAGTTTGTGAGGAGGACTTGTCATTTACATGAACGAACTGAAGTCTATCAGATAAATATGATTTAAACCGGCTTAACGCTGTACCTGTAATTCCAACCACCTGTTCTAGTCTTTGTAACAGAATGTTATGATCGACTGTATCAAATGCAGCACTAAGATCAAGCAAGATAAGTACGGACACAAGTCCTTTGTCTGAGGCCATAAGAAGGTCATTAGTAACTTTCACCAATGCTGTCTCAGTGCTATGATAAGCTCTAAATCCTGACTGAAACTCCTCGCATAAATTATTTCTGCTCAGGTGGGCATGTAGCTGAGCGGAAACTATTTTCTCCAGAATTTTGGACATAAACGGGAGGTTAGATATAGGTCTATAATTTGCTATCACCTCTGGATCCAGAGATTGCTTTTTAAGTAAAGGCTTGATTACAGCAGTTTTAAATGATTGTGATACATATCCTGTCACTAAAGACATATTGATAAGGTTTAGTAGTGATGTATTAATTAAAGGGAAAATGTCCTTAAAGAGGCTCGTTGGGAGAGGGTCTAAGATACAGGTGGATGGTTTAGATGAAGCTATTATTTTAGTTAATTCAGAAGGTTGGATAGGACAGAAACTATTTAGACACAAGTCAGATCCTGGTTCTAAGGATGCTTCAGAGACCACAACAGGCTCAACATTATAGGTAGAAGGAAGAATATTGTGAATTTGATCTCTAATAGTGTCAATTTTATTCCTGAAAAAATACATGAAATCATCACAGCAAAGTGAGAAAGGAATACATGGCTCCACAGCGCTCCGGCTCCTAGTAAGCCTAGCTACAGTGCTGAAAAGAAACCGAGGGTTGTTTTTGTTTTCCTCTATCAATGATGAATAATAAGCTGTTCTTGCCGTACGTAAGGCTTTTTGTATACAATTAAACTTTCTTTCCAGGTTAAGTGAGACTCCTCTAGTCCTGATGAACGCCATCTGTTTTCCAAACGCCTTGATGCCTGTTTTAGAGCTCGAAGCTGGGAATTAAACCAGGGAGCCTTCATAATCTTACCTAATTTCTTCTTCTTTAGGGGAGCAACATTATCCAAGGTTGTACGCATTGAAGCTGTTATAGTATCAGCATGTTGATCAATCTGAGCAGGAGTAAGGCTTAAAGGGGGACTCTCGGTCATGCTAACACATGGTAGAGGGGAAAAAATTGATTCAATTGATTGTTTAAATTTTGTAATATTGGTAAATGGACTTGTACTTCTATAGCGCTTTTCTAGTCATACAGACCACTCAAAGCGCTTTACACTACTTGTCACATTCACCCATTCACACACACACTCATACCCCGATAGGCACATCGGGGGGCAGTTTGGGGTTCAGTGTCTTGCCCTAGGACACTTTGGCATTTCAGGGGAAGCCTGGAATTGATCCCCCAACTTACCAGTTGAAGGACAACTGCTCTTCCTCCTGAGCTACAGCCGCCCGTTGTCTGTTTATCAGACAATATTATTGTCTGATAAACATCTACTATAGTAGAATTTATTTTTGGTCAGTGAGTAATCAAATAAAGTGAATTCAAAGGTTAATAAGAAGTGATCGGACAAGACAGGGTTTTGAGGAAATACTTTGAGCTTATCAGTCTCAATACCAGATGTTAGAACCAGATCAAGAGTATGACCATGAGAGTGAGTGGCTCCATGGACATTTTGTGAAAACCCAATTGAGTTTAGAATAGAGCTAAAGGAAATGTTTAAACTATCATTTTCAACGTCAACATGAATATTAAAATCACCTAGTACAATGACCTTATCAGTAGTCAGCACTAACTCAGACAAGAGATCAGAGAATTGGGTCAGAAACTCGGAGTAAGGTCCAGGTGGGCGATACACTAATGCTAAAAGGAGCGGTTTCTCTCAATTCCATTTTGGATGAGATAAATTTAATGTCAGGAATCCAAAGGATTTATAGTTCGTTTTGAGCTTAGGATTAATTAAAAATTCTGACTGAAAAATAGCTGCAACACCTCCTCCTCTGCCTGTAGTTCTAGGAATGTGAAAGTTTAAATAGTTAGCTGGCGTAGCTTAATTAATACTAACATAATCCTCTTGCTGTAACCAGGTTTCCGTTCAGACAGAATAAATCAATGTGGTGATCACCTATCAAGTCATTGACTAATAAAGACTTATTTGGGAGGGATCTAATATTCAGTAGGCCACACTTTATTGTCTTATTTTCAGATTTTATTAGATCTATTGTTTTTATTTTTATGAGGTTTTCACGATTAACCCCAGAAGTGTTTTTGTGTTCTTTAATTCTTACTGCTGGGGAGTTGTATAAGGTCGGAATGGGGTTTTGGGTGGGCGGCGGCAGGTTGGAAGCTGCAGAAAAGTGTGTAGGACTACAATTCTGCCTCCTGGTCCCAACCCTGAGTTGTCAATTTAGCTGACTAATAAAAGAGTCCATATTGCTAGATAAGAGAGCGGCTCCATCCAACGTGGGATGGATGCCATCTCTCCTAATAAGACCAGGCTTTCCCCAAAAAGCGCTCCAATTATCTATAAAACCCACGTTGTTATCGGGACACCACCTAGACAACCAGCGGTTGAAGGATGACATGCGGCTAAACATGTCATCGCTGATTAAATTTGGCAAGGGACCAGAGAAAACTACGGAGTCCGACATGCTCTTGGCAAAGTTACACACCGAAGCAACATTAATTTTAGTGACCTCCGATTGGCGTAACCGGGTGTCGTTACCGCCGACGTGAATTACAATCTTACGGTATTTACGTTTAGCCTTAGTCAGCAGTTTCAAATACGATTCGACATCGCCCGCTCTGGCCCCAGGAATGCATCTGACTATGGTCCCCGGTGTCTCTAGAGCCACGTTTCTGACTATGGAACTACCTATAATCAGGGTTTCTGCCTCAGCAGGTGTGTATATTTTCTACTGTATATTTTCATACAGCAACACACCGACTCATGTTTTCATGGTATAAAACAACCTGCTCCCCCAGCAGCATCGTTGTGGTTAAAGATCCCCTTTTAGAGACAAACAGACCTGATCACACTGTAAACCATGCAACGGCATTAAATCACATCTCTCATTATTTTATCAAGAAGTTTAAATCATGAAACTGAAGCTGGATGGAAGGTTCAGCAGTGAAAGTTTCTTCTGATCGTTGAAACAAACTAAGCTGTTAAGTAGCTCGCCAGGTTTTTATTTAGTTCCCCTGTTCTTTGTTACGCCTCAGTTTTATTTTGCTGCTTCGAGGTCTTACTTTGTTTGTTTTGTCTCTGTCCTGTCTACTTTTTGGTTTAATTGTTTAGTTGTCCCCACATCTCCACGTACCATGACAAAACCTTTTATTAAAATATTCTGATAAGAAATTAGTTCATTATTAAATATGAACATTATATCTAAAAATGTGAAATTTATTTTCACATGAGAAAATGTCTCCCTGTCTGAGGGATGTCTCTTCATGTTGTCTTCAGCTTCAGAGAGGCCCGTCTCATCGCAGCCCACCAGCGAGTCCTCCAGCCCCTCTGAGCATCCCCCCACCATCATCATCACAGCTCCATCACGAGACGACATCTACGCCACGCCATCCAACATCACCATAGCTGAAGCCATGAAAGAGCGGAGGCCCACCTCTGCACCTTTAGTAGTGGGACGGAAACTGGTGACCAGGCAGTAAACCAGTACGTCCCATCAGGTGTAGGAACAGGCTGAACAGTCGGTGTCAATCTGTCAGCAGATAAATGTTCTGCTCTTTTCCAAAGCGACTTACATATAAAATATTAAAACAAAATATGTTCAAAACCGGCCCTGCGATGGACTGGCGAGCTGTCCAGGGTGTACCCTGCCTGTCGCCCAAAGCCAGCTGGGATAGGCTCCAGCTTCCCCGCGACCCTGAATTGGAATAAGCGGTTTAGAAAATGAATGAATGAATGTTCAAAACCACAGACTATTTGGCAATTTTTATTGTTCAGATCATAAAAAGACATCAGATATATATATATATATATATGAAAAAAAATAAAAATGTCAAATATTTCATTCTCTGACCCAGGAAAAATACTTTCTTATAACTGTAATCATCATCAATCTGATTCATCAAATCAAAATAATCATTTAATTTTTAATAATTGGTGATATCAGTAAGGTAGCTGTGTCTGGTAAGACAATAATATGACAGTGGAGACTGACGTGAAAATATCTTATATTCTCTGCAGTAAATTTCTCAGAGGGACTCTAGGTTAGCCTGAACTCCGGGAAACGTTTTGGTTGGCCATTTTTATTGCCTCACAACAAACGACGATGGAGCCTGAAAAACGTTAAGATCTAAAGCTCGTTTCTTTTCTCTTCTGAGCCCCAAAACCATCATAAATTGGTTTTAAATGGTTTAAACCAACCTAAACTAAAGGATGGAGCCTGTCGGAGAGGACGAAGCGGACATTATAAAGCTGAAATCCATCAGAGGTTATAAAACTTTCCCGGTGCCGCAGAACGACAGGGTGAGAATAAAACCTCCACACTTTTAAACATGTTGGTTTATTTACGTTTGTTTCTTTACATGCATTGTTTAGTTACGTGCAGGTGAAGTGGGACACGGTTTAACAGCGTTTAATTAAACTCTGTAGTCAATTTAAAAGAAGAAAAACGGTAAATCTCCAAACTGGACCTGGTTCCAGGCAAAATGTTGCTCACTTCGATTTAATCTCATAATTATCCTAAATTCTTTTATTAATAAGTTGTTTTGAATATGACTGAAGCTGAAATACATGTTCACTTATATACGTAAAACAAACGAGGAAATTAGTTTTATTCATTATGTTTGAATATTTTTTCTCATCAGCTGAAAGAAGTAAAAAAAAACAAAAACAAAAAAAAACAAAACCTTAAGACAGAAAAAGATTTGATGCCACAACGATGACTATAAATGAACGAAGAATATGAATATTAATGAAATTATTTAGGTGCTATAAATGTAAATGTTCTCAGAACAAGATAAAAATATATAAATACTTAAGTTAAAAAAGAGAATTATAGTAAAAAGGCACTAAATGCAACAAACTGGGAACCACTGAAACCAGTTTTAAGGGTTAGTTTATTTTTCAGCAGTCCTATTATACACCGCCTACCTGCTTCGGATGGTTTCGTAATGTCATTAAAAATAAAAACATCACCCAAGCTGGTTTCACGCCTTGTTTTTATGACATAAATGTCAGGACTGTTAGCTGACGTGATAAACTGGGTTTCAGTTCGGGAGCTGCAGAAGCGTCCGAGAGTTTGAGAAGCTCAACCGAATAGGAGAAGGAACGTACGGCATCGTGTGTGAGTGTTTTCCCCTGCTTAACATGTCGGTTTCATTACAGATTCAGCAAATAAACATGTTCTCTCCTGGCTTTAGACCGAGCCCGTGACACCAAGTCGGATGAGATTGTAGCGCTGAAGAAGGTCCGCATGGACAAAGAGAAAGACGGTGAGACGTTAACAGGGTTCACGCCGCTGCTGTGACGCCTTTTCTCATTTTTCAGGTGTTATAAAAATGTCCAAAATCTGTTTTTTTCTGTCAGGGATCCCCATCAGTAGCCTGAGAGAGATTACGCTGCTGCTGAGGCTGCGGCACGCCAACATTGTGGAGCTGAAAGAAGTGGTCGTGGGCAGCCATCTTGAGAGGTACAACACATTTATTTACACTTGGATGGTGAAACATCAGCAGGTAACACAACAGGTAACACATCAGGTAACTCAGTAGGTAACACATCAGGTAACAACACAGCAGGTAACACAGCAGGTAACAACACAGCAGGTAACACATCAGGTAACACAGCAGGTAACAACACAACAGGTAACACATCAGGTAACAACACAGCAGGTAACAACACAACAGGTAACACATCAGGTAACAACACAGCAGGTAACAGCAGGTAACAACACAGCAGGTAACACATCAGGTAACAACACAACAGGTAACGCATCAGGTAACAACACAGCAGGTAACACATCAGGTAACAACACAGCAGGTAACACATCAGGTAACAACACAACAGGTAACAACACAACAGGTAACACAGCAGGTAACAACACAGCAGGTAACACATCAGGTAACAACACAACAGGTAACACAGCAGGTAACAACACAACAGGTAACAGCAGGTAACAACACAGCAGGTAACACATCAGGTAACAACACAGCAGGTAACACATCAGGTAACAACACAACAGGTAACACATCAGGTAACAACACAACAGGTAACACATCAGGTAACAACACAACAGGTAACACAGCAGGTAACAACACAGCAGGTAACACATCAGGTAACAACACAACAGGTAACACAGCAGGTAACACAGCAGGTAACAACACAGCAGGTAACAACACAACAGGTAACAACACAGCAGGTAACAACACAGCAGGTAACACATCAGGTAACAACACAGCAGGTAACGCATCAGGTAACAACACAGCAGGTAACGCATCAGGTAACAACACAGCAGGTAACACAGCAGGTAACAACACAACAGGTAACAACACAACAGGTAACAGCAGGTAACACAGCAGGTAACAACACAACAGGTAACAACACAGCAGGTAACACATCAACAGGTAACACAGCAGGTAACAACACAACAGGTAACACAGCAGGTAACAACACATCAGGTAACAACACAACAGGTAACACAGCAAGTAACACATCAGGTAACAACACAGCAGGTAACAACACAACAGGTAACACAGCAGGTAACACATCAGGTAACAACACATCAGGTAACAACACAACAGGTAACACATCAGGTAACACAACAGGTAACAACACAACAGGTAACACAACAGGTAACAACACAACAGGTAACACAGCAGGTAACAACACAACAGGTAACAACACATCAGGTAACACAACAGGTAACACAGCAGGTAACAACACAGCAGGTAACACAGCAGGTAACACATCAGGTAACAACACAACAGGTAACACAACAGGTAACACAGCAGGTAACAACACAACAGGTAACACAGCAGGTAACACAACAGGTAACACAGCAGGTAACAACACAACAGGTAACAACACAGCAGGTAACACAGCAGGTAACACAGCAGGTAACAACACAACAGGTAACACAGCAGGTAACACATCAGGTAACAACACAACAGGTAACACAGCAGGTAACACATCAGGTAACAACACAACAGGTAACACATCAGGTAACACATCAGGTAGCACATCAGGTAACACAGCACGTAACACATCAGGTAACAATACAACAGGTAACACAGCAGGTAACACATCAGGTAACAACACAGCAGGTAACACAGCAGGTAACAACACAACAGGTAACACAGCAGGTAACACAGCAGGTAACACATGTAACAACACAATAGGTAACACAGCAGGTAACAACACAACAGGTAACACAGCAGGTAACAACACAACAGGTAACACAGCAGGTAACACATCAGGTAACAACACAGCAGGTAACAACACAACAGGTAACAACACAACAGGTAACACATCAGGTAACACATCAGGTAACAACACAACAGGTAACACATCAGGTAACAACACAACAGCTAACACAGCAGGTAACACATCAGGTAACAACACATCAGGTAACAACACAACAGGTAACACAACAGGTAACACAGCAGGTAACAACACAACAGGTAACACAGCAGGTAACACATCAGGTAACAACACAGCAGGTAACACATCAGGTAACACAGCAGGTAACAACACATCAGGTAACACAGCAGGTAACACAACAGGTAACAACACAGCAGGTAACACATCAGGTAACAACACAACAGGTAACACAGCACGTAACAACACATCAGGTAACAACACAACAGGTAACACATCAGGTAACACATCAGGTAAAAACACATCAGGTAACAACACATCAGGTAACAACACAACAGGTAACACATCAGGTAACAACACATCAGGTAACACATCAGGTAACAACACAGCAGGTAACAACACAACAGGTAACACAGCAGGTAACACATCAGGTAACAACACAACAGGTAACACGTCAGGTAACAACATAGCAGGTAACACATCAGGTAACAACACAACAGGTAACACAACAGGTAACACAGCAGGTAACAACACAACAGGTAACACATCAGGTAACAACACAACAGTTAACACAGCAGGTAACAACACAACAGGTAACACATCAGGTAACAACACAACAGGTAACACATCAGGTAAGAACACAGCAGGTAACGCATCAGGTAACAACACAGCAGGTAACACATCAGGTAACAACACAGCAGGTAACAACACATCAGGTAACACAGCAGGTAACAACACAGCAGGTAACAACACAACAGGTAACAACACAGCAGGTAACACAGCAGGTAACAACACAGCAGGTAACACATCAACAGGTAACACATCAGGTAACAACACAGCAGGTAACAACACAACAGGTAACACAGCAGGTAACACATCAGGTAACAACACAACAGGTAACACAGCAGGTAACAACACAACAGGTAACACAGCAGGTAAGAACACAGCAGGTAACACAGCAGGTAACACATCAGGTAACAACACAACAGGTAACACAGCAGGTAACAACACAACAGGTAACAACACAGCAGGTAACACAGCAGGTAACACATCAGGTAACAACACAGCAGGTAACACATCAGGTAACAACACAACAGGTAACAACACAGCAGGTAACACATCAACAGGTAACACAGCAGGTAACAACACAACAGGTAACACAGCACGTAACACATCAGGTAACAACACATCAGGTAACACATCAGGTAACAACACAACAGGTAACAGCACGTAACACATCAGGTAACAACACATCAGGTAACAACACAACAGGTAACAACACAGCAGGTAACACAGCAGGTAACAACACATCAGGTAACAACACAACAGGTAACACAGCACGTAACAGCACGTAACACATCAGGTAACAACACAACAGGTAACACATCAGGTAACAACACAACAGGTAACAACACATCAGGTAACAACACAGCAGGTAACACATCAGGTAACACAGCACGTAACACATCAGGTAACACAACAGGTAACACATCAGGTAACAACACAACAGGTAACACATCAGGTAACAACACAACAGGTAACAACACAGCAGGTAACACAGCAGGTAACAACACATCAGGTAACAACACAACAGGTAACACAACAGGTAACACAGCAGGTAACACATCTGGTAACAACACAATAGGTAACACATCAGGTAACAACACAACAGGTAACACAGCAGGTAACAACACAACAGGTAACAACGTAACAGGTAACACAGCAGGTAACACATCAGGTAACAACACAACAGGTAACACAGCACGTAACACATCAGGTAACAACACATCAGGTAACAACACAACAGGTAACACAGCACGTAACACATCAGGTAACAACACAACAGGTAACACAGCACGTAACACAACAGGTAACAACACATCAGGTAACAACACAGCAGGTAACACAGCAGGTAACAACACAACAGGTAACAACACAGCAGGTAACAACACAACAGGTAACACATCAGGTAACAACACAACAGGTAACACAGCAGGTAACACATCAGGTAACAACACAGCACGTAACACATCAGGTAACAACACAACAGGTAACACATCAGGTAACAACACAACAGGTAACACAGCAGGTAACAACACAACAGGTAACACAGCAGGTAACAACACAACAGGTAACACAGCACGTAACACAGCACGTAACACATCAGGTAAAAACACATCAGGTAACAACACAACAGGTAACACATCAGGTAACACATCAGGTAACAACACAGCAGGTAACAACACAACAGGTAACACATAAGGTAACAACACAACAGGTAACACAGCAGGTAACAACACAACAGGTAACACGTCAGGTAACAACACAGCAGGTAACACATCAGGTAACACAACAGGTAACACAGCAGGTAACAACACAACAGGTAACACAGCACGTAACACATCAGGTAACAACACATCAGGTAACACATCAGGTAACAACACAACAGGTAACACAGCACGTAACACATCAGGTAACAACACAACAGGTAACAACACATCAGGTAACAACACAACAGGTAACAACACAACAGGTAACAACACAACAGGTAACAACACAACAGGTAACACAGCACGTAACACAGCACGTAACACATCAGGTAACAACACATCAGGTAACAACACAACAGGTAACACAGCAGGTAACAACACAACAGGTAACAACACAGCAGGTAACACAGCAGGTAACAACACAGCAGGTAACACAGCAGGTAACAACACAGCAGGTAACACATCAACAGGTAACACAGCAGGTAACAACACAACAGGTAACACAGCACGTAACACATCAGGTAACAACACATCAGGTAACACATCAGGTAACAACACAACAGGTAACAACACAACAGGTAACACAGCAGGTAACAACACAACAGGTAACAACACATCAGGTAACAACACAACAGGTAACAACACAACAGGTAACAACACAGCAGGTAACACAGCAGGTAACAACACATCAGGTAACAACACAACAGGTAACAGCACGTAACACAGCACGTAACACATCAGGTAACAACACAACAGGTAACACATCAGGTAACAACACAACAGGTAACAACACATCAGGTAACACAACAGGTAACACAGCACGTAACACATCAGGTAACAACACAGCAGGTAACACATCAGGTAACACAACAGGTAACACATCAGGTAACAACACAACAGGTAACACAACAGGTAACAACACAGCAGGTAACAACGTAACAGGTAACACAGCAGGTAACACATCAGGTAACAACACAACAGGTAACACAGCACGTAACACATCAGGTAACAACACAACAGGTAACAACACAACAGGTAACACCACAACAGGTAACACAGCACGTAACACATCAGGTAACAACACAACAGGTAACACAGCACGTAACACAACAGGTAACAACACATCAGGTAACAACACAGCAGGTAACACAGCAGGTAACAACACAACAGGTAACAACACAGCAGGTAACACATCAGGTAACAACACAACAGGTAACAACACAGCAGGTAACACATCAACAGGTAACACAGCAGGTAACAACGTAACAGGTAACACAGCAGGTAACACATCAGGTAACAACACAACAGGTAACAGCACGTAACACATCAGGTAACAACACAACAGGTAACAACACAACAGGTAACACAGCACGTAACACATCAGGTAACAACACAACAGGTAACACAGCACGTAACACAACAGGTAACAACACATCAGGTAACAACACAGCAGGTAACACAGCAGGTAACAACACAACAGGTAACAACACAGCAGGTAACAACACAGCAGGTAACACATCAGGTAACAACACAACAGGTAACAACACAGCAGGTAACACATCAACAGGTAACACAGCAGGTAACAACACAACAGGTAACACAGCACGTAACACATCAGGTAACAACACATCAGGTAACAACACAACAGGTAACAGCACGTAACACCACAACAGGTAACAACACATCAGGTAACAACACAACAGGTAACAACACAACAGGTAACAACACAGCAGGTAACACATCAGGTAACAACACAGCAGGTAACACATCAGGTAACAACACAACAGGTAACACATCAGGTAACACAACAGGTAACACATCAGGTAACAACACAACAGGTAACACAACAGGTAACAACACAGCAGGTAACAACGTAACAGGTAACACAGCAGGTAACACATCAGGTAACACAGCACGTAACACATCAGGTAACAACACAACAGGTAACACCACAACAGGTAACACAGCACGTAACACATCAGGTAACAACACAACAGGTAACACAGCACGTAACACAACAGGTAACAACACATCAGGTAACAACACAGCAGGTAACACAGCAGGTAACAACACAACAGGTAACAACACATCAGGTAACAACACAACAGGTAACAACACAGCAGGTAACACATCAACAGGTAACACAGCAGGTAACAACGTAACAGGTAACACAGCAGGTAACACATCAGGTAACAACACAACAGGTAACACAGCACGTAACACAACAGGTAACAACACAACAGGTAACACCACAACAGGTAACACAGCACGTAACACATCAGGTAACAACACAACAGGTAACACAGCACGTAACACAACAGGTAACAACACATCAGGTAACAACACAGCAGGTAACACAGCAGGTAACAACACAACAGGTAACAACACAGCAGGTAACACATCAGGTAACAACACAACAGGTAACAACACAGCAGGTAACACATCAACAGGTAACACAGCAGGTAACAACGTAACAGGTAACACAGCAGGTAACACATCAGGTAACAACACAACAGGTAACACAGCACGTAACACATCAGGTAACAACACAACAGGTAACAACACAACAGGTAACACCACAACAGGTAACACAGCACGTAACACATCAGGTAACAACACAACAGGTAACACAGCACGTAACAACAGGTAACAACACATCAGGTAACAACACAGCAGGTAACAACACAACAGGTAACAACACAGCAGGTAACAACACAGCAGGTAACACATCAGGTAACAACACAACAGGTAACAACACAGCAGGTAACACATCAACAGGTAACACAGCAGGTAACAACACAACAGGTAACACAGCACGTAACACATCAGGTAACAACACATCAGGTAACAACACAACAGGTAACACAGCACGTAACACCACAACAGGTAACAACACATCAGGTAACAACACAACAGGTAACAACACATCAGGTAACAACACAGCAGGTAACAACACAGCAGGTAACAACACAGCAGGTAACACATCAGGTAACACAACAGGTAACACATCAGGTAACAACACAACAGGTAACAACACAGCAGGTAACAACGTAACAGGTAACACAGCAGGTAACACATCAGGTAACAACACAACAGGTAACACAGCACGTAACACATCAGGTAACAACACAACAGGTAACACCACAACAGGTAACACAGCACGTAACACATCAGGTAACAACACAACAGGTAACACAGCACGTAACACAACAGGTAACAACACATCAGGTAACAACACAGCAGGTAACACAGCAGGTAACAACACAACAGGTAACAACACAGCAGGTAACACATCAGGTAACAACACAACAGGTAACAACACAGCAGGTAACACATCAACAGGTAACACAGCAGGTAACAACGTAACAGGTAACACAGCAGGTAACACAGCAGGTAACAACACAGCAGGTAACACATCAACAGGTAACACAGCAGGTAACAACACAACAGGTAACAACACAACAGGTAACACAGCACGTAACACATCAGGTAACAACACAACAGGTAACAACACAACAGGTAACAACACATCAGGTAACAACACAGCAGGTAACACATCAGGTAACAACACAGCAGGTAACACATCAGGTAACAACACAACAGGTAACACATCAGGTAACACAGCACGTAACACATCAGGTAACACAACAGGTAACACATCAGGTAACAACACAACAGGTAACAACACAGCAGGTAACACAGCAGGTAACAACACATCAGGTAACAACACAACAGGTAACACAGCACGTAACACATCAGGTAACAACACATCAGGTAACAACACAACAGGTAACACATCAGGTAACAACACAACAGGTAACAACACATCAGGTAACAACACATCAGGTAACACAGCACGTAACACATCAGGTAACAACACAGCAGGTAACACATCAGGTAACAACACAACAGGTAACACATCAGGTAACAGCACGTAACACATCAGGTAACACAACAGGTAACACATCAGGTAACAACACAACAGGTAACAACACAGCAGGTAACACAGCAGGTAACAACACATCAGGTAACAACACAACAGGTAACACATCAGGTAACAACACAACAGGTAACACAGCAGGTAACAACACAACAGGTAACACAACAGCAGGTAACAACGTAACAGGTAACACAGCAGGTAACACATCAGGTAACAACACAACAGGTAACACAGCACGTAACACATCAGGTAACAACACAACAGGTAACACATCAGGTAACAACACAACAGGTAACACAGCACGTAACACATCAGGTAACAACACAACAGGTAACACAGCACGTAACACAACAGGTAACAACACATCAGGTAACAACACAGCAGGTAACAACACAACAGGTAACACATCAGGTAACAACACAACAGGTAACACATCAGGTAACACATCAGGTAACAAGTCAGCACGTAACACATCAGGTAACAACACAACAGGTAACACAGCAGGTAACAACACAACACGTAACACAGCACGTAACACATCAGGTAAAAACACATCAGGTAACAACACATCAGGTAACAACACAACAGGTAACACATCAGGTAACACCACAGCAGGTAACAACACAACAGGTAACACATAAGGTAACAACACAACAGGTAACACAGCAGGTAACACATCAGGTAACAACACAACAGGTAACACATCAGGTAACACATCAGGTAACAAGTCAGCACGTAACACATCAGGTAACAACACAACAGGTAACACAGCAGGTAACAACACAACACGTAACACAGCACGTAACACATCAGGTAAAAACACATCAGGTAACAACACATCAGGTAACAACACAACAGGTAACACATCAGGTAACACCACAGCAGGTAACAACACAACAGGTAACACATAAGGTAACAACACAACAGGTAACACAGCAGGTAACACATCAGGTAACAACACAACAGGTAACACGTCAGGTAACAACACAGCAGGTAACACATCAGGTAACAACACAACAGGTAACACAGCAGGTAACAACACAACAGGTAACACAGCACGTAACACATCAGGTAACAACACAACAGGTAACACAGCACGTAACACATCAGGTAACAACACATCAGGTAACAACACAACAGGTAACAACACAACAGGTAACAACACATCAGGTAACACAGCACGTAACACAGCACGTAACACATCAGGTAACAACACATCAGGTAACAACACAACAGGTAACAACACAACAGGTAACAACACAGCAGGTAACACAGCAGGTAACACATCAGGTAACAACACAGCAGGTAACACATCAGGTAACAACACAGCAGGTAACACATCAACAGGTAACACAGCAGGTAACAACACAACAGGTAACAACACAACAGGTAACACAGCAAGTAACACATCAGGTAACAACACAACAGGTAACAACACATCAGGTAACAACACAACAGGTAACAACACAACAGGTAACAACACAGCAGGTAACAACACAGCAGGTAACACAGCAGGTAACAACACATCAGGTAACAACACAACAGGTAACACAGCACGTAACACATCAGGTAACAACACATCAGGTAACAACACAACAGGTAACAACACAACAGGTAACACATCAGGTAACAACACAACAGGTAACAACACATCAGGTAACACAACAGGTAACACAGCACGTAACACATCAGGTAACAACACAGCAGGTAACACATCAGGTAACAACACAACAGGTAACACATCAGGTAACACATCAGGTAACAACACAACAGGTAACAACACAGCAGGTAACACAGCAGGTAACACAACAGGTAACACAACAGGTAACACAGCAGGTAACACATCAGGTAACAACACAATAGGTAACACATCAGGTAACACAACAGGTAACACAACAGGTAACAACACAGCAGGTAACAACGTAACAGGTAACACAGCAGGTAACACATCAGGTAACAACACAACAGGTAACACAGCACGTAACACATCAGGTAACAACACAACAGGTAACACCACAACAGGTAACACAGCACGTAACACATCAGGTAACAACACAACAGGTAACACAGCACGTAACACAACAGGTAACAACACAGCAGGTAACAACACAACAGGTAACAACACAGCAGGTAACAACACAACAGGTAACAACACAACAGGTAACACATCAGGTAACAACACAACAGGTAACACAGCAGGTAACACATCAGGTAACAACACAGCACGTAACACATCAGGTAACAACACAACAGGTAACACAGCAGGTAACAACACAACAGGTAACACAGCACGTAACACATCAGGTAAAAACATATCAGGTAACAACACATCAGGTAACAACACAACAGGTAACACATCAGGTAACACATCAGGTAACAACACAGCAGGTAACAACACAACAGGTAACACATAAGGTAACAACAACAGGTAACACAGCAGGTAACACATCAGGTAACAACACAACAGGTAACACGTCAGGTAACAACACATCAGGTAACAACACAACAGGTAACACAACAGGTAACACAGCAGGTAACAACACAGCAGGTAACAACACACAGGTAACACATCAGGTAACAACACAACAGGTAACACATCAGGTAACACATCAGGTAACAACACAACAGTTAACACAGCAGGTAACAACACAACAGGTAACACATCAGGTAAGAACACAGCAGGTAACGCATCAGGTAACAACACAGCAGGTAACAACACATCAGGTAACAGCAGGTAACAACACAGCAGGTAACAACACAACAGGTAACAACACAGCAGGTAACACAGCAGGTAACAACACAGCAGGTAACACATCAACAGGTAACACAGCAGGTAACAACACAGCAGGTAACAACACAACAGGTAAGACAGCAGGTAACACATCAGGTAACAACACTACAGGTAACAACACAACAGGTAACACAGCAGGTAACAACACAACAGGTAACACAGCAGGTAACAACACAGCAGGTAACAACACAACAGGTAACACAGCAGGTAACACAGCAGGTAACAACACAGCAGGTAACACATCAGGTAACAACACAACAGGTAACACAGCAGGTAACAACACAACAGGTAACACAGCACGTAACAACACAACAGGTAACAACACATCAGGTAACAACACAACAGGTAACAACACAACAGGTAACAACACAGCAGGTAATACATCAGGTAACAACACAACAGGTAACACAGCACGTAACACATCAGGCAACAACACATCAGGTAACAACACAACAGGTAACAACACAACAGGTAACACATCAGGTAACAACACATCAGGTAACAACACATCAGGTAACAACACTACAGGTAACAACACAACAGGTAACACAGCACGTAACACATCAGGTAACAACACAGCAGGTAACACATCAGGTAACAACACATCAGGTAACAACACAACAGGTAACACAGCAGGTAACACATCAGGTAACACAACAGGTAACACATCAGGTAACAACACAACAGGTAACAACACATCAGGTAACAACACAACAGGTAACACATCAGGTAACAACACAACAGGTAACAACACATCAGGTAACAACACATCAGGTAACAACACTACAGGTAACAACACAACAGGTAACACAGCACGTAACACATCAGGTAACAACACAGCAGGTAACACATCAGGTAACAACACATCAGGTAACACAGCACGTAACACATCAGGTAACACAACAGGTAACACATCAGGTAACAACACAACAGGTAACAACACATCAGGTAACAACACAACAGGTAACAACACAACAGGTAACACAGCAGGTAACACATCAGGTAACAACACAATAGGTAACACATCAGGTAACAACACAACAGGTAACACAGCAGGTAACAACACAACAGGTAACACAGCAGGTAACAACACAACAGGTAACAACACATCAGGTAACACATCAGGTAACACAGCACGTAACACATCAGGTAACAACACAACAGGTAACACAGCACGTAACACAACAGGTAACAACACAGCAGGTAACACAGCAGGTAACAACACAACAGGTAACACAGCAGGTAACACATCAGGTAACAACACAGCACGTAACACATCAGGTAACAACACAACAGGTAACACATCAGGTAACAACACAACAGGTAACACATCAGGTAACACAGCAGGTAACAACACATCAGGTAACAACACAGCAGGTAACACATCAGGTAACAACACAACAGGTAACACAGCAGGTAACAACACAGCAGGTAACAACACAGCAGGTAACAACACAGCAGGTAACAACACAGCAGGTAACACATCAGGTAACACAGCAGGTAACAACACAGCAGGTAACAACACAGCAGGTAACAACACAGCAGGTAACAACACAGCAGGTAACACATCAGGTAACAACACAACAGGTAACAACACAACAGGTAACAACACAACAGGTAACACATCAGGTAACACATCAGGTAACAACACATCAGGTAACAACACAGCAGGTAAACAACACAGCAGGTAACACAACAGGTAACACAGCACGTAACACATCAGGTAACAACACATCAGGTAACAACACAGCAGGTAACACAGCAGGTAACAACACATCAGGTAACAACACAACAGGTAGCACATCAGGTAACACATCAGGTAACAACACAGCAGGTAACACAGCAGGTAACAACACAGCAGGTAACAACACAACAGGTAACAACACAACAGGTAACACAGCAGGTAACAACACAACAGGTAACACAGCAGGTAACACATCAGGTAACAACACATCAGGTAACAACACAGCAGGTAACAACACAGCAGGTAACACAGCAAGTAACACATCAGGTAACAACACATCAGGTAACAACACAACAGGTAACAACACAACAGGTAACACATCAGGTAACAACACATCAGGTAACACAGCAGGTAACACATCAGGTAACAACACAATAGGTAACACAGCAGGTAACACATCAGGTAACAACACAACAGGTAACAACACAACAGGTAACACAGCAGGTAACACATCAGGTAACACATCAGGTAACAACACAACAGGTAACACAGCAGGTAACAACACAACAGGTAACACAGCAGGTAACACATCAGGTAACAACACAACAGGTAACACAGCAGGTAACAACACATCAGGTAACAACACAACAGGTAACAACACATCAGGTAACAACACAGCAGGTAACAACACAACAGGTAACACAGCAGGTAACACATCAGGTAACAACACAACAGGTAACACATCAGGTAACACAGCAGGTAACACATCAGGTAACACAGCAGGTAACACATCAGGTAACAACACATCAGGTAACACATCAGGTAACATATCAGGTAACAACACAGCAGTTAACACATCAGGTAACACATCAGGTAACAACACATCAGGTAACAACACAACAGGTAACACAGCAGGTAACACAACAGGTAACACAGCAGGTAACACATCAGGTAACAACACATCAGGTAACAACACAGCAGGTAACAACACAGCAAGTAACAACACAGCAAGTAACACATCAGGTAACAACACAGCAGGTAACAACACATCAGGTAACAACACATCAGGTAACAACACATCAGGTAACAACACAACAGGTAACAACACAACAGGTAACACAGCAGGTAACACATCAGGTAACAACACATCAGGTAACAACACATCAGGTAACAACACAACAGGTAACAACACAACAGGTAACACATCAGGTAACAACACAGGTAACAACACAACAGGTAACACAGCAGGTAACACATCAGGTAACAACACAACAGGTAACACATCAGGTAACAACACATCAGGTAACAACACAGCAGGTAACGCATCAGGTAACAACACAACAGGTAACACAGCAGCTAAAGCCCGTTCCATCCTCCACGAGAAGCGAGAACTTTTTTCTTGTTCTCGAGGCTCCGAGAAGAAAATGACGTCATTTTCTTCTCGCGGACGTGTTTGAGGACAGTTCTTGACACACCGGGCTGGCAGAACTTTTTTCTTGCGGGGCTGCGAGAAGTATCGTGTGATTGGTCAGACATCTGAGGTGGGCGTGGTTAACACAGAGAACGCAGGAAGTGGAGTTGCTGCTTCCGTGTGTTGCCGGCAAAACGGATTGTTTTGATAAAACAGCTGATCGATGTGGTGAGAAAGTACCAACATTTTTACATGTGGCATTAAAACACCTGGACACAGCCGCGTGCACGACCCGCCCCGCCGCGTGCAAAACCACCAGACTGCGGTCCCGATGCGTTCAGGGACCAGACTGCGGGTCCCGATGCGTTCAGGGACCAGACTGCTGGTCCCGATGCGTTCAGGGACCAGACTGCTGGTCCCGATGCGTTCAGGGACCAGACTGCTGGTCCCGATGCGTTCAGGGACCAGACTGCTGGTCCCGATGCGTTCAGGGACCAGACTGCTGGTCCCGATGCGTGGTCCTGATGCGTTCAGGGACCAGACTGCGGTCCCGATGCGTTCAGGGACCAGACTGCGGTCCCGATGCGTTCAGGGACCAGACTGCGGGTCCCGATGCGGGGTCCCGATGCGTTCAGGGACCAGACTGCGGTCCCGATGCGTTCAGGGACCAGACTGCTGGTCCCGATGCGTGGTCCCGATGCGTTCAGGGACCAGACTGCTGGTCCCGATGCGTTCAGGGACCAGACTGCTGGTCCCGATGCGTTCAGGGACCAGACTGCTGGTCCCGATGCGTGGTCCCGATGCGTTCAGGGACCAGACTGCTGGTCCCGATACGTTCAGGGACCAGACTGCGGTCCCGATGCGTTCAGGGACCAGACTGCAATCCCGATGCGTTCAGGGACCAGACTGCTGGTCCCGATGCGTTCAGGGACCGTTCAGGGACCAGACTGCGGTCCCGATGCGTTCAGGGACCGTTCAGGGACCAGACTGCGGTCCCGATGCGTTCAGGGACCGTTCAGGGACCAGACTGCGGTCCCGATGTGTTCATGCCTGTTTTTACCCGTTGTTTGGTTAGAACAGTTCCTGCAGATGAACTTTTACGAAGCTTTAGATTTACTGGTTTTATTCGTCCGTTAATCGTTTTCCTGTGTCGTCCAGCCTGTTTCTGGTGATGAGCTACTGCGAGCAGGACCTGGCCAGCCTGCTGGACAACATGCAGACGCCCTTCTCTGAAGCTCAGGTGAGACCAAAGGAAAACAAGTGTTCACACTTTTCAAGCTCCTTCTGGAACTCATTTGGCTTTTTATTTCAAATAATTCTGTTTTTTCTTTCATAAATACGTTTTTTACTGAAGTCTGATCACAAACGCTTCCAAATGAAAACGTCTCGTAGCTTCAAATCGGGCGGGTCGGGCTTTCAGCTGCTACTGAAGCTGTTAAGGGACAAACTTCCTCAGTGTTTTAGCTGTGAATCCTGTGATGTCCGGAAGAAACAAGCAGAGACCACCTGTAGACCACCCCTGGACCACCTGTAGACCACCCCTGGACCACCCCTGGACCACCTGTAGACCACCTGTAGACCACCCCTGGACCACCTGTAGACCACCCCTGGACCACCTGTAGACCACCTGTAGACCACCCCTGGACCACCTGTAGACCACCTGTAGACCACCCCTGGACCACCTGTAGACCACCTGTAGACCACCCCTGGACCACCTGTAGACCACCCCTGGACCACCTGTAGACCACCCCTGGACCAGCTCTAGACCAGCTCTAGACCACCCCTGGACCACCTGTAGACCACCTGTAGACCACCCCTGGACCACCTGTAGACCACCGCTGGACCAGCTCTAGACCACCTCTAGACCACCCCTGGACCACCTGTAGACCACCTCTAGACCAGCTCTAGACCACCTGTAGACACTAATAATATTGTAGTACTACTTATTATGTAGTACTACTAATCATGTAGTACTACTAATGTGTACTACTTATCATGTAGTACTAGTAATCATGGAGTACTATTAATCATGTAGTACTACTCATCATGTGTACTACTTATCATGTAGTACTACTAATAACGTGTACTACTTACATGTAGTACTACTAATCATGTGTACCAGTACTGGTGACCAGTACAGTACTGGTAATTACAGTACTAAAGGTTCCAGTTTGATCCTTCGCAGCTTCCGTCTGTCTTCCTGTTTGCAGGTGAAGTGTATCGTCCTCCAGCTGCTCAGAGGTTTGGAGTACCTCCATCACAACTTCATAATACACAGGTTCGTACCTCCATCACAACTTCATAATACACAGGTTCGTACCTCCATCACAACTTCATAATACACAGGTTCGTACCTCCATCACAACTTCATAATACACAGGTTCGTACCTCCATCACAACTTCATAATACACAGGTTCGTACCTCCATCACAACTTCATAATACACAGGTTCGTACCTCCGCCGCAGCTGCATAATACACAGGTTCGTACCTCCGCCGCAGCTGCATAATACACAGGTTCGTACCTCCGCCGCAACTTCATAATACACAGGTTCGTACCTCCGCCGCAACTTCATAATACACAGGTTCGTACCTCCGCCGCAGCTGCATAATACACAGGTTCGTACCTCCGCCGCAGCTGCATAATACACAGGTTCGTACCTCCACCGCAACTTCATAATACACAGGTTCGTACCTCCGCCGCAGCTTCATAATACACAGGTTCGTACCTCCGCCGCAGCTTCATAATACACAGGTTCGTACCTCCACCACAACTTCATAATACACAGGTTCGTACGTCCATCACAACTTCATAATACACAGGTTCGTACCTCCGCCGCAGCTGCATAATACACAGGTTCGTACCTCCATCACAACTTCATAATACACAGGTTCGTACCTCCGCCGCAGCTTCATAATACACAGGTTCGTACCTCCATCACAGCTTCATAATACACAGGTTCGTACCTCCGCCGCAGCTGCATAATACACAGGTTCGTACCTCCATCACAACTTCATAATACACAGGTTCGTACCTCCGCCGCAGCTTCATAATACACAGGTTCGTACCTCCATCACAACTTCATAATACACAGGTTCGTACCTCCACCACAACTTCATAAAACACAGGTTCGTACGTCCATCACAACTTCATAATACACAGGTTCGTACCTCCATCACAACTTCATAATACACAGGTTCGTACCTCCATCACAACTTCATAATACACAGGTTCGTACCTCCATCACAACTTCATAATACACAGGTTCGTACCTCCGCCGCAGCTTCATAATACACAGGTTCGTACCTCCGCCGCAGCTTCATAATACACAGGTTCGTACCTCCATCACAACTTCATAATACACAGGTTCGTACCTCCATCACAACTTCATAATACACAGGTTCGTACCTCCGCCGCAGCTTCATAATACACAGGTTCGTACCTCCATCACAACTTCATAATACACAGGTTCGTACCTCCGCCGCAGCTTCATAATACACAGGTTCGTACCTCCGCCGCAGCTTCATAATACACAGGTTCGTACATCCATCACAACTTCATAATACACAGGTTCGTACCTCCATCACAACTTCATAATACACAGGTTCGTACCTCCATCACAACTTCATAATACACAGGTTCGTACCTCCGCCGCAGCTGCATAATACACAGGTTCGTACCTCCGCCGCAGCTTCATAATACACAGGTTCGTACCTCCATCACAACTTCATAATACACAGGTTCGTACCTCCATCACAACTTCATAATACACAGGTTCGTACCTCCATCACAACTTCATAATACACAGGTTCGTACCTCCGCCGCAGCTTCATAATACACAGGTTCGTACCTCCATCACAACTTCATAATACACAGGTTCGTACCTCCATCACAACTTCATAATACACAGGTTCGTACCTCCATCACAACTTCATAATACACAGGTTCGTACCTCCATCACAACTTCATAATACACAGGTTCGTACCTCCGCCGCAGCTGCATAATACACAGGTTCGTACCTCCATCACAACTTCATAATACACAGGTTCGTACCTCCATCACAACTTCATAATACACAGGTTCGTACCTCCATCACAACTTCATAATACACAGGTTCGTACCTCCATCACAACTTCATAATACACAGGTTCGTACCTCCGCCGCAGCTTCATAATACACAGGTTCGTACCTCCATCACAACTTCATAATACACAGGTTCGTACCTCCGCCGCAGCTTCATAATACACAGGTTCGTACCTCAACTTTCAACATGTGGCTCGGGGACCGAAACGGGACACATGTAGTCCGTGTCTGAAGACTCGGCTCTTCCATGTGAACCTAGTTTAGGTATATTAGAACTCCGCCCAGTTCTTTTCAACAGACATTGTGGTATTATTCTCTGTACCTAAACATGGGGGATATTATGGGATGGAAGGGAGGAAACCTGTAGCACGTCATGTCAACACCGCCGTCCAACTGGATGTCCTCGACTGTTTGAAGTCCTGCTCGTGTTGTTGTCTCTCTGATGTACGTCGCTGTGGATAGAGGTATCTGCTACAGGACTGTAGAATAGTAGTAGTACGTGTAGTAGTACGTGTAGTCGTACTGATGCAACGTGGACCGGAGGGTGGCGAAACGATTAAAGGCAGCTGCAGGTGGAAATTAGACAGCGTATATTTTCTCTGCTGTGTAGTACAGAACATATTCTGACTGGTTTAAAGCAGAAAGCTGGAAACTTTTATCCCCGTCTGCTTGCCGTAGTTTTGACTCGAGCTGCTGGTGGAGTCGGCTTGAAGAACGCCGCTGCAGCCTGATCGCCGCCAGATCGCCGCCAGAGCAACAACTCTGTCATTAAACTGGACTCGGTTGTTTCTATGTTTTCATCTGATAAATACAATGCATATGTACTGTACTGGTCCTACTGGTCCGGCTGTACTGTACTGGTCCTACTGGTCCGGCTGTACTGTACTGTTCCGGCTGTACTGTACTGGTCCTACTGGTCCGGCTGTACTGTACTGGTCCTACTGGTCCGGCTGTACTGTACTGGTCCTACTGGTCCGGCTGTACTGTACTGGTCCGGCTGTACTGTACTGGTCCTACTGGTCCGGCTGTACTGTACTGGTCCGGCTGTACTGTACTGGTCCTACTGGTCCGGCTGTACTGTACTGGTCCTACTGGTCCGGCTGTACTGTACTGGTCCTACTGGTCCGGCTGTACTGTACTGTTCCGGCTGTACTGTACTGGTCCTACTGGTCCGGCTGTACTGTACTGGTCCTACTGGTCCGGCTGTACTGTACTGGTCCTACTGGTCCGGCTGTACTGTACTGGTCCGGCTGTACTGTACTGGTCCTACTGGTCCGGCTGTACTGTACTGGTCCTACTGGTCCGGCTGTATGACACTGGTTCTACTGGTCCGGCTGTATGACACTGGTTCTACTGGTCCAGCTGTATGGGGAACTGGTGTGATACTGGTCCTACTGGTCCAGCTGTATGTGGAACTGGTGTGACACTGGTCCTACTGGTCCAGCTGTATGACACTGGTTCCACTGGTCCAGCTGTATGGGGAACTGGTGTGATACTGGTCCTACTGGTCCAGCTGTATGACACTGGTTCTACTGGTCCAGCTGTATGGGGAACTGGTGTGATATTGGTCCTACTGGTCCAGCTGTATGTGGAACTGGTGTGACACTGGTCCTACTGGTCCAGCTGTATGGGGAACTGGTGTGACACTGGTTCTACTGGTCCAGCTGTATGACACTGGTTCTACTGGTCCAGCTGTATGTGGAACTGGTGTGACACTGGTCCTACTGGTCCAGCTGTATGGGGAACTGGTGTGATACTGGTCCTACTGGTCCAGCTGTATGGGGAACTGGTGTGATACTGGTCCTACTGGTCCAGCTGTATGTGGAACTGGTGTGACACTGGTCCTACTGGTCCAGCTGTATGGGGAACTGGTGTGACACTGGTCCTACTGGTCCAGCTGTATGGGGAACTGGTGTGACACTGGTCCTACTGGTCCAGCTGTATGGGGAACTGGTGTGACACTGGTCCTACTGGTCCAGCTGTATGTGGAACTGGTGTGACACTGGTCCTACTGGTCCAGCTGTATGGGGAACTGGTGTGACACTGGTCCTACTGGTCCAGCTGTATGACACTGGTTCTACTGGTCCAGCTGTATGGGGAACTGGTGTGACACTGGTCCTACTGGTCCAGCTGTATGGGGAACTGGTGTGACACTGGTCCTACTGGTCCAGCTGTATGGGGAACTGGTGTGACACTGGTCCTACTGGTCCAGCTGTATGTGGAACTGGTGTGACACTGGTTCTACTGGTCCAGCTGTATGTGGAACTGGTGTGACACTGGTCCTACTGGTCCAGCTGTATGGGGAACTGGTGTGACACTGGTCCTACTGGTCCAGCTGTATGGGGAACTGGTGTGACACTGGTTCTACTGGTCCAGCTGTATGGGGAACTGGTGTGACACTGGTCCTACTGGTCCAGCTGTATGGGGAACTGGTGTGACACTGGTCCTACTGGTCCAGCTGTATGGGGAACTGGTGTGACACTGGTCCTACTGGTCCAGCTGTATGGGGAACTGGTGTGACACTGGTCCTACTGGTCCAGCTGTATGTGGAACTGGTGTGACACTGGTCCTACTGGTCCAGCTGTATGGGGAACTGGTGTGACACTGGTCCTACTGGTCCAGCTGTATGGGGAACTGGTGTGACACTGGTCCTACTGGTCCAGCTGTATGGGGAACTGGTGTGACACTGGTCCTACTGGTCCAGCTGTATGGGGAACTGGTGTGACACTGGTCCTACTGGTCCAGCTGTATGGGGAACTGGTGTGACACTGGTTCTACTGGTCCAGCTGTATGGGGAACTGGTGTGACATTGGTCCTACTGGTCCAGCTGTATGGGGAACTGGTGTGATACTGGTCCTACTGGTCCAGCTGTATGACACTGGTTCTACTGGTCCAGCTGTATGTGGAACTGGTGTGACACTGGTTCTACTGGTCCAGCTGTATGACACTGGTTCTACTGGTCCAGCTGTATGTGGAACTGGTGTGACACTGGTCCTACTGGTCCAGCTGTATGGGGAACTGGTGTGATACTGGTCCTACTGGTCCAGCTGTATGACACTGGTTCTACTGGTCCAGCTGTATGGGGAACTGGTGTGACACTGGTCCTACTGGTCCAGCTGTATGGGGAACTGGTGTGACACTGGTCCTACTGGTCCAGCTGTATGGGGAACTGGTGTGACACTGGTCCTACTGGTCCAGCTGTATGGGGAACTGGTGTGACACTGGTCCTACTGGTCCAGCTGTATGGGGAACTGGTGTGACACTGGTCCTACTGGTCCAGCTGTATGGGGAACTGGTGTGACACTGGTCCTACTGGTCCAGCTGTATGTGGAACTGGTGTGACACTGGTCCTACTGGTCCAGCTGTATGGGGAACTGGTGTGACACTGGTCCTACTGGTCCAGCTGTATGGGGAACTGGTGTGACACTGGTTCTACTGGTCCAGCTGTATGTGGAACTGGTGTGACACTGGTTCTACTGGTCCAGCTGTATGGGGAACTGGTGTGACACTGGTCCTACTGGTCCAGCTGTATGACACTGGTTCTACTGGTCCAGCTGTATGGGGAACTGGTGTGATATTGGTCCTACTGGTCCAGCTGTATGTGGAACTGGTGTGACACTGGTCCTACTGGTCCAGCTGTATGGGGAACTGGTGTGACACTGGTTCTACTGGTCCAGCTGTATGACACTGGTTCTACTGGTCCAGCTGTATGTGGAACTGGTGTGACACTGGTCCTACTGGTCCAGCTGTATGGGGAACTGGTGTGATACTGGTCCTACTGGTCCAGCTGTATGACACTGGTTCTACTGGTCCAGCTGTATGGGGAACTGGTGTGACACTGGTTCTACTGGTCCAGCTGTATGGGGAACTGGTGTGATACTGGTCCTACTGGTCCAGCTGTATGTGGAACTGGTGTGACACTGGTCCTACTGGTCCAGCTGTATGGGGAACTGGTGTGACACTGGTCCTACTGGTCCAGCTGTATGGGGAACTGGTGTGACACTGGTCCTACTGGTCCAGCTGTATGGGGAACTGGTGTGACACTGGTCCTACTGGTCCAGCTGTATGTGGAACTGGTGTGACACTGGTCCTACTGGTCCAGCTGTATGGGGAACTGGTGTGACACTGGTCCTACTGGTCCAGCTGTATGTGGAACTGGTGTGACACTGGTCCTACTGGTCCAGCTGTATGGGGAACTGGTGTGACACTGGTCCTACTGGTCCAGCTGTATGGGGAACTGGTGTGACACTGGTTCTACTGGTCCAGCTGTATGTGGAACTGGTGTGACACTGGTTCTACTGGTCCAGCTGTATGGGGAACTGGTGTGACACTGGTCCTACTGGTCCAGCTGTATGTGGAACTGGTGTGACACTGGTTCTACTGGTCCAGCTGTATGGGGAACTGGTGTGACACTGGTCCTACTGGTCCAGCTGTATGGGGAACTGGTGTGATACTGGTCCTACTGGTCCAGCTGTATGGGGAACTGGTGTGACACTGGTCCTACTGGTCCAGCTGTATGGGGAACTGGTGTGACACTGGTCCTACTGGTCCAGCTGTATGGGGAACTGGTGTGACACTGGTTCTACTGGTCCAGCTGTATGGGGAACTGGTGTGACATTGGTCCTACTGGTCCAGCTGTATGGGGAACTGGTGTGATACTGGTCCTACTGGTCCAGCTGTATGACACTGGTTCTACTGGTCCAGCTGTATGTGGAACTGGTGTGACACTGGTTCTACTGGTCCAGCTGTATGTGGAACTGGTGTGACACTGGTCCTACTGGTCCAGCTGTATGGGGAACTGGTGTGATACTGGTCCTACTGGTCCAGCTGTATGACACTGGTTCTACTGGTCCAGCTGTATGGGGAACTGGTGTGATACTGGTCCTACTGGTCCAGCTGTATGTGGAACTGGTGTGACACTGGTCCTACTGGTCCAGCTGTATGGGGAACTGGTGTGACACTGGTCCTACTGGTCCAGCTGTATGGGGAACTGGTGTGACACTGGTCCTACTGGTCCAGCTGTATGGGGAACTGGTGTGACACTGGTCCTACTGGTCCAGCTGTATGGGGAACTGGTGTGACACTGGTCCTACTGGTCCAGCTGTATGTGGAACTGGTGTGACACTGGTCCTACTGGTCCAGCTGTATGGGGAACTGGTGTGACACTGGTCCTACTGGTCCAGCTGTATGGGGAACTGGTGTGACACTGGTTCTACTGGTCCAGCTGTATGTGGAACTGGTGTGACACTGGTTCTACTGGTCCAGCTGTATGGGGAACTGGTGTGACACTGGTCCTACTGGTCCAGCTGTATGGGGAACTGGTGTGACACTGGTCCTACTGGTCCAGCTGTATGGGGAACTGGTGTGACACTGGTCCTACTGGTCCAGCTGTATGGGGAACTGGTGTGACACTGGTCCTACTGGTCCAGCTGTATGTGGAACTGGTGTGACACTGGTCCTACTGGTCCAGCTGTATGGGGAACTGGTGTGACACTGGTCCTACTGGTCCAGCTGTATGGGGAACTGGTGTGACACTGGTCCTACTGGTCCAGCTGTATGGGGAACTGGTGTGACACTGGTCCTACTGGTCCAGCTGTATGGGGAACTGGTGTGACACTGGTCCTACTGGTCCAGCTGTATGGGGAACTGGTGTGACACTGGTTCTACTGGTCCAGCTGTATGGGGAACTGGTGTGACATTGGTCCTACTGGTCCAGCTGTATGGGGAACTGGTTTGATACTGGTCCTACTGGTCCAGCTGTATGGGGAACTGGTGTGACACTGGTCCTACTGGTCCAGCTGTATGGGGAACTGGTGTGACACTGGTCCTACTGGTCCAGCTGTATGGGGAACTGGTGTGACACTGGTCCTACTGGTCCAGCTGTATGTGGAACTGGTGTGACACTGGTCCTACTGGTCCAGCTGTATGGGGAACTGGTGTGACACTGGTCCTACTGGTCCAGCTGTATGTGGAACTGGTGTGACACTGGTCCTACTGGTCCAGCTGTATGGGGAACTGGTGTGACACTGGTCCTACTGGTCCAGCTGTATGGGGAACTGGTGTGACACTGGTTCTACTGGTCCAGCTGTATGTGGAACTGGTGTGACACTGGTTCTACTGGTCCAGCTGTATGGGGAACTGGTGTGACACTGGTCCTACTGGTCCAGCTGTATGTGGAACTGGTGTGACACTGGTTCTACTGGTCCAGCTGTATGGGGAACTGGTGTGACACTGGTCCTACTGGTCCAGCTGTATGGGGAACTGGTGTGATACTGGTCCTACTGGTCCAGCTGTATGGGGAACTGGTGTGACACTGGTCCTACTGGTCCAGCTGTATGGGGAACTGGTGTGACACTGGTCCTACTGGTCCAGCTGTATGGGGAACTGGTGTGACACTGGTTCTACTGGTCCAGCTGTATGGGGAACTGGTGTGACATTGGTCCTACTGGTCCAGCTGTATGGGGAACTGGTGTGATACTGGTCCTACTGGTCCAGCTGTATGACACTGGTTCTACTGGTCCAGCTGTATGTGGAACTGGTGTGACACTGGTTCTACTGGTCCAGCTGTATGTGGAACTGGTGTGACACTGGTCCTACTGGTCCAGCTGTATGGGGAACTGGTGTGATACTGGTCCTACTGGTCCAGCTGTATGACACTGGTTCTACTGGTCCAGCTGTATGGGGAACTGGTGTGATACTGGTCCTACTGGTCCAGCTGTATGGGGAACTGGTGTGACACTGGTCCTACTGGTCCAGCTGTATGGGGAACTGGTGTGACACTGGTCCTACTGGTCCAGCTGTATGGGGAACTGGTGTGACACTGGTCCTACTGGTCCAGCTGTATGGGGAACTGGTGTGACACTGGTCCTACTGGTCCAGCTGTATGGGGAACTGGTGTGACACTGGTCCTACTGGTCCAGCTGTATGGGGAACTGGTGTGACACTGGTCCTACTGGTCCAGCTGTATGGGGAACTGGTGTGACACTGGTCCTACTGGTCCAGCTGTATGGGGAACTGGTGTGACACTGGTCCTACTGGTCCAGCTGTATGTGGAACTGGTGTGACACTGGTCCTACTGGTCCAGCTGTATGGGGAACTGGTGTGACACTGGTCCTACTGGTCCAGCTGTATGGGGAACTGGTGTGACACTGGTCCTACTGGTCCAGCTGTATGGGGAACTGGTGTGACACTGGTCCTACTGGTCCAGCTGTATGGGGAACTGGTGTGACACTGGTCCTACTGGTCCAGCTGTATGGGGAACTGGTGTGACACTGGTTCTACTGGTCCAGCTGTATGGGGAACTGGTGTGACATTGGTCCTACTGGTCCAGCTGTATGGGGAACTGGTTTGATACTGGTCCTACTGGTCCAGCTGTATGACACTGGTTCTACTGGTCCAGCTGTATGTGGAACTGGTGTGACACTGGTCCTACTGGTCCAGCTGTATGGGGAACTGGTGTGACACTGGTCCTACTGGTCCAGCTGTATGGGGAACTGGTGCGATACTGGTCCTACTGGTCCAGCTGTATGGGGAACTGGTGCGATACTGGTCCTACTGGTCCAGCTGTATGGGGAACTGGTGCGATACTGGTCCTACTGGTCCAGCTGTATGGGGAACTAGTGCGACACTGGTCCTACTGGTCCAGCTGTATGGGGAACTGGTGCGACACTGGTCCTACTGGTCCAGCTGTATGGGGAACTGGTGCGACACTGGTCCTACTGGTCCAGCTGTATGGGGAACTGGTGCGACACTGGTCCTACTGGTCCAGCTGTATGGGGAACTGGTGCGACACTGGTCCTACTGGTCCAGCTGTATGGGGAACTGGTGCGACACTGGTCCTACTGGTCCAGCTGTATGGGGAACTGGTGCGACACTGGTCCTACTGGTCCAGCTGTATGGGGAACTGGTGCGACACTGGTCCTACTGGTCCAGCTGTATGGGGAACTGGTGCGACACTGGTCCTACTGGTCCAGCTGTATGGGGAACTGGTGCGACACTGGTCCTACTGGTCCAGCTGTATGGGGAACTGGTGCGACACTGGTCCTACTGGTCCAGCTGTATGGGGAACTGGTGCGACACTGGTCCTACTGGTCCAGCTGTATGGGGAACTGGTGCGACACTGGTCCTACTGGTCCAGCTGTATGGGGAACTGGTGCGACACTGGTCCTACTGGTCCAGCTGTATGGAGAACTGGTGCGACACTGGTCCTACTGGTCCAGCTGTATGGGGAACTGGTGCGACACTGGTCCTACTGGTCCAGCTGTATGGGGAACTGGTGCGACACTGGTCCTACTGGTCCAGCTGTATGGGGAACTGGTGCGACACTGGTCCTACTGGTCCAGCTGTATGGGGAACTGGTGCGACACTGGTTCTACTGGTCCAGCTGAATGGGGAACTGGTGCGACACTGGTCCTACTGGTCCAGCTGTATGGGGAACTGGTGCGACACTGGTCCTACTGGTCCAGCTGTATGGGGAACTGGTGCGACACTGGTCCTACTGATCCAGCTGTATGGGGAACTGGTGCGACACTGGTCCTACTGGTCCAGCTGTATGGGGAACTGGTGCGACACTGGTCCTACTGTATGGGGAACTGGTGCGACACTGGTCCTACTGGTCCAGCTGTATGGGGAACTGGTGCGATACTGGTCCTACTGGTCCAGCTGTATGGGGAACTGGTGTGATACTGGTCCTACTGGTCCAGCTGTATGGGGAACTGGGACAAACTATCTCTAACCTCCGTGTCCTTATCAGGGACCTGAAGGTGTCCAATCTGCTGATGACGGACAAAGGCTGCGTGAAGATCGGTGAGTACTCCAGCCCATTAGGAGTAATCTGATTACTTCCTGCTGCAGAACGTTCACGTCTCCGACTGGAATCATCCAAAACCTGCAGCCAGATAGGATCGGGTTCCTCCTGCAGACCCGCTTTAACTAAAACCTTCGGTTCTGAGCCATTAAGTCTAACAGACCTGCTTCTTGGTTCTGCAGCTGACTTCGGGCTGGCCCGGCTGTATGGGATCCCCCAGCCCCCCATGACCCCCCGAGTGGTCACGCTGTGGTGAGTGCTTCTACTGGATCACCTCATCAAGGGGAATCTCTGTGTGCCAGGGATTAGTCGCGCCGCCTCAGTGGAAACTCTGGCGTGTAATCCGAGCGCTAATCCTCCATGGCCTCCTCTGCAGGTACCGAGCTCCAGAGCTCCTCCTGGGGACCAAAACCCAGACTACAGCCATCGACATGTGGTGAGGAACAAACGGAGACGCAGCAGCAGAAGCTCCTCACCAAGAACTGAAGCTGGTCTTTCTGTCTCAGGGCCGTCGGCTGCATCCTGGCCGAGCTGCTCGCCCACAGACCTCTGCTGCCTGGAAGCTCCGAGATCCAGCAGGTGGACCTGATCGTGCAGCTGCTGGGGACGCCCAGCGAGAACATCTGGCCGGTCAGGAGAAATTATGGGATGCAACCTGAACAGCACTGATCAATGCATTCTGGTCTTAAACCAGTTCCGACCAGTTCTGGATCAGGACCCCCTGGGGTGGGGGAGGGGGGGCAACCTGGACGAACCTGGTTCTATGTGAAGGTTTTGCGTTGCAGGGCTTCTCTCTGCTCCCCCTCGTCGCCCAGTTCAGCCTGCGGAAGCAGCCGTACAACAACCTGAAGAACAAGTTCATCTGGTTGTCCGACGCAGGACACAGACTGCTCAACCTGCTCTTCATGTACAACCCACAGCGCAGGTACGCAGGACCAGTAGGTCCAACTGGGGCCAGTAGGACGAGTTAGGACCAGTAGGACCAGCTGGGACCAGTAGGGCCAACTGGGGCCAGTAGGACGAGTTAGGACCAGTAGGACCAGCTGGGACCAGTAGGTCCAACTGGGGCCAGTAGGTCCAACTGGGGCCAGTAGGACGAGTTAGGACCAGTAGGACCAGCTGGGACCAGTAGGGCCAACTGGGACCAGTAGGGCCAACTGGGGCCAGTAGGACGAGTTAGGACCAGTAGGGCCAACTGGGACCAGTAGGACGAGTTAGGACCAGCTGGGACCAGTAGGGCCAACTGGGACCAGCAGGACGAGTTATGACCAGTAGGACCAGTAGGTCCAACTGGGGCCAGTAGGACGAGTTAGGACCAGTAGGACCAGCTGGGACCAGTAGGGCCAACTGGGACCAGTAGGTCCAACTGGGGCCAGTAGGACGAGTTAGGACCAGTAGGGCCAACTGGGACCAGTAGGACGAGTTAGGACCAGTAGGACCAGCTGGGACCAGTAGGGCCAACTGGGACCAGTAGGGCCAGCTGGGACCAGTAGGACGAGTTATGACCAGTAGGACCAGTAGGGCCAACTGGGACCAGTAGGACCAGTAGGGCCAACTGGGACCAGTAGGTCCAACTGGGGCCAGTAGGACGAGTTAGGACCAGTAGGGCCAACTGGGACCAGTAGGACCAGTAGGACGAGTTAGGACCAGTAGGACCAGCTGGGACCAGTAGGGCCAACTGGGACCAGTAGGGCCAGCTGGGACCAGTAGGACGAGTTATGACCAGTAGGACCAGTAGGGCCAGCTGGGACCAGTAGGACGAGTTAGGACCAGTAGGGCCAACTGGGACCAGTAGGACCAGTAGGACGAGTTAGGACCAGCTGGGACCAGTAGGGCCAGCTGGGACCAGTAGGACCAGCTGGGACCAGTAGAGATGACCAGTTTACAGAAGCTTGTTTTCCTGTAGCGTCTGTTTGTTTTCCGACTGCAGAGCGACGGCGAAAGACTGCCTGGAGAGTTCCTACTTCAAGGAGAAACCTCTGCGTGAGTGTGGCATCTGAAGACGGAGCCGCTGAAGCTCCGCCTCCATCGTTAATCATCTGGTTTCTCTCGGCAGCATGCGAACCGGAGCTGATGCCGACGTTCCCCCACCATCGCAACAAGCGCGCCGCTGCTCCTGTAGAGAGCGTCTCCAAGCGCAGCAAAGTCTGAAGACCAGGTCAGGGTTCCCCGCCGACCTCCCCGTCAACGCAGCTTCATCTGTCAGGGAGGAGCCGAGTCAGAGGAGCCGGTCCAGTCGGTGGAACCGGGTCGGAGCAACCGTAATCTGCAGACGTTTAAATAAAATTCTTCAATGTTTCATCAGGCTGCGGAGGAAACATCCAGATGTTTTCCTGAGTCCGGCTTCCAACCCGACGCTGTTCTGGGAAAGTGTTTTCTGACTTCCTGTGGGGAGCGGCGGGGAGTCCTGCCGAAGGTCCAACCCGTCTCCATGCTGGAACTGAACAAGGTTCTGGTCTGTTTTCTTCTTGTGCAGACTGGAACCAGCAACCCGGTTGCGACCGGTTTTATTGTAAAATGTTGGTCAGAATTAAACGAATCAAACCTGCTGGTTCTCATTTTTATTCATTTACCAGATCGGCCAATAGAAACGCAAGACGGAACAGCTGCGGTTCAAGGTTCAGTTCAAACGACCTCAATCCCGTTTCCACAGCATCACCATTCCCAACCGGGCCAGGCATTCCCAGCCGGACCGGCGTTCCCAACAAGGACCAACGTTCCAAATCGGGACCGATGTTCCCAACGAGGACCGCCGTTCCCAGCAGCACTTTCCCTCTCACATTCAGAAAACGGAATATTTTGGGTCTCTGGATAAAAGACTTACGGAACCTTTCTGTATAAAAAGGGACAAAGCGTTCCGACGGATCAATGACCTCGCTGAGAACATCAGAAGCAGATATTTATTAATACTGTTAATTATTGATCTGCAGAGAAACCTTTCCTCAGACAATACTGATAACATTAAACATCCGGCCATCTTGGTTTGTTTACAGTTTCCTGTAAACCAGGAAAAGACGTGGATCGGATGGGACCATCAGTCAGTCCAAACCGGGTCCAGACACGCTTCAATTGAATCTGCATTAAATACAAAATAACGTCTCTAAACATTTAAACACAAGTTTAATAAAACTACGCTGGCATGCCGCGCACAGACAAGTCCTTCATTTGATCCGGAGGAAAGGTCACCATGACGACGACATAGGGTCCTTCGTTGGACTAAAAGGTCACCATGACGACGACATAGGGTCCTTCGTTGGACTAAAAGGTCACCATGACGACGACAGGTGGAGTATTTCAGCGGGACCGAGGCCTTGAAGGGACAAACTTCAAGCATTTCCTCAGAAAAATGCAGCAGAGTTCATGTAGTGAAGATTCTTCTAATAGACGGGAGGATGGTGGACGGGATGGGGGGGGGTTCGGGAATGGATGGGGGACGGGATGGGGGGGGGGGGTTTGGGAATGGATGAGGGACGGGATGGGGGGGTTTGGGAAACGGGATGGGGATGGGGGGGTTTGGGAATGGATGAGGGACGGGATGGGGGGGTTTGGGAAACGGGATGGGGATGGGGGGGTTTGGGAATGGATGAGGGACGGGATGGGGGGGTTTGGGAAACGGGATGGGGATGGGGGGGTTTGGGAATGGATGGGGGGGGGTTTGGGAAAGGATGGTGGACGGGATGGGGGGGTTTGGGAAAGGATGGTGGACGGGATGGGGGGGTTTGGGAAACGGGATGGGGATGGGGGGGTTTGGGAAAGGATGGTGGACGGGATGGGGGGGGGTGTGGGAATGGATGGGGATGGGGGGGTTTGGGAATGGATGGGGGACGGGATGGGGGGGGGGTTTGGGAAAGGATGGTGGACGGGATGGGGGGGGTGTGGGAATGGATGGGGGACGGGATGGGGGGGGTTTGGGAATGGATGGGGGACGGGATGGGGGGGGGTTTGGGAAAGGATGGTGGACGGGATGGGGGGGGTTTGGGAAACGGGATGGGGATGGGGGGGTTTGGGAAAGGATGGTGGACGGGATGGGGGGGGTGTGGGAATGGATGGGGGGTGTGGGAATGGATGGGGGGTGTGGGAATGGATGGGGGACGGGATGGGGGGTGTGGGAATGGATGGGGGACGGGATGGGGGGGTGTGGGAATGGATGGGGGACGGGATGGGGGGTGTGGGAATGGATGGGGGACGGGATGGGGGGGTGTGGTTTACGTTTACGTCGATGTTAAAATCCTGGTCAGACCAGTTTTATTTTCCTCCCAGGAGGCAGAAAACCGACGCGGTGGTGAAACGGTGAGGAAGAGGAGGAGTTGTTACTGGGATGAAGACCAGTTCCATCTCAACCCTCCATCCCAAAGTCCTCTGTGAACTTCTTCACCTTCAGCAGGTCTTCGGTGTTGACTGTGGGACGTGTGGTGGACAGAGAGCGCAGCATGTCCGCCTGAGGAGGAACAGAAGACATTGTTACTTGTTTATTGGATCACAAGCCTGCATAATACTGGTCCTACTGATCTCTACTGGACCGGAGCTACCGATCTCTACTGGTCCTACCGATCTCTTCTGGACCGGAGCTACCGATCTCTACTGGACCGGAGCTACCGATCTCTACTGGTCCTACTGATCTCTACTGGACCGGAGCTACCGATCTCTACTGGACTGGAGCTACCGATCTCTACTGGTCCTACCGATCTCTTCTGGACCGGAGCTACCGATCTCTACTGGACCGGAGCTACCGATCTCTACTGGTCCTACCGATCTCTTCTGGACCGGAGCTGCCGATCCCTACTGGTCCTACCGATCTCTACTGGACCGGAGCTACCGATCTCTACTGGTCCTACCGATCTCTACTGGACCGGAGCTACCGATCTCTACTGGTCCTACCGATCTCTACTGGACCGGAGCTACCGATCTCTACTGGTCCTACCGATCTCTACTGGACCGGAGCTACCGATCTCTACTGGTCCTACCGATCTCTACTGGACCGGAGCTACCGATCTCTACTGGTCCGACCGATCTCTACTGGACCGGAGCTACCGATCTCTATTGGTCCTACTGATCTCTACTGGACCGGAGCTACCGATCTCTACTGGTCCTACCGATCTCTACTGGTCCTACCGATCTCTACTGGACCGGAGCTACCAATCTCTACTGGTCCTACTGATCTCTACTGGACCGGTGCTACCGATCCTTACTGGTCCTACTGATCTCTACTGGACCGGAGATACCGATCTCTACTGGACCGGAGCTACCGATCTCTACTGGTCCTACCGATCTCTACTGGTCCTACCGATCTCTACTGGACCGGAGCTACCGATCTCTACTGGTCCTACTGATCTCTACTGGACCGGAGCTACCGATCTCTACTGGTCCTACCGATCTCTACTGGACCGGAGCTACCGATCTCTACTGGTCCTACCGATCCCTACTGGACCGGAGCTACCGATCCCTACTGGACCGGAGCTACCGATCCCTACTGGACCGGAGCTACCGATCCCTACTGGACCGGAGCTACCGATCTCTACTGGTCCTACTGATCCCTACTGGACCGGAGCTACCGATCCCTACTGGACCGGAGCTACCGATCCCTACTGGACCGGAGCCACCGATCTCTACTGGACCGGAGCCACCGATCTCTACTGGACCGGAGCTACCGATCTCTACTGGTCCTACCGATCTCTACTGGACCGGAGCTACCGATCTCTACTGGACCGGAGCTACCGATCTCTACTGGACCGGAGCTACCGATCTCTACTGGTCCTACCGATCTCTACTGGACCGGAGCTACCGATCTCTACTGGTCCTACTGATCTCTACTGGACCGGAGCCACCGATCTCTACTGGACCGGAGCCACCGATCCCTACTGGACCGGAGCTACCGATCTCTACTGGACTGGAGCTACCGATCTCTACTGGACCGGAGCTACCGATCTCTACTGGTCCTACTGATCTCTACTGGACCGGAGCCACCGATCTCTACTGGACCGGAGCCACCGATCTCTACTGGACCGGAGCTACCGTTCTCTACTGGTCCGACCGATCTCTACTGGACCGGAGCTACCGATCTCTACTGGACCGGAGCTACCGATCTCTACTGGTCCTACTGATCTCTACTGGACCGGAGCTACCGATCTCTACTGGTCCTACTGATCTCTACTGGACCGGAGATACCGATCTCTACTGGACCGGAGCTACCGATCTCTACTGGTCCTACCGATCCCTACTGGACCGGAGCTACCGATCTCTACTGGACCGGAGCTACCGGAGCTACCGATCCCTACTGGACCGGAGCTACCGATCCCTACTGGACCGGAGCTACCGATCTCTACTGGTCCTACCGATCTCTACTGGACCGGAGCTACCGATCTCTACTGGTCCTACCGATCCCTACTGGACCGGAGCTACGGATCTCTACTGGACCGGAGCTACCGATCTCTTCTGGACCGGAGCTACCGATCTCTACTGGACCGGAGCTACCGATCTCTACTGGTCCTACCGATCTCTACTGGACCGGAGCTACCGATCTCTACTGGTCCTACCGATCCCTACTGGACCGGAGCTACCGATCTCTTCTGGACCGGAGCTACCGATCTCTACTGGTCCTACTGATCTCTACTGGACCGGAGCTACCGATCTCTACTGGTCCTACTGATCTCTACTGGACCGGAGCTACCGATCTCTACTGGACCGGAGCTACCGATCTCTACTGGTCCTACTGATCTCTACTGGACCGGAGCCACCGATCTCTACTGGACCGGAGCTACCGATCTCTACTGGTCCGACCGATCTCTACTGGACCGGAGCTACCGATCTCTACTGGTCCTACTGATCTCTACTGGACCGGAGCTACCGATCTCTACTGGTCCTACCGATCTCTACTGGTCCTACCGATCTCTACTGGACCGGAGCTACCAATCTCTACTGGTCCTACTGATCTCTACTGGACCGGTGCTACCGATCCTTACTGGTCCTACTGATCTCTACTGAACCGGAGATACCGATCTCTACTGGACCGGAGCTACCGATCTCTACTGGTCCTACCGATCTCTACTGGTCCTACCGATCTCTACTGGACCGGAGCTACCGATCTCTACTGGTCCTACCGATCTCTACTGGACCGGAGCTACCGATCTCTACTGGACCGGAGCTACCGATCTCTACTGGTCCTACCGATCTCTACTGGACCGGAGCTACCGATCTCTACTGGTCCTACCGATCTCTACTGGACCGGAGCTACCGATCTCTACTGGACCGGAGCTACCGATCTCTACTGGTCCGACCGATCTCTACTGGACCGGAGCTACCGATCTCTATTGGTCCTACTGATCTCTACTGGACCGGAGCTACCGATCTCTACTGGTCCTACCGATCTCTACTGGACCGGAGCTACCAATCTCTACTGGTCCTACTGATCTCTACTGGACCGGTGCTACCGATCCTTACTGGTCCTACTGATCTCTACTGGACCGGAGATACCGATCTCTACTGGACCGGAGCTACCGATCTCTACTGGTCCTACCGATCTCTACTGGTCCTACCGATCTCTACTGGAACGGAGCTACCGATCTCTACTGGTCCTACTGATCTCTACTGAACCGGAGCTACCGATCTCTACTGGTCCTACCGATCTCTACTGGACCGGAGCTACCGATCTCTACTGGTCCTACCGATCCCTACTGGACCGGAGCTACCGATCTCTACTGGACCGGAGCTACCGATCCCTACTGGACCGGAGCTACCGATCTCTACTGGACCGGAGCTACCGATCTCTACTGGTCCTACTGATCCCTACTGGACCGGAGCTACCGATCCCTACTGGACCGGAGCTACCGATCCCTACTGGACCGGAGCCACCGATCCCTACTGGACCGGAGCCACCGATCTCTACTGGACCGGAGCCACCGATCTCTACTGGACCGGAGCTACCGATCTCTACTGGTCCTACCGATCTCTACTGGACCGGAGCTACCGATCTCTACTGGTCCTACCGATCTCTACTGGACCGGAGCTACCGATCTCTACTGGTCCTACTGATCTCTACTGGACCGGAGCCACCGATCCCTACTGGACCGGAGCCACCGATCCCTACTGGACCGGAGCTACCGATATCTACTGGACCGGAGCTACCGATCCCTACTGGACCGGAGCTACCGATCTCTACTGGTCCTACCGATCTCTACTGGTCCTACCGATCTCTACTGGACCGGAGCTACCGATCTCTACTGGTCCTACCGATCTCTACTGGACCGGAGCTACCGATCTCTACTGGACCGGAGCTACCGATCTCTACTGGTCCTACCGATCTCTACTGGACCGGAGCTACCGATCTCTACTGGTCCTACCGATCTCTACTGGACCGGAGCTACCGATCTCTACTGGACGGGAGCTACCGATCTCTACTGGTCCGACCGATCTCTACTGGACCGGAGCTACCGATCTCTATTGGTCCTACTGATCTCTACTGGACCGGAGCTACCGATCTCTACTGGTCCTACCGATCTCTACTGGTCCTACCGATCTCTACTGGACCGGAGCTACCAATCTCTACTGGTCCTACTGATCTCTACTGGACCGGTGCTACCGATCCTTACTGGTCCTACTGATCTCTACTGGACCGGAGATACCGATCTCTACTGGACCGGAGCTACCGATCTCTACTGGTCCTACCGATCTCTACTGGTCCTACCGATCTCTACTGGACCGGAGCTACCGATCTCTACTGGTCCTACTGATCTCTACTGGACCGGAGCTACCGATCTCTACTGGTCCTACCGATCTCTACTGGACCGGAGCTACCGATCTCTACTGGTCCTACCGATCCCTACTGGACCGGAGCTACCGATCTCTACTGGACCGGAGCTACCGATCCCTACTGGACCGGAGCTACCGATCTCTACTGGTCCTACTGATCCCTACTGGACCGGAGCTACCGATCCCTACTGGACCGGAGCTACCGATCCCTACTGGACCGGACCCACCGATCTCTACTGGACCGGAGCCACCGATCTCTACTGGACCGGAGCTACCGATCTCTACTGGTCCTACCGATCTCTACTGGACCGGAGCTACCGATCTCTACTGGACCGGAGCTACCGATCTCTACTGGTCCTACCGATCTCTACTGGACCGGAGCTACCGATCTCTACTGGTCCTACTGATCTCTACTGGACCGGAGCCACCGATCCCTACTGGACCGGAGCCACCGATCCCTACTGGACCGGAGCTACCGATCTCTACTGGACCGGAGCTACCGATCTCTACTGGACCGGAGCTACCGATCTCTACTGGTCCTACTGATCTCTACTGGACCGGAGCCACCGATCTCTACTGGACCGGAGCCACCGATCTCTACTGGACCGGAGCTACCGTTCTCTACTGGTCCGACCGATCTCTACTGGACCGGAGCTACCGATCTCTACTGGACCGGAGCTACCGATCTCTACTGGTCCTACTGATCTCTACTGGACCGGAGCTACCGATCTCTACTGGTCCTACTGATCTCTACTGGACCGGAGATACCGATCTCTACTGGACCGGAGCTACCGATCTCTACTGGTCCTACCGATCCCTACTGGTCCTACCGATCCCTACTGGACCGGAGCTACCGATCTCTACTGGACCGGAGCTACCGATCCCTACTGGACCGGAGCTACCGATCCCTACTGGACCGGAGCTACCGATCTCTACTGGTCCTACCGATCTCTACTGGACCGGAGCTACCGATCTCTACTGGTCCTACCGATCCCTACTGGACCGGAGCTACCGATCTCTACTGGACCGGAGCTACCGATCTCTTCTGGACCGGAGCTACCGATCTCTACTGGACCGGAGCTACCGATCTCTACTGGTCCTACCGATCTCTACTGGACCGGAGCTACCGATCTCTACTGGTCCTACCGATCCCTACTGGACCGGAGCTACCGATCTCTTCTGGACCGGAGCTACCGATCTCTACTGGTCCTACCGATCTCTACTGGACCGGAGCTACCGATCTCTACTGGTCCTACTGATCTCTACTGGACCGGAGCTACCGATCTCTACTGGTCCTACTGATCTCTACTGGACCGGAGCTACCGATCTCTACTGGTCCTACTGATCTCTACTGGACCGGAGATACCGATCTCTACTGGACCGGAGCTACCGATCTCTACTGGTCCTACCGATCTCTACTGGACCGGAGCTACCGATCCCTACTGGACCGGAGCTACCGATCTCTACTGGACCGGAGCTACCGATCCCTACTGGACCGGAGCTACCGATCCCTACTGGACCGGAGCTACCGATCTCTACTGGACCGGAGCTACCGATCTCTACTGGACCGGAGCTACCGATCTCTACTGGTCCTACTGATCTCTACTGGACCGGAGCTACCGATCTCTACTGGTCCTACCGATCTCTACTGGACCGGAGCTACCGATCTCTACTGGTCCTACCGATCTCTACTGGACCGGAGCCACCGATCTCTACTGGACCGGAGCCACCGTTCTCTACTGGTCCTACTGATCTCTACTGGACCGGTGCTACCGATCCTTACTGGTCCTACTGATCTCTACTGGACCGGAGATACCGATCTCTACTGGACCGGAGCTACCGATCTCTACTGGTCCTACCGATCTCTACTGGTCCTACCGATCTCTACTGGACCGGAGCTACCGATCTCTACTGGTCCTACTGATCTCTACTGGACCGGAGCTACCGATCTCTACTGGTCCTACCGATCTCTACTGGACCGGAGCTACCGATCTCTACTGGTCCTACCGATCCCTACTGGACCGGAGCTACCGATCTCTACTGGACCGGAGCTACCGATCCCTACTGGACCAGAGCTACCGATCCCTACTGGACCGGAGCTACCGATCCCTACTGGACCGGAGCTACCGATCTCTACTGGACCGGAGCTACCGATCTCTACTGGTCCTACTGATCCCTACTGGACCGGAGCTACCGATCCCTACTGGACCGGAGCTACCGATCCCTACTGGACCGGAGCCACCGATCTCTACTGGACCGGAGCCACCGATCTCTACTGGACCGGAGCTACCGATCTCTACTGGTCCTACCGATCTCTACTGGAACGGAGCTACCGATCTCTACTGGTCCTACTGATCTCTACTGGACCGGAGCCACCGATCCCTACTGGACCGGAGCTACCGATCTCTACTGGACCGGAGCTACCGATCTCTACTGGACCGGAGCTACCGATCTCTACTGGTCCTACTGATCTCTACTGGACCGGAGCCACCGATCTCTACTGGTCCTACCGATCTCTACTGGTCCTACCGATCTCTACTGGAACGGAGCTACCGATCTCTACTGGTCCTACTGATCTCTACTGGACCGGAGATACCGATCTCTACTGGACCGGAGCTACCGATCTCTACTGGTCCTACCGATCTCTACTGGTCCTACCGATCTCTACTGGACCGGAGCTACCGATCTCTACTGGTCCTACTGATCTCTACTGGACCGGAGCTACCGATCTCTACTGGTCCTACCGATCTCTACTGGACCGGAGCTACCGATCTCTACTGGTCCTACCGATCCCTACTGGACCGGAGCTACCGATCTCTACTGGTCCTACCGATCTCTACTGGACCGGAGCTACCGATCTCTACTGGACCGGAGCTACCGATCTCTACTGGACTGGAGCTACCGATCTCTACTGGTCCTACTGATCTCTACTGGACCGGAGCTACCGATCTCTACTGGTCCTACTGATCTCTACTGGACCGGAGATACCGATCTCTACTGGACCGGAGCTACCGATCTCTACTGGTCCTACCGATCCCTACTGGTCCTACCGATCCCTACTGGACCGGAGCTACCGATCTCTACTGGACCGGAGCTACCGATCCCTACTGGACCGGAGCTACCGATCTCTACTGGTCCTACCGATCTCTACTGGACCGGAGCTACCGATCTCTACTGGTCCTACCGATCCCTACTGGACCGGAGCTACCGATCTCTACTGGACCGGAGCTACCGATCTCTTCTGGACCGGAGCTACCGATCTCTACTGGACCGGAGCTACCGATCTCTACTGGTCCTACCGATCTCTACTGGACCGGAGCTACCGATCTCTACTGGTCCTACCGATCCCTACTGGACCGGAGCTACCGATCTCTTCTGGACCGGAGCTACCGATCTCTACTGGTCCTACCGATCTCTACTGGACCGGAGCTACCGATCTCTACTGGTCCTACTGATCTCTACTGGACCGGAGCTACCGATCTCTACTGGTCCTACTGATCTCTACTGGAGCGGAGCTACCGATCTCTACTGGTCCTACTGATCTCAACTGGACCGGAGATACCGATCTCTACTGGACCGGAGCTACCGATCTCTACTGGTCCTACCGATCTCTACTGGACCGGAGCTACCGATCCCTACTGGACCGGAGCTACCGATCCCTACTGGACCGGAGCTACCGATCTCTACTGGACCGGAGCTACCGATCCCTACTGGACCGGAGCTACCGATCCCTACTGGACCGGAGCTACCGATCTCTACTGGACCGGAGCTACCGATCTCTACTGGACCGGAGCTACCGATCTCTACTGGTCCTACTGATCTCTACTGGAACGGAGCTACCGATCTCTACTGGTCCTACTGATCTCTACTGGACCGGAGCCACCGATCCCTACTGGACCGGAGCTACCGATCTCTACTGGACCGGAGCTACCGATCTCTACTGGACCGGAGCTACCGATCTCTACTGGTCCTACTGATCTCTACTGGACCGGAGCCACCGATCTCTACTGGTCCTACCGATCTCTACTGGTCCTACCGATCTCTACTGGAACGGAGCTACCGATCTCTACTGGTCCTACTGATCTCTACTGGACCGGAGATACCGATCTCTACTGGACCGGAGCTACCGATCTCTACTGGTCCTACCGATCTCTACTGGTCCTACCGATCTCTACTGGACCGGAGCTACCGATCTCTACTGGTCCTACTGATCTCTACTGGACCGGAGCTACCGATCTCTACTGGTCCTACCGATCTCTACTGGACCGGAGCTACCGATCTCTACTGGTCCTACCGATCCCTACTGGACCGGAGCTACCGATCTCTACTGGTCCTACCGATCTCTACTGGACCGGAGCTACCGATCTCTACTGGACCGGAGCTACCGATCTCTACTGGACTGGAGCTACCGATCTCTACTGGTCCTACTGATCTCTACTGGACCGGAGCTACCGATCTCTACTGGTCCTACTGATCTCTACTGGACCGGAGATACCGATCTCTACTGGACCGGAGCTACCGATCTCTACTGGTCCTACCGATCCCTACTGGTCCTACCGATCCCTACTGGACCGGAGCTACCGATCTCTACTGGACCGGAGCTACCGATCCCTACTGGACCGGAGCTACCGATCTCTACTGGTCCTACCGATCTCTACTGGACCGGAGCTACCGATCTCTACTGGTCCTACCGATCCCTACTGGACCGGAGCTACCGATCTCTACTGGACCGGAGCTACCGATCTCTTCTGGACCGGAGCTACCGATCTCTACTGGACCGGAGCTACCGATCTCTACTGGTCCTACCGATCTCTACTGGACCGGAGCTACCGATCTCTACTGGTCCTACCGATCCCTACTGGACCGGAGCTACCGATCTCTTCTGGACCGGAGCTACCGATCTCTACTGGTCCTACCGATCTCTACTGGACCGGAGCTACCGATCTCTACTGGTCCTACTGATCTCTACTGGACCGGAGCTACCGATCTCTACTGGTCCTACTGATCTCTACTGGAGCGGAGCTACCGATCTCTACTGGTCCTACTGATCTCAACTGGACCGGAGATACCGATCTCTACTGGACCGGAGCTACCGATCTCTACTGGTCCTACCGATCTCTACTGGACCGGAGCTACCGATCCCTACTGGACCGGAGCTACCGATCCCTACTGGACCGGAGCTACCGATCTCTACTGGACCGGAGCTACCGATCCCTACTGGACCGGAGCTACCGATCCCTACTGGACCGGAGCTACCGATCTCTACTGGACCGGAGCTACCGATCTCTACTGGACCGGAGCTACCGATCTCTACTGGTCCTACTGATCTCTACTGGACCGGAGCTACCGATCTCTACTGGTCCTACCGATCTCTACTGGACCGGAGCTACCGATCTCTACTGGTCCTACCGATCTCTACTGGACCGGAGCCACCGATCTCTACTGGACCGGAGCCACCGTTCTCTACTGGTCCTACTGATCTCTACTGGACCGGAGCTACCGATCTCTACTGGTCCTACCGATCCCTACTGGACCGGAGCTACCGATCTCTACTGGACCGGAGCTACCGATCTCTTCTGGACCGGAGCTACCGATCTCTACTGGACCGGAGCTACCGATCTCTACTGGTCCTACCGATCTCTACTGGACCGGAGCTACCGATCTCTACTGGTCCTACCGATCCCTAATGGACCGGAGCTACCGATCTCTTCTGGACCGGAGCTACCGATCTCTACTGGTCCTACTGATCTCTACTGGACCGGAGCTACCGATCTCTACTGGTCCTACTGATCTCTACTGGACCGGAGCTACCGATCTCTACTGGACCGGAGCTACCGATCTCTACTGGTCCTACTGATCTCTACTGGACCGGAGCCACCGATCTCTACTGGACCGGAGCTACCGATCTCTACTGGTCCTACTGATCTCTACTGGACCGGAGCTACCGATCTCTACTGGTCCTACTGATCTCTACTGGACCGGAGCTACCGATCTCTACTGGTCCTACCGATCTCTACTGGTCCTACCGATCTCTACTGGACCGGAGCTACCAATCTCTTCTGGTCCTACTGATCTCTACTGGACCGGTGCTACCGATCCTTACTGGTCCTACTGATCTCTACTGAACCGGAGATACCGATATCTACTGGACCGGAGCTACCGATCTCTACTGGTCCTACCGATCTCTACTGGTCCTACCGATCTCTACTGGACCGGAGCTACCGATCCCTACTGGACCGGAGCTACCGATCTCTACTGGTCCTACTGATCTCTACTGGACCGGAGCCACCGATCTCTACTGGACCGGAGCTACCGATCCCTACTGGACCGGAGCTACCGATCTCTACTGGACCGGAGCTACCGATCTCTACTGGTCCTACCGATCTCTACTGGACCGGAGCTACCGATCTCTACTGGTCCTACTGATCTCTACTGGACCGGAGCCACCAATCTCTACTGGACCGGAGCCACCGATCTCTACTGGACCGGAGCCACCGATCTCTACTGGTCCTACCGATCTCTACTGGTCCTACCGATCTCTACTGGAACGGAGCTACCGATCTCTACTGGTCCTACTGATCTCTACTGGACCGGAGATACCGATCTCTACTGGACCGGAGCTACCGATCTCTACTGGTCCTACCGATCTCTACTGGACCGGAGCTACCGATCTCTACTGGACCGGAGCTACCGATCTCTACTGGTCCTACCGATCCCTACTGGACCGGAGCCACCGATCCCTACTGGACCGGAGCTACCGATCTCTACTGGACCGGAGCTACCGATCTCTACTGGACCGGAGCTACCGATCTCTACTGGTCCTACTGATCTCTACTGGACCGGAGCCACCGATCTCTACTGGACCGGAGCCACCGATCTCTACTGGACCGGAGCCACCGATCTCTACTGGACCGGAGCTACCGTTCTCTACTGGTCCGACCGATCTCTACTGGACCGGAGCTACCGATCTCTACTGGACCGGAGCTACCGATCTCTACTGGACCGGAGCTACCGATCTCTACTGGTCCTACTCATCTCTACTGGACCGGAGCTACCGATCTCTACTGGTCCTACTGATCTCTACTGGACCGGAGATACCGATCTCTACTGGACCGGAGCTACCGATCTCTACTGGTCCTACCGATCCCTACTGGTCCTACCGATCCCTACTGGACCGGAGCTACCGATCTCTACTGGACCGGAGCTACCGATCCCTACTGGACCGGAGCTACCGATCCCTACTGGACCGGAGCTACCGATCTCTACTGGTCCTACCGATCTCTACTGGACCGGAGCTACCGATCTCTACTGGTCCTACCGATCCCTACTGGACCGGAGCTACCGATCTCTACTGGACCGGAGCTACCGATCTCTTCTGGACCGGAGCTACCGATCTCTACTGGACCGGAGCTACCGATCTCTACTGGTCCTACCGATCTCTACTGGACCGGAGCTACCGATCTCTACTGGTCCTACCGATCCCTACTGGACCGGAGCTACCGATCTCTTCTGGACCGGAGCTACCGATCTCTACTGGTCCTACTGATCTCTACTGGTCCTACTAATCTCTACTGGACCGGAGCTACCGATCTCTACTGGACCGGAGCTACCGATCTCTACTGGTCCTACTGATCTCTACTGGACCGGAGCCACCGATCTCTACTGGACCGGAGCTACCGATCTCTACTGGTCCTACTGATCTCTACTGGACCGGAGCTACCGATCTCTACTGGTCCTACCGATCTCTACTGGTCCTACCGATCTCTACTGGACCGGAGCTACCAATCTCTACTGGTCCTACTGATCTCTACTGGACCGGTGCTACCGATCCTTACTGGTCCTACTGATCTCTACTGAACCGGAGATACCGATCTCTACTGGACCGGAGCTACCGATCTCTACTGGTCCTACCGATCTCTACTGGTCCTACCGATCTCTACTGGACCGGAGCTACCGATCCCTACTGGACCGGAGCTACCGATCTCTACTGGTCCTACTGATCTCTACTGGACCGGAGCCACCGATCTCTACTGGACCGGAGCTACCGATCTCTACTGGTCCTACTGATCTCTACTGGACCGGAGCTACCGATCTCTACTGGTCCTACTGATCTCTACTGGACCGGAGCTACCGATCTCTACTGGTCCTACCGATCTCTACTGGTCCTACCGATCTCTACTGGACCGGAGCTACCAATCTCTTCTGGTCCTACTGATCTCTACTGGACCGGTGCTACCGATCCTTACTGGTCCTACTGATCTCTACTGAACCGGAGATACCGATATCTACTGGACCGGAGCTACCGATCTCTACTGGTCCTACCGATCTCTACTGGTCCTACCGATCTCTACTGGACCGGAGCTACCGATCCCTACTGGACCGGAGCTACCGATCTCTACTGGTCCTACTGATCTCTACTGGACCGGAGCCACCGATCTCTACTGGACCGGAGCTACCGATCCCTACTGGACCGGAGCTACCGATCTCTACTGGACCGGAGCTACCGATCTCTACTGGTCCTACCGATCTCTACTGGACCGGAGCTACCGATCTCTACTGGTCCTACTGATCTCTACTGGACCGGAGCCACCGATCTCTACTGGACCGGAGCCACCGATCTCTACTGGTCCTACCGATCTCTACTGGTCCTACCGATCTCTACTGGAACGGAGCTACCGATCTCTACTGGTCCTACTGATCTCTACTGGACCGGAGATACCGATCTCTACTGGACCGGAGCTACCGATCTCTACTGGTCCTACCGATCTCTACTGGACCGGAGCTACCGATCTCTACTGGACCGGAGCTACCGATCTCTACTGGTCCTACCGATCCCTACTGGACCGGAGCCACCGATCCCTACTGGACCGGAGCTACCGATCTCTACTGGACCGGAGCTACCGATCTCTACTGGACCGGAGCTACCGATCTCTACTGGTCCTACTGATCTCTACTGGACCGGAGCCACCGATCTCTACTGGACCGGAGCCACCGATCTCTACTGGACCGGAGCCACCGATCTCTACTGGACCGGAGCTACCGTTCTCTACTGGTCCGACCGATCTCTACTGGACCGGAGCTACCGATCTCTACTGGACCGGAGCTACCGATCTCTACTGGACCGGAGCTACCGATCTCTACTGGTCCTACTCATCTCTACTGGACCGGAGCTACCGATCTCTACTGGTCCTACTGATCTCTACTGGACCGGAGATACCGATCTCTACTGGACCGGAGCTACCGATCTCTACTGGTCCTACCGATCCCTACTGGTCCTACCGATCCCTACTGGACCGGAGCTACCGATCTCTACTGGACCGGAGCTACCGATCCCTACTGGACCGGAGCTACCGATCTCTACTGGTCCTACCGATCTCTACTGGACCGGAGCTACCGATCTCTACTGGTCCTACCGATCCCTACTGGACCGGAGCTACCGATCTCTACTGGACCGGAGCTACCGATCTCTTCTGGACCGGAGCTACCGATCTCTACTGGACCGGAGCTACCGATCTCTACTGGTCCTACCGATCTCTACTGGACCGGAGCTACCGATCTCTACTGGTCCTACCGATCCCTACTGGACCGGAGCTACCGATCTCTTCTGGACCGGAGCTACCGATCTCTACTGGTCCTACTGATCTCTACTGGACCGGAGCTACCGATCTCTACTGGTCCTACTAATCTCTACTGGACCGGAGCTACCGATCTCTACTGGACCGGAGCTACCGATCTCTACTGGTCCTACTGATCTCTACTGGACCGGAGCCACCGATCTCTACTGGACCGGAGCTACCGATCTCTACTGGTCCTACTGATCTCTACTGGACCGGAGCTACCGATCTCTACTGGTCCTACCGATCTCTACTGGTCCTACCGATCTCTACTGGACCGGAGCTACCAATCTCTACTGGTCCTACTGATCTCTACTGGACCGGTGCTACCGATCCTTACTGGTCCTACTGATCTCTACTGAACCGGAGATACCGATCTCTACTGGACCGGAGCTACCGATCTCTACTGGTCCTACCGATCTCTACTGGTCCTACCGATCTCTACTGGACCGGAGCTACCGATCCCTACTGGACCGGAGCTACCGATCTCTACTGGTCCTACTGATCTCTACTGGACCGGAGCCACCGATCTCTACTGGACCGGAGCTACCGATCTCTACTGGTCCTACCGATCTCTACTGGACCGGAGCTACCGATCTCTACTGGTCCTACTGATCTCTACTGGACCGGAGCCACCGATCCCTACTGGACCGGAGCCACCGATCCCTACTGGACCGGAGCTACCGATCTCTACTGGACCGGAGCTACCGATCTCTACTGGTCCTACTGATCTCTACTGGACCGGAGCCACCGATCTCTACTGGACCGGAGCCACCGATCTCTACTGGACCGGAGCTACCGATCTCTACTGGTCCTACCGATCCCTACTGGACCGGAGCTACCGATCTCTACTGGACCGGAGCTACCGATCCCTACTGGACCGGAGCTACCGATCCCTACTGGACCGGAGCTACCGATCTCTACTGGTCCTACTGATCCCTACTGGACCGGAGCTACCGATCCCTACTGGACCGGAGCCACCGATCTCTACTGGACCGGAGCCACCGATCTCTACTGGACCGGAGCTACCGATCTCTACTGGTCCTACCGATCTCTACTGGACCGGAGCCACCGATCTCTACTGGACCGGAGCTACCAATCTCTACTGGTCCTACCGATCTCTACTGGACCGGAGCTACCGATCTCTACTGGTCCTACTGATCTCTACTGGACCGGAGCCACCGATCCCTACTGGACCGGAGCTACTGATCTCTTCTGGACCGGAGCTACCGATCTCTACTGGTCCTACCGATCTCTACTGGACCGGAGCTACCGATCTCTACTGGTCCTACCGATCTCTACTGGACCGGAGCTACCGATCTCTACTGGTCCTACTGATCTCTACTGGACCGGAGCTACCGATCTCTACTGGTCCTACTGATCTCTACTGGACCGGAGCTACCGATCTCTACTGGTCCTACCGATCTCTACTGGACCGGAGCTACCGATCCCTACTGGACCGGAGCTACCGATCCCTACTGGACTGGAGCTACCGATCTCTACTGGACCGGAGCTACCGATCTCTACTGGACCGGAGCTACCGATCTCTACTGGTCCTACTGATCTCTACTGGACCGGAGCTACCGATCTCTACTGGTCCTACCGATCTCTACTGGACCGGAGCTACCGATCTCTACTGGTCCTACCGATCTCTACTGGACCGGAGCCACCGATCTCTACTGGACCGGAGCCACCGTTCTCTACTGGTCCTACTGATCTCTACTGGACCGGTGCTACCGATCCTTACTGGTCCTACTGATCTCTACTGGACCGGAGATACCGATCTCTACTGGACCGGAGCTACCGATCTCTACTGGTCCTACCGATCTCTACTGGTCCTACCGATCTCTACTGGACCGGAGCTACCGATCTCTACTGGTCCTACTGATCTCTACTGGACCGGAGCTACCGATCTCTACTGGTCCTACCGATCTCTACTGGACCGGAGCTACCGATCTCTACTGGTCCTACCGATCCCTACTGGACCGGAGCTACCGATCCCTACTGGACCGGAGCTACCGATCTCTACTGGACCGGAGCTACCGATCTCTACTGGTCCTACTGATCCCTACTGGACCGGAGCTACCGATCCCTACTGGACCGGAGCTACCGATCCCTACTGGACCGGAGCCACCGATCTCTACTGGACCGGAGCCACCGATCTCTACTGGACCGGAGCTACCGATCTCTAATGGTCCTACCGATCTCTACTGGACCGGAGCTACCGATCTCTACTGGACCGGAGCTACCGATCTCTACTGGTCCTACCGATCTCTACTGGTCCTACCGATCTCTACTGGACCGGAGCTACCGATCTCTACTGGTCCTACTGATCTCTACTGGACCGGAGCCACCGATCCCTACTGGACCGGAGCCACCGATCCCTACTGGACCGGAGCTACCGATCTCTACTGGACCGGAGCTACCGATCTCTACTGGTCCTACTGATCTCTACTGGACCGGAGCTACCGATCTCTACTGGTCCTACCGATCTCTACTGGTCCTACCGATCTCTACTGGACCGGAGCTACCAATCTCTACTGGTCCTACTGATCTCTACTGGACCGGTGCTACCGATCCTTACTGGTCCTACTGATCTCTACTGAACCGGAGATACCGATCTCTACTGGACCGGAGCTACCGATCTCTACTGGTCCTACCGATCTCTACTGGTCCTACCGATCTCTACTGGACCGGAGCTACCGATCCCTACTGGACCGGAGCTACCGATCTCTACTGGTCCTACTGATCTCTACTGGACCGGAGCCACCGATCTCTACTGGACCGGAGCTACCGATCTCTACTGGTCCTACCGATCTCTACTGGACCGGAGCTACCGATCTCTACTGGTCCTACTGATCTCTACTGGACCGGAGCCACCGATCCCTACTGGACCGGAGCCACCGATCCCTACTGGACCGGAGCTACCGATCTCTTCTGGACCGGAGCTACCGATCTCTACTGGTCCTACTGATCTCTACTGGACCGGAGCTACCGATCTCTACTGGTCCTACTGATCTCTACTGGACCGGAGCTACCGATCTCTACTGGACCGGAGCTACCGATCTCTACTGGTCCTACTGATCTCTACTGGACCGGAGCCACCGATCTCTACTGGACCGGAGCTACCGATCTCTACTGGTCCTACTGATCTCTACTGGACCGGAGCTACCGATCTCTACTGGTCCTACCGATCTCTACTGGACCGGAGCTACCAATCTCTACTGGTCCTACTGATCTCTACTGGACCGGTGCTACCGATCCTTACTGGTCCTACTGATCTCTACTGAACCGGAGATACCGATCTCTACTGGACCGGAGCTACCGATCTCTACTGGTCCTACCGATCTCTACTGGTCCTACCGATCTCTACTGGACCGGAGCTACCGATCCCTACTGGACCGGAGCTACCGATCTCTACTGGTCCTACTGATCTCTACTGGACCGGAGCCACCGATCTCTACTGGACCGGAGCTACCGATCTCTACTGGTCCTACCGATCTCTACTGGACCGGAGCTACCGATCTCTACTGGTCCTACTGATCTCTACTGGACCGGAGCCACCGATCCCTACTGGACCGGAGCCACCGATCTCTACTGGACCGGAGCTACCGATCTCTACTGGACCGGAGCTACCGATCTCTACTGGTCCTACTGATCTCTACTGGACCGGAGCCACCGATCTCTACTGGACCGGAGCCACCGATCTCTACTGGACCGGAGCTACCGTTCTCTACTGGTCCGACCGATCTCTACTGGACCGGAGCTACCGATCTCTACTGGACCGGAGCTACCGATCTCTACTGGACCGGAGCTACCGATCTCTACTGGACCGGAGCTACCGATCTCTACTGGTCCTACTGATCTCTACTGGACCGGAGCTACTGATCTCTACTGGACCGGAGATACCGATCTCTACTGGACCGGAGCTACCGATCTCTACTGGTCCTACCGATCCCTACTGGTCCTACCGATCCCTACTGGACCGGAGCTACCGATCTCTACTGGACCGGAGCTACCGATCTCTACTGGACCGGAGCTACCGATCTCTACTGGACCGGAGCTACCGATCCCTACTGGACCGGCGCTACTGATCCCTACTGGACCGGAGCTACCGATCCCTACTGGACCGGAGCTACCGATCTCTACTGGACCGGAGCTACCGATCTCTACTGGACCGGAGTTACCGATCTCTACTGGTCCTACCGATCTCTACTGGGCCGGAGCTACCGATCTCTACTGGTCCTACTGATCTCTACTGGACCGGAGCCACCGATCCCTACTGGACCGGAGCCACCGATCTCTACTGGACCGGAGCTACCGATCTCTACTGGACCGGAGCTACCGATCTCTACTGGACCGGAGCTACCGATCTCTACTGGTCCTACTGATCTCTACTGGACCGGAGCCACCGATCTCTACTGGACCGGAGCCACCGATCTCTACTGGACCGGAGCTACCGTTCTCTACTGGTCCGACCGATCTCTACTGGACCGGAGCTACCGATCTCTACTGGACCGGAGCTACCGATCTCTACTGGACCGGAGCTACCGATCTCTACTGGACCGGAGCTACCGATCTCTACTGGTCCTACTGATCTCTACTGGACCGGAGCTACCGATCTCTACTGGTCCTACTGATCTCTACTGGACCGGAGATACCGATCTCTACTGGACCGGAGCTACCGATCTCTACTGGTCCTACCGATCCCTACTGGTCCTACCGATCCCTACTGGTCCTACCGATCCCTACTGGACCGGAGCTACCGATCTCTACTGGACCGGAGCTACCGATCTCTACTGGTCCTACTGATCTCTACTGGACCGGAGCCACCAATCCCTACTGGACCGGAGCCACCGATCTCTACTGGACCGGAGCTACCGATCTCTACTGGACCGGAGCTACCGATCTCTACTGGACCGGAGCTACCGATCTCTACTGGTCCTACTGATCTCTACTGGACCGGAGCCACCGATCTCTACTGGACCGGAGCCACCGATCTCTACTGGACCGGAGCTACCGTTCTCTACTGGTCCGACCGATCTCTACTGGACCGGAGCTACCGATCTCTACTGGACCGGAGCTACCGATCTCTACTGGACCGGAGCTACCGATCTCTACTGGACCGGAGCTACCGATCTCTACTGGTCCTACTGATCTCTACTGGACCGGAGCTACCGATCTCTACTGGTCCTACTGATCTCTACTGGACCGGAGATACCGATCTCTACTGGACCGGAGCTACCGATCTCTACTGGTCCTACCGATCCCTACTGGTCCTACCGATCCCTACTGGACCGGAGCTACCGATCTCTACTGGACCGGAGCTACCGATCCCTACTGGACCGGAGCTACCGATCCCTACTGGACCGGAGCTACCGATCTCTACTGGTCCTACCGATCTCTACTGGACCGGAGCTACCGATCTCTACTGGTCCTACCGATCCCTACTGGACCGGAGCTACCGATCTCTTCTGGACCGGAGCTACCGATCTCTTCTGGACCGGAGCTACCGATCTCTACTGGACCGGAGCTACCGATCTCTACTGGTCCTACCGATCTCTACTGGACCGGAGCTACCGATCTCTACTGGTCCTACCGATCCCTACTGGACCGGAGCTACCGATCTCTTCTGGACCGGAGCTACCGATCTCTACTGGTCCTACTGATCTCTACTGGACCGGAGCTACCGATCTCTACTGGTCCTACTGATCTCTACTGGACCGGAGCTACCGATCTCTACTGGACCGGAGCTACCGATCTCTACTGGTCCTACTGATCTCTACTGGACCGGAGCCACCGATCTCTACTGGACCGGAGCTACCGATCTCTACTGGTCCTACTGATCTCTACTGGACCGGAGCTACCGATCTCTACTGGTCCTACCGATCTCTACTGGACCGGAGCTACCAATCTCTACTGGTCCTACTGATCTCTACTGGACCGGAGATACCGATCTCTACTGGACCGGAGCTACCGATCTCTACTGGTCCTACCGATCTCTACTGGTCCTACCGATCTCTACTGGACCGGAGCTACCGATCTCTACTGGTCCTACTGATCTCTACTGGACCGGAGCCACCGATCTCTACTGGACCGGAGCTACCGATCTCTACTGGTCCTACCGATCTCTACTGGACCGGAGCTACCGATCTCTACTGGTCCTACTGATCTCTACTGGACCGGAGCCACCGATCCCTACTGGACCGGAGCCACCGATCCCTACTGGACCGGAGCTACCGATCTCTACTGGACCGGAGCTACCGATCTCTACTGGTCCTACTGATCTCTACTGGACCGGAGCCACCGATCTCTACTGGACCGGAGCCACCGATCTCTACTGGACCGGAGCCACCGATCTCTACTGGACCGGAGCTACCGTTCTCTACTGGTCCGACCGATCTCTACTGGACCGGAGCTACCGATCTCTACTGGACCGGAGCTACCGATCTCTACTGGACCGGAGCTACCGATCTCTACTGGACCGGAGCTACCGATCTCTACTGGTCCTACTGATCTCTACTGGACCGGAGCTACCGATCTCTACTGGTCCTACTGATCTCTACTGGACCGGAGATACCGATCTCTACTGGACCGGAGCTACCGATCTCTACTGGTCCTACCGATCCCTACTGGTCCTACCGATCCCTACTGGACCGGAGCTACCGATCCCTACTGGACCGGAGCTACCGATCCCTACTGGACCGGAGCTACCGATCTCTACTGGACCGGAGCTACCGATCTCTACTGGACCGGAGCTACCGATCCCTACTGGACCGGAGCTACCGATCCCTACTGGACCGGCGCTACTGATCCCTACTGGACCGGAGCTACCGATCCCTACTGGACCGGAGCTACCGATCTCTACTGGACCGGAGCTACCGATCCCTACTGGACCGGAGCTACCGATCTCTACTGGACCGGAGCTACCGATCTCTACTGGTCCTACCGATCTCTACTGGACCGGAGCTACCGATCTCTACTGGTCCTACCGATCTCTACTGGACCGGAGCCACCGATCTCTACTGGACCGGAGCCACCGTTCTCTACTGGTCCGACCGATCTCTACTGGACCGGAGCTACCGATCTCTACTGGACCGGAGCTACCGATCTCTACTGGACCGGAGCTACCGATCTCTACTGGTCCTACTGATCTCTACTGGACCGGAGCTACCGATCTCTACTGGTCCTACCGATCCCTACTGGTCCTACCGATCCCTACTGGACCGGAGCTACCGATCCCTACTGGACCGGAGCTACCGATCCCTACTGGACCGGAGCTACCGATCTCTACTGGACCGGAGCTACCGATCTCTACTGGACCGGAGCTACCGATCCCTACTGGACCGGAGCTACCGATCCCTACTGGACCGGCGCTACTGATCCCTACTGGACCGGAGCTACCGATCCCTACTGGACCGGAGCTACCGATCTCTACTGGACCGGAGCTACCGATCCCTACTGGACCGGAGCTACCGATCTCTACTGGACCGGAGCTACCGATCTCTACTGGTCCTACCGATCTCTACTGGACCGGAGCTACCGATCTCTACTGGTCCTACCGATCTCTACTGGACCGGAGCCACCGATCTCTACTGGACCGGAGCCACCGTTCTCTACTGGTCCGACCGATCTCTACTGGACCGGAGCTACCGATCTCTACTGGACCGGAGCTACCGATCTCTACTGGACCGGAGCTACCGATCTCTACTGGTCCTACTGATCTCTACTGGACCGGAGCTACCGATCTCTACTGGTCCTACTGATCTCTACTGGACCGGAGCTACCGATCTCTACTGGTCCTACTGATCTCTACTGGACCGGAGATACCGATCTCTACTGGACCGGAGCTACCGATCTCTACTGGTCCTACCGATCCCTACTGGTCCTACCGATCCCTACTGGACCGGAGCTACCGATCTCTACTGGACCGGAGCTACCGATCTCTACTGGACCGGAGCTACCGATCCCTACTGGACCGGCGCTACTGATCCCTACTGGACCGGAGCTACCGATCCCTACTGGACCGGAGCTACCGATCTCTACTGGACCGGAGCTACCGATCTCTACTGGACCGGAGCTACCGATCTCTACTGGTCCTACCGATCTCTACTGGACCGGAGCTACCGATCTCTACTGGTCCTACTGATCTCTACTGGACCGGAGCCACCGATCCCTACTGGACCGGAGCCACCGATCTCTACTGGACCGGAGCTACCGATCTCTACTGGACCGGAGCTACCGATCTCTACTGGACCGGAGCTACCGATCTCTACTGGTCCTACTGATCTCTACTGGACCGGAGCCACCGATCTCTACTGGACCGGAGCCACCGATCTCTACTGGACCGGAGCTACCGTTCTCTACTGGTCCGACCGATCTCTACTGGACCGGAGCTACCGATCTCTACTGGACCGGAGCTACCGATCTCTACTGGACCGGAGCTACCGATCTCTACTGGACCGGAGCTACCGATCTCTACTGGTCCTACTGATCTCTACTGGACCGGAGCTACCGATCTCTACTGGTCCTACTGATCTCTACTGGACCGGAGATACCGATCTCTACTGGACCGGAGCTACCGATCTCTACTGGTCCTACCGATCCCTACTGGTCCTACCGATCCCTACTGGACCGGAGCTACCGATCTCTACTGGACCGGAGCTACCGATCTCTACTGGTCCTACTGATCTCTACTGGACCGGAGCCACCGATCCCTACTGGACCGGAGCCACCGATCTCTACTGGACCGGAGCTACCGATCTCTACTGGACCGGAGCTACCGATCTCTACTGGACCGGAGCTACCGATCTCTACTGGTCCTACTGATCTCTACTGGACCGGAGCCACCGATCTCTACTGGACCGGAGCCACCGATCTCTACTGGACCGGAGCTACCGTTCTCTACTGGTCCGACCGATCTCTACTGGACCGGAGCTACCGATCTCTACTGGACCGGAGCTACCGATCTCTACTGGACCGGAGCTACCGATCTCTACTGGTCCTACTGATCTCTACTGGACCGGAGCTACCGATCTCTACTGGTCCTACTGATCTCTACTGGACCGGAGATACCGATCTCTACTGGACCGGAGCTACCGATCTCTACTGGACCGGAGCTACCGATCTCTACTGGTCCTACCGATCCCTACTGGTCCTACCGATCCCTACTGGACCGGAGCTACCGATCTCTACTGGACCGGAGCTACCGATCCCTACTGGACCGGAGCTACCGATCTCTACTGGTCCTACCGATCTCTACTGGACCGGAGCTACCGATCTCTACTGGTCCTACCGATCCCTACTGGACCGGAGCTACCGATCTCTACTGGACCGGAGCTACCGATCTCTTCTGGACCGGAGCTACCGATCTCTACTGGACCGGAGCTACCGATCTCTACTGGTCCTACCGATCTCTACTGGACCGGAGCTACCGATCTCTACTGGTCCTACCGATCCCTACTGGACCGGAGCTACCGATCTCTTCTGGACCGGAGCTACCGATCTCTACTGGTCCTACTGATCTCTACTGGACCGGAGCTACCGATCTCTACTGGTCCTACTGATCTCTACTGGACCGGAGCTACCGATCTCTACTGGACCGGAGCTACCGATCTCTACTGGTCCTACTGATCTCTACTGGACCGGAGCCACCGATCTCTACTGGACCGGAGCTACCGATCTCTACTGGTCCTACTGATCTCTACTGGACCGGAGCTACCGATCTCTACTGGTCCTACCGATCTCTACTGGACCGGAGCTACCAATCTCTACTGGTCCTACTGATCTCTACTGGACCGGTGCTACCGATCCTTACTGGTCCTACTGATCTCTACTGAACCGGAGATACCGATCTCTACTGGACCGGAGCTACCGATCTCTACTGGTCCTACCGATCTCTACTGGTCCTACCGATCTCTACTGGACCGGAGCTACCGATCTCTACTGGTCCTACTGATCTCTACTGGACCGGAGCCACCGATCTCTACTGGACCGGAGCTACCGATCTCTACTGGTCCTACCGATCTCTACTGGACCGGAGCTACCGATCTCTACTGGTCCTACTGATCTCTACTGGACCGGAGCCACCGATCCCTACTGGACCGGAGCCACCGATCCCTACTGGACCGGAGCTACCGATCTCTACTGGACCGGAGCTACCGATCTCTACTGGTCCTACTGATCTCTACTGGACCGGAGCCACCGATCTCTACTGGACCGGAGCCACCGATCTCTACTGGACCGGAGCCACCGATCTCTACTGGACCGGAGCCACCGATCTCTACTGGACCGGAGCTACCGTTCTCTACTGGTCCGACCGATCTCTACTGGACCGGAGCTACCGATCTCTACTGGACCGGAGCTACCGATCTCTACTGGACCGGAGCTACCGATCTCTACTGGACCGGAGCTACCGATCTCTACTGGTCCTACTGATCTCTACTGGACCGGAGCTACCGATCTCTACTGGTCCTACTGATCTCTACTGGACCGGAGATACCGATCTCTACTGGACCGGAGCTACCGATCTCTACTGGTCCTACCGATCCCTACTGGTCCTACCGATCCCTACTGGACCGGAGCTACCGATCCCTACTGGACCGGAGCTACCGATCTCTACTGGACCGGAGCTACCGATCTCTACTGGACCGGAGCTACCGATCTCTACTGGACCGGAGCTACCGATCCCTACTGGACCGGCGCTACTGATCCCTACTGGACCGGAGCTACCGATCCCTACTGGACCGGAGCTACCGATCCCTACTGGACCGGAGCTACCGATCTCTACTGGACCGGAGCTACCGATCCCTACTGGACCGGAGCTACCGATCTCTACTGGACCGGAGCTACCGATCTCTACTGGTCCTACCGATCTCTACTGGACCGGAGCTACCGATCTCTACTGGTCCTACCGATCTCTACTGGACCGGAGCCACCGATCTCTACTGGACCGGAGCCACCGTTCTCTACTGGTCCGACCGATCTCTACTGGACCGGAGCTACCGATCTCTACTGGACCGGAGCTACCGATCTCTACTGGACCGGAGCTACCGATCTCTACTGGTCCTACTGATCTCTACTGGACCGGAGCTACCGATCTCTACTGGTCCTACTGATCTCTACTGGACCGGAGCTACCGATCTCTACTGGTCCTACTGATCTCTACTGGACCGGAGCTACCGATCTCTACTGGTCCTACTGATCTCTACTGGACCGGAGCTACCGATCTCTACTGGTCCTACCGATCCCTACTGGTCCTACCGATCCCTACTGGACCGGAGCTACAGATCTCTACTGGTCCTACCGATCCCTACTGGACCGGAGCTACCGATCCCTACTGGACCGGAGCTACCGATCTCTACTGGACCGGAGCTACCGATCTTTACTGGACCGGAGCTACCGATCTCTACTGGACCGGAGCTACCGATCCCTACTGGACCGGAGCTACCGATCCCTACTGGACCGGAGCTACCGATCTCTACTGGTCCTACCGATCTCTACTGGACCGGAGCTACCGATCTCTACTGGACCGGAGCTACCGATCTCTACTGGTCCTACCGATCTCTACTGGTCCTACCGATCTCTACTGGACCGGAGCTACCGATCTCTACTGGTCCTACCGATCCCTACTGGACCGGAGCTACCGATCTCTACTGGACCGGAGCTACCGATCTCTTCTGGACCGGAGCTACCGATCTCTACTGGACCGGAGCTACCGATCTCTACTGGTCCTACCGATCTCTACTGGACCGGAGCTACCGATCTCTACTGGTCCTACCGATCCCTACTGGACCGGAGCTACCGATCTCTACTGGACCGGAGCTACCGATCTCTTCTGGACCGGAGCTACCGATCTCTACTGGACCGGAGCTACCGATCTCTACTGGACCGGAGCTACCGATCCCTACTGGACCGGAGCTACCGATCTCTACTGGTCCTACCGATCTCTACTGGACCGGAGCTACCGATCTCTACTGGACCGGAGCTACCGATCTCTACTGGTCCTACCGATCTCTACTGGACCGGAGCTACTGATCTCTACTGGACCGGAGCTACCGATCTCTACTGGTCTTACTGATCTCTACTGGACCGGAGCTACCGATCTCTACTGGTCCTACCGATCTCTACTGGACCGGAGCTACCGATCTCTACTGGTCCTACCGATCTCTACTGGACCGGAGCTACCGATCTCTACTGGACCGGAGCTACCGATCTCTACTGGTCTTACTGATCTCTACTGGACCGGAGCTACTGATCTCTACTGGACCGGAGCTACTGATCTCTACTGGACCGGAGCTACCGATCTCTACTGGTCTTACCGATCTCTACTGGACCGGAGCTACCGATCTCTACTGGACCGGAGCTACCGATCTCTACTGGTCTTACTGATCTCTACTGGACCGGAGCTACTGATCTCTACTGGACCGGAGCTACCGATCTCTACTGGTCTTACTGATCTCTACTGGACCGGAGCTACTGATCTCTACTGGACCGGAGCTACCGATCTCTACTGGTCTTACTGATCTCTACTGGACCGGAGCTACCGATCTCTACTGGTCTTACTGATCTCTACTGGACCGGAGCTACTGAACCCTCCCGTAAGGGAAACATGACCTTCAGGCTGCTTCTCACCATGCAGACGATGGGCTCCAGCAGTTTATCACTCGGCACATCCATCCAGGTCATCTCTATGGCTGCAGGGTCACCAGGGGAACACGGGGTCAACAGGTCGTCCACCATCACCTGGTTGTTGCTCCGGGACGGACCACGTACCTGCGGGAGAAAAGCTCCTGTCTAATTATCCAGCTGTACCCAGACGGCTGATCTGACCTCGCCGACACGTTTCTCACCTTTTTAAAGTGTGTGGCGGACTGAACCTTCCGGACCGGCTGCATTAGAGCGTCCCGGACGATGATGCTAATGTCAGCGCCGGAGTAGCCGTCCGTTTTCCGAGCCAGGTCCCGCAGGTCGGCCTCGCTCAGGCTGTGCGGCGTGTTGCCCAGATGAAGCCGGAACATCTGGGCGCGAGCCAGCTCCTCTGGCAGAGGGATGTAGATCCGCTTCTCAAACCTGACATGCAGACCAGGAGAACCAGGAACAGGTTATGGTTTCATTGAGCTGAACTCCATTTAGACTCGTTTCTGTCAACTTTTGTCCACTTAAAGCTAGGGGGGCTAGCGCCTTGTCTTGGCTCCTCCCCCTCTGGTTCTACTCCTTGCATGATCCGAGGCTTTTTTATTCGCAGCTTTTTCCACCAAGGATTTTCTCTTTCTCTGCTGTTTAGCAGGAGGAGGCAAATAAACCGAGCCGGGTCGGGAAATCCTTCCTGCATTTTCTCAGCCATGTTTGCCTTCCGAGTTTCTTCTTCACTACTTTGTATTTTCATCCTAACACGCTGTTTATATGCAGGGTGTGGCTATCAGGTATCCGCTGCTGGAGGGGGAGGAGGGGAGCCGGGAGAAGAAGCTTACGGTAATATAAAAAATGAACAGCTCCATTTGGGTCGGAACGTTTGGATTGGTCAGAGTTTTTACAGATTTACAGTAAACTGAGGCGTCTAACTATATTTCTTATTGTTCATGAATACAGAATGTATAGACTACTATCAGGACGAGGAACCACTTCACCCAGAGGAACATGTCTCTGAGCAGGAGGACCTGCTGGAGATTTAAGGACACACTACAGAACATTCTCCCGTCTCTATTTTCTCCAGGTTGTGCCAAAACTGTTGTGGACGTTTCAGCTCTGACACGTCGGCTGTGAAGGAAAAGTACATTTGTTCCCAATGAAACAACGACTAGACAGCAAAGGATGGAGTTTGTTTTGAGCGTTGCTTCCCTGCAGACTGCTGGACAGAGGAGGACCAGCGTGTCGGGGTTTCCCATCCTGAGACACAAACTGGAAGTAAAACTGAACCAAAAACGCTGGTTTTGTTGTGATCTGGCTAAAAAAAAAAACCTTCTGCTGTGAACCAACAGACGTAGATGACATTGTGCGACATCGAGCAGCATCGACATTGTGCGGCATCGAGCAGCATCGACATTGTGCGGCATCGAGCAGCATCGACATTGTGCGGCATCGAGCAGCATCGACATTGTGCGACATCGAGCGGCATTGACATTGTGCGACATCGAGCGGCATCGACATTGTGCGACATCGAGCGGCATCGACATTGTGCGGCATCGACATTGTGCGACATCGAGCAGCATCGACATTGTGCGGCATCGACATTGTGCGGCATCGAGCAGCATCGACATTGTGCGGCATCGAGCAGCATCGACATTGTGCGACATCGAGCAGCATCGACATTGTGCGGCATCGAGCAGCATCGACATTGTGCGGCATCGAGCAGCATCGACATTGTGCGGCATCGAGCAGCATCGACATTGTGCGGCATCGAGCAGCATCGACATTGTGCGGCATCGAGCAGCATCGACATTGTGCGGCATCGAGCAGCATCGACATTGTGCGGCATCGAGCAGCATCGACATTGTGCGGCATCGAGCAGCATCGACATTGTGCGACATCGAGCAGCATCGACATTGTGCGACATCGAGCAGCATCGACATTGTGCGGCATCGAGCAGCATCGACATTGTGCGGCATCGAGCAGCATCGACATTGTGCGGCATCGAGCAGCATCGACATTGTGCGACATCGAGCAGCATCGACATTGTGCGACATCGAGCAGCATCGACATTGTGCGGCATCGACATTGTGCGGCATCGAGCAGCATCGACATTGTGCGGCATCGAGCAGCATCGACATTGTGCGACATCGAGCAGCATCGACATTGTGCGGCATCGACATTGTGCGACATCGAGCAGCATCGACATTGTGCGACATCGAGCAGCATCGACATTGTGCGACATCGAGCAGCATCGACATTGTGCGGCATCGAGCAGCATCGACATTGTGCGACATCGAGCAGCATCGACATTGTGCGACATCGAGCAGCATCGACATTGTGCGACATCGAGCAGCATCGACATTGTGCGGCATCGAGCAGCATCGACATTGTGCGACATCGAGCAGCATCGACATTGTGCGGCATCGAGCAGCATCGACATTGTGCGGCATCGAGCAGCATCGACATTGTGCGACATCGAGCAGCATCGACATTGTGCGGCATCGACATTGTGCGGCATCGACATTGTGCGGCATCGAGCAGCATCGACATTGTGCGGCATCGACATTGTGCGGCATCGACATTGTGCGGCATCGACATTGTGCGGCATCGAGCAGCATCGACATTGTGCGGCATCGAGCAGCATCGACATTGTGCGGCATCGAGCAGCATCGACATTGTGCGGCATCGAGCAGCATCGACATTGTGCGGCATCGAGCAGCATCGACATTGTGCGGCATCGAGCAGCATCGACATTGTGCGACATCGAGCAGCATCGACATTGTGCGGCATCGACATTGTGCGGCATCGAGCAGCATCGACATTGTGCGACATCGAGCAGCATCGACATTGTGCGGCATCGACATTGTGCGACATCGAGCAGCATCGACATTGTGCGACATCGAGCGGCATCGACATTGTGCGGCATCGACATTGTGCGACATCGAGCGGCATCGACATTGTGCGGCATCGACATTGTGCGACATCGAGCAGCATCGACATTGTGCGACATCGAGCAGCATCGACATTGTGCGGCATCGACATTGTGCGACATCGAGCAGCATCGACATTGTGCGGCATCGAGCAGCATCGACATTGTGCGACATCGAGCAGCATCGACATTGTGCGGCATCGACATTGTGCGACATCGAGCAGCATCGACATTGTGCGACATCGAGCAGCATCGACATTGTGCGGCATCGACATTGTGCGACATCGAGCAGCATCGACATTGTGCGGCATCGAGCAGCATCGACATTGTGCGGCATCGAGCAGCATCGACATTGTGCGGCATCGAGCAGCATCGACATTGTGCGGCATCGACATTGTGCGGCATCGACATTGTGCGGCATCGAGCAGCATCGACATTGTGCGGCATCGACATTGTGCGGCATCGACATTGTGCGGCATCGAGCAGCATCGACATTGTGCGGCATCGACATTGTGCGGCATCGACATTGTGCGGCATCGAGCAGCATCGACATTGTGCGGCATCGAGCAGCATCGACATTGTGCGGCATCGAGCAGCATCGACATTGTGCGGCATCGAGCAGCATCGACATTGTGCGGCATCGAGCAGCATCGACATTGTGCGGCATCGAGCAGCATCGACATTGTGCGGCATCGAGCAGCATCGACATTGTGCGACATCGAGCAGCATCGACATTGTGCGGCATCGACATTGTGCGGCATCGAGCAGCATCGACATTGTGCGACATCGAGCAGCATCGACATTGTGCGGCATCGACATTGTGCGACATCGAGCAGCATCGACATTGTGCGACATCGAGCAGCATCGACATTGTGCGACATCGAGCAGCATCGACATTGTGCGACATCGAGCAGCATCGACATTGTGCGACATCGACATTGTGCGACATCGAGCAGCATCGACATTGTGCGACATCGAGCGGCATCGACATTGTGCGGCATCGACATTGTGCGACATCGAGCAGCATCGACATTGTGCGACATCGAGCAGCATCGACATTGTGCGGCATCGACATTGTGCGACATCGAGCAGCATCGACATTGTGCGGCATCGAGCAGCATCGACATTGTGCGACATCGAGCGGCATCGACATTGTGCGGCATCGACATTGTGCGGCATCGAGCAGCATCGACATTGTGCGACATCGACATTGTGCGACATCGAGCAGCATCGACATTGTGCGACATCGAGCAGCATCGACATTGTGCGGCATCGACATTGTGCGACATCGAGCAGCATCGACATTGTGCGACATCGAGCAGCATCGACATTGTGCGGCATCGACATTGTGCGACATCGAGCAGCATCGACATTGTGCGGCATCGAGCAGCATCGACATTGTGCGGCATCGAGCAGCATCGACATTGTGCGGCATCGAGCAGCATCGACATTGTGCGGCATCGAGCAGCATCGACATTGTGCGGCATCGACATTGTGCGGCATCGAGCAGCATCGACATTGTGCGGCATCGACATTGTGCGGCATCGACATTGTGCGGCATCGAGCAGCATCGACATTGTGCGGCATCGACATTGTGCGGCATCGACATTGTGCGGCATCGACATTGTGCGGCATCGAGCAGCATCGACATTGTGCGGCATCGAGCAGCATCGACATTGTGCGGCATCGACATTGTGCGGCATCGAGCAGCATCGACATTGTGCGACATCGAGCAGCATCGACATTGTGCGACATCGAGCAGCATCGACATTGTGCGGCATCGACATTGTGCGACATCGAGCAGCATCGACATTGTGCGGCATCGAGCAGCATCGACATTGTGCGGCATCGAGCGGCATCGACATTGTGCGACATCGAGCGGCATCGACATTGTGCGGCATCGACATTGTGCGACATCGAGCAGCATCGACATTGTGCGGCATCGAGCAGCATCGACATTGTGCGGCATCGAGCAGCATCGACATTGTGCGACATCGAGCGGCATCGACATTGTGCGGCATCGACATTGTGCGGCATCGACATTGTGCGGCATCGAGCAGCATCGACATTGTGCGGCATCGACATTGTGCGGCATCGACATTGTGCGGCATCGACATTGTGCGGCATCGACATTGTGCGGCATCGAGCAGCATCGACATTGTGCGGCATCGAGCAGCATCGACATTGTGCGGCATCGAGCAGCATCGACATTGTGCGGCATCGACATTGTGCGGCATCGAGCAGCATCGACATTGTGCGGCATCGAGCAGCATCGACATTGTGCGGCATCGAGCAGCATCGACATTGTGCGGCATCGAGCAGCATCGACATTGTGCGGCATCGAGCAGCATCGACATTGTGCGGCATCGAGCAGCATCGACATTGTGCGGCATCGAGCAGCATCGACATTGTGCGGCATCGACATTGTGCGGCATCGACATTGTGCGGCATCGAGCAGCATCGACATTGTGCGGCATCGACATTGTGCGGCATCGACATTGTGCGGCATCGACATTGTGCGGCATCGACATTGTGCGACATCGAGCGGCATCGACATTGTGCGGCATCGAGCAGCATCGACATTGTGCGGCATCGAGCAGCATCGACATTGTGCGGCATCGAGCAGCATCGACATTGTGCGGCATCGAGCAGCATCGACATTGTGCGGCATCGAGCAGCATCGACATTGTGCGGCATCGAGCAGCATCGACATTGTGCGGCATCGAGCAGCATCGACATTGTGCGACATCGAGCAGCATCGACATTGTGCGGCATCGACATTGTGCGGCATCGAGCAGCATCGACATTGTGCGACATCGAGCAGCATCGACATTGTGCGGCATCGACATTGTGCGACATCGAGCAGCATCGACATTGTGCGGCATCGAGCAGCATCGACATTGTGCGACATCGAGCGGCATCGACATTGTGCGGCATCGACATTGTGCGACATCGAGCAGCATCGACATTGTGCGACATCGAGCAGCATCGACATTGTGCGGCATCGACATTGTGCGACATCGAGCAGCATCGACATTGTGCGGCATCGAGCAGCATCGACATTGTGCGACATCGAGCAGCATCGACATTGTGCGGCATCGACATTGTGCGACATCGAGCAGCATCGACATTGTGCGACATCGAGCAGCATCGACATTGTGCGGCATCGACATTGTGCGACATCGAGCAGCATCGACATTGTGCGGCATCGAGCAGCATCGACATTGTGCGGCATCGAGCAGCATCGACATTGTGCGGCATCGAGCAGCATCGACATTGTGCGGCATCGACATTGTGCGGCATCGACATTGTGCGGCATCGAGCAGCATCGACATTGTGCGGCATCGAGCAGCATCGACATTGTGCGGCATCGAGCAGCATCGACATTGTGCGGCATCGAGCAGCATCGACATTGTGCGGCATCGAGCAGCATCGACATTGTGCGGCATCGAGCAGCATCGACATTGTGCGGCATCGAGCAGCATCGACATTGTGCGACATCGAGCAGCATCGACATTGTGCGGCATCGACATTGTGCGGCATCGAGCAGCATCGACATTGTGCGACATCGAGCAGCATCGACATTGTGCGGCATCGACATTGTGCGACATCGAGCAGCATCGACATTGTGCGGCATCGACATTGTGCGACATCGAGCAGCATCGACATTGTGCGACATCGAGCAGCATCGACATTGTGCGACATCGAGCAGCATCGACATTGTGCGACATCGAGCAGCATCGACATTGTGCGACATCGACATTGTGCGACATCGAGCAGCATCGACATTGTGCGACATCGAGCGGCATCGACATTGTGCGGCATCGACATTGTGCGACATCGAGCAGCATCGACATTGTGCGACATCGAGCAGCATCGACATTGTGCGGCATCGACATTGTGCGACATCGAGCAGCATCGACATTGTGCGGCATCGAGCAGCATCGACATTGTGCGACATCGAGCGGCATCGACATTGTGCGGCATCGACATTGTGCGGCATCGAGCAGCATCGACATTGTGCGACATCGACATTGTGCGACATCGAGCAGCATCGACATTGTGCGACATCGAGCAGCATCGACATTGTGCGGCATCGACATTGTGCGACATCGAGCAGCATCGACATTGTGCGACATCGAGCAGCATCGACATTGTGCGGCATCGACATTGTGCGACATCGAGCAGCATCGACATTGTGCGGCATCGAGCAGCATCGACATTGTGCGGCATCGAGCAGCATCGACATTGTGCGGCATCGAGCAGCATCGACATTGTGCGGCATCGAGCAGCATCGACATTGTGCGGCATCGACATTGTGCGGCATCGAGCAGCATCGACATTGTGCGGCATCGACATTGTGCGGCATCGACATTGTGCGGCATCGAGCAGCATCGACATTGTGCGGCATCGACATTGTGCGGCATCGACATTGTGCGGCATCGACATTGTGCGGCATCGAGCAGCATCGACATTGTGCGGCATCGAGCAGCATCGACATTGTGCGGCATCGACATTGTGCGGCATCGAGCAGCATCGACATTGTGCGACATCGAGCAGCATCGACATTGTGCGACATCGAGCAGCATCGACATTGTGCGGCATCGACATTGTGCGACATCGAGCAGCATCGACATTGTGCGGCATCGAGCAGCATCGACATTGTGCGACATCGAGCAGCATCGACATTGTGCGACATCGAGCAGCATCGACATTGTGCGGCATCGAGCAGCATCGACATTGTGCGGCATCGACATTGTGCGGCATCGAGCAGCATCGACATTGTGCGGCATCGAGCAGCATCGACATTGTGCGGCATCGAGCAGCATCGACATTGTGCGGCATCGAGCGGCATCGACATTGTGCGGCATCGAGCAGCATCGACATTGTGCGACATCGAGCGGCATCGACATTGTGCGGCATCGAGCAGCATCGACATTGTGCGACATCGAGCAGCATCGACATTGTGCGACATCGAGCAGCATCGACATTGTGCGGCATCGAGCAGCATCGACATTGTGCGACATCGAGCAGCATCGACATTGTGCGGCATCGAGCAGCATCGACATTGTGCGACATCGAGCAGCATCGACATTGTGCGACATCGAGCAGCATCGACATTGTGCGGCATCGAGCAGCATCGACATTGTGCGACATCGAGCGGCATCGACATTGTGCGGCATCGAGCAGCATCGACATTGTGCGACATCGAGCAGCATGCTAACAGGAATGTTTCTGAATAGGAAAGGCGAGTGGAAAACGTCAAACGACCTTTTCCAGACTAGCCAGAAAGCGAGTATTTACCGGCGACGACCTGCTGCACAAAGGAACCAAACTGTTTACACGAAGTGGTCAGTTCACCTTCTGCGGATGGCGGCGTCGAGAACCCAGGGGATGTTGGTGGCGCCGAGGACCAAGATGCCGTCGTTGTTGTTTCCCACGCCTGCAATAAAGCAGAACTTATCTTCATTTGTCTCCTTCTGGCTCCGAACAGTTCATCACATTAACGATGAAACATTTTCCATCTGCTGATAAAAAGGTTTGCAACATGAGCTTCAGACTCGCCGAGTAAAAATGGAACACGCCGCCCTCCGACTCACCCTGCATCTGGACCAGAAACTCCGTCTTGATGCGCCGAGCAGCTTCACTTTCGTTCTCGTTCCTGGAGCCGCACAGCGAGTCCACCTCGTCGATGAAGATGATGGAGGGTTTGTGCTGGCGAGCCAAGTCGAACAGGTTCTTCACCAGCCTGGAGGGACAGCGGGACGGAGGGCGTGAGAAACGGGCCTTTCGCCGCCACACAGCACGGAGACAGAAACCTACTTCTCGCTCTCGCCGAGCCACTTGGACATGAGATCTGAGGACGACACGGAGAAGAAGGTGGAGTTGTTGGCCTCGGTGGCCACGGCCTTGGCCAGGTACGACTTCCCCGTCCCCGGAGGACCAAACAGCAGGATTCCTCTCCACGGAGTGCGCTTCCCTGAGGATAACATGCGGAGTCAGAACGCCAGCGCATCGCGCTTCGGAGATGGGGGAGGAGCCTACCGTACCTGTGAAGAGGTGAGGGAATTTGATTGGCAGGATGACGGCCTCCTTCAGAGCTTCTTTAGCTCCTTCCAGACCGGCGACGTCGTTCCACCTGACGTTGGGTTTCTCCATCACTATGGCGCCTGAAAACCGACAACAACCGGGTCAGACGACTTTTCTACGTTCCATTCCTGCCCGCCGCCGTCAGAGGTCCGCCACAAGAGGCCCGCCGCCGCCAGATGTCCGCCACAAGAGGTCCGCCGCCGCCAGATGTCCGCCACAAGAGATCCGCCGCCGCCAGATGTCCGCCACAAGAGGTCCGCCGCCGCCAGATGTCCGTCACAAGAGGTCCGCCGCCGCCAGAGGTCCGCCACAAGAGATCCGCCGCCGCCAGATGTCCGCCACAAGAGGTCCGCCGCCGCCAGATGTCCGTCACAAGAGGCCCGCCGCCGTCAGAGGTCCGTCACAAGAGATCCGCCGCCGCCAGATGTCCGTCACAAGAGGTCCGCCGCCGCCAGAGGTCCGCCGCCGCCAGATGTCCGCCACAAGAGATCCGCCGCCGCCAGATGTCCGCCACAAGAGGTCCGCCGCCGCCAGATGTCCGCCACAAGAGGCCCGCCGCCGTCAGAGGTCCGTCACAAGAGATCCGCCGCCGCCAGATGTCCGTCACAAGAGGTCCGCCGCCGCCAGATGTCCGTCACAAGAGATCCGCCGCCGCCAGATGTCCGTCACAAGAGGTCCGCCGCCGCCAGAGGTCCGTCACAAGAGGTCCGCCGCCGCCAGATGTCCGCCACAAGAGGTCCGCCGCCGCCAGAGGTCCGCCACAAGAGGTCCGCCGCCGCCAGAGGTCCGTCACAAGAGGTCCGCCGCCACCAGAGGTCCGCCACAAGAGGTCCGCCGCCACCAGAGGTCCGCCACAAGAGGTCCGCCGCCGCCAGATGTCCGCCACAAGAGGTCCGCCGCCGCCAGATGTCCGCCACAAGAGATCCGCCGCCGCCAGAGGTCCGCCACAAGAGGTCCGCCGCCGCCAGAGGTCCGCCACAAGAGGTCCGCCGCCACCAGAGGTCCGCCACAAGAGGTCCGCCGCCACCAGAGGTCCGCCACAAGAGGTCCGCCGCCGCCAGAGGTCCGTCACAAGAGGTCCGCCGCCGCCAGAGGTCCGCCACAAGAGGTCCGCCGCCGCCAGAGGTCCGTCACAAGAGATCCGCCGCCGCCAGAGGTCCGTCACAAGAGGTCCGCCGCCGCCAGAGGTCCGCCACAAGAGGTCCGCCGCCACCAGAGGTCCGCCACAAGAGGTCCGCCGCCGCCAGAGGTCCGTCACAAGAGATCCGCCGCCGCCAGAGGTCCGCCACAAGAGGTCCGCCGCCGCCAGAGGTCCGCCACAAGAGGTCCGCCGCCGCCAGAGGTCCGCCACAAGAGGTCCGCCGCCGCCAGAGGTCCGCCACAAGAGGTCCGCCGCCGCCAGAGGTCCGTCACAAGAGATCCGCCGCCGCCAGAGGTCCGCCACAAGAGGTCCGCCGCCGCCAGATGTCCGTCACAAGAGGTCCGCCGCCGCCAGATGTCCGCCACAAGAGGTCCGCCGCCGCCAGATGTCCGCCACAAGAGGTCCGCCGCCGCCAGATGTCCGCCACAAGAGGTCCGCCGCCGCCAGATGTCCGTCACAAGAGGTCCGCCGCCGCCAGATGTCCGCCACAAGAGGTCCGCCGCCGCCAGATGTCCGCCACAAGAGATCCGCCGCCGCCAGATGTCCGCCACAAGAGGTCCGCCGCCGCCAGATGTCCGCCACAAGAGGTCCGCCGCCGCCAGATGTCCGCCACAAGAGATCCGCCGCCGCCAGATGTCCGCCACAAGAGGTCCGCCGCCGCCAGATGTCCGTCACAAGAGGTCCGCCGCCGCCAGATGTCCGCCACAAGAGGTCCGCCGCCGCCAGAGGTCCGCCACAAGAGGTCCGCCGCCGCCAGATGTCCGCCACAAGAGGTCCGCCGCCGCCAGAGGTCCGTCACAAGAGATCCGCCGCCGCCAGATGTCCGCCACAAGAGGTCCGCCGCCGCCAGAGGTCCGTCACAAGAGATCCGCCGCCGCCAGAGGTCCGTCACAAGAGGTCCGCCGCCGCCAGAGGTCCGTCACAAGAGGTCCGCCGCCGCCAGAGGTCCGCCACAAGAGGTCCGCCGCCGCCAGATGTCCGTCACAAGAGGTCCGCCGCCGCCAGAGGTCCGTCACAAGAGATCCGCCGCCGCCAGAGGTCCGCCACAAGAGGTCCGCCGCCGCCAGATGTCCGTCACAAGAGGTCCGCCGCCGCCAGAGGTCCGCCACAAGAGGTCCGCCGCCGCCAGAGGTCCGTCACAAGAGATCCGCCGCCGCCAGAGGTCCGCCACAAGAGGCCCGCCGCCGCCAGATGTCCGCCACAAGAGGTCCGCCGCCGCCAGAGGTCCGTCACAAGAGGTCCGCCGCCGCCAGATGTCCGTCACAAGAGGTCCGCCGCCGCCAGATGTCCGCCACAAGAGGTCCGCCGCCGCCAGAGGTCCGTCACAAGAGGTCCGCCGCCGCCAGATGTCCGCCACAAGAGATCCGCCGCCGCCAGATGTCCGCCACAAGAGGTCCGCCGCCGCCAGAGGTCCGTCACAAGAGGTCCGCCGCCGCCAGATGTCCGCCACAAGAGATCCGCCGCCGCCAGATGTCCGCCACAAGAGGTCCGCCGCCGCCAGAGGTCCGTCACAAGAGGTCCGCCGCCGCCAGAGGTCCGCCACAAGAGGTCCGCCGCCGCCAGAGGTCCGTCACAAGAGGTCCGCCGCCGCCAGAGGTCCGCCACAAGAGGTCCGCCGCCGCCAGATGTCCGCCACAAGAGATCCGCCGCCGCCAGATGTCCGCCACAAGAGATCCGCCGCCGCCAGATGTCCGCCACAAGAGGTCCGCCGCCGCCAGAGGTCCGTCACAAGAGATCCGCCGCCGCCAGAGGTCCGTCACAAGAGATCCGCCGCCGCCAGATGTCCGTCACAAGAGATCCGCCGCCGCCAGAGGTCCGTCACAAGAGGTCCGCCGCCGCCAGAGGTCCGTCACAAGAGGTCCGCCGCCGCCAGAGGTCCGTCACAAGAGATCCGCCGCCGCCAGAGGTCCGTCACAAGAGGTCCGCCGCCGCCAGAGGTCCGCCACAAGAGGTCCGCCGCCGCCAGATGTCCGCCACAAGAGGTCCGCCGCCGCCAGATGTCCGCCACAAGAGGTCCGCCGCCGCCAGCGGTCCGAAGCAGAACCGAGCGGAGACATCCAGACCTCGCCTCGCTTTGAGAACAAAGTGGAACCATGGTCCGGACTCGGCAGCGTTTACGCTGGTCGGCCCATTTCGGTTCTGGTTCTACTGGGAATGTTCTGACCCATGATCAATGAAAGAAATGATCTAGAGCTGCAACTAGCGAGTACTTTTGGAATCGGGTACTCTGTCAATTATTTCTACGAGTAATCGAGTACTCTAACGATTCTATTTTTTAAATTATTTGTAGAACAAACACTAGAAACTCAACCAAAGTAAATGTATAAATGTATATCTGTGAAGCTGTTGCATGTGTTGTTACGACCTAATGCAGGAGGATTTGGTGCAGCCGACGTGTTTGTGCTCCATGTGTGGAGAAACAATCCTCAACCGATCAGGAATTTCTGCCTTATAAAAGAATAAAAAGAAGAATTCCCGTAGAAAGAAGGAGTGACTTGTAAACATGCCCACAGTAAGAACTAGCCGATGTCTTGGTGGACGACACGCCTGGTAAAAGTCTGTCTGTTTAATCCGGAATAAAAGTTTGCTGCAGGAACAGAGGCTGCCTAAAACATGCGCTTTGACTCTGCGTGTGTGCAGGAGAGACAGATGAGGGACGGATTACCAGACGGTTAGCGTGCGTTAGCAGCCGACACCTCGCCATGCCTCGTCACTGCTGACTGATATCACAGGTTAGAACTCTGAACATTTTACCAGCCGCTGCTGCTGCTGGTATAAATCAGAAAGCTGGATCTCCTCCTGGAGGGGTGAAGTGGGGGGGGGGGGTACGCCAACTCTACGTTTTCTGTCCTTTTCAGTGTGAAATGGTCCCACACTGCCACTTTTCGGTCTTTTCCGCCCCTCTTCTTCATTCTCTGCCATTAGAGACCAAAGCAAGGAGGATGTTCAGACAGAAAGCAAAGCGCTGCTGGTGGAAACGTCCGTCATCAGTCCGGCTGAAACAGTCAGACTGTACAGACACACCGTAGGCCACAGGCTCTGCTTTTATACATTTTATACATGTTTAGATGTTTTATATGTTTACTGAAGCAGTGATGTCGTCCCTCCGAACAGCGCAGTGGTCTGAGAACGATGCAGAAATGAACATATATCTCTACGTTATGTTAATTACACGGAGCCTCGATCAGTTTTCGTACCCGACTGATCGTTGCTCGGATCACCAGCAGAACATTTTCATCTGAGACAAAACCTGCTGTTTAAAACACGACCAGAACCAGTCCGGCCAATCCAAGCCCGGTTCTGGAGGTCCACCATCCTGGTTACCAGGCGAGAGATCCGTTTCAGGTGAGTTGGAGCAGAGGTGCCTCTAAACGGACCTGGACCAGATCTGGACCTGGTCTGGACCTGAACTGGTCCTGGACTAGACATGGACCGGACCTGGACTAGAGCTGGACCTGGACTAGACCTGGTCTGGACTAGACCTGGACACAGATTACACATGGACCTGGACCAGACCTGGACCTGGTATGGTCCTGGACTAGGACTAGACCTGGACAAGACCGGACTGGACGTGGACCAGACCAGACCTGGACCTGGAGTAGACATGGACCTGGACCAGCCCTGGACCTGGACTAGAAATGGACCTCACCAGACCTGGACTAGACATGGACCAGACCTGGACTAGACATGGATCCAGACTAGACATGGACCAGACCGGACCTGGCCTAGACATGGACCGGATCTGGACTAGACCTGGACCTGGCCTAGACAAACTACACATGGACCTGGACCAGATCTGGACTAGACCTGGACTCGGACGAGACATGGACCGGACCTGGACTACACATGGACCAGACCGGACCTGGACTACAGCTGGACCAGCCCTGGACCTGGACTAGAAATGGACCTCACCGGACCTGGACTAGACATGGACCAGACCTGGACTAGACCTGGATCCAGACTAGACATGGACCAGACCGGACCTGGCCTAGACATGGACCGGATCTGGACTAGACCTGGACCTGGCCTAGACGACTACACATGGACCTGGACCAGATCTGGACTAGACCTGGACTCGGACGAGACATGGACCGGACCTGGACTACACATGGACCAGACCGGACCTGGACTACAGCTGGACCTGGTCTGGACCTGGACTAGACATGGACCAGATCTGGACTAGACCTGGACTCGGACGAGACATGGACCGGACCTGGACTACACATGGACCAGACCGGACCTGGACTACAGCTGGACCTGGTCTGGACCTGGACTAGACATGGACCGGATCTGGACTAGACCTGGACCCGAACGAGACATGGACCAGACATGGACTAGACCTGGACCTGGACTAGAGCTAGACCTGGTCTGGACCTGGACTAGACCTGGACCTGGACTGGACCTGGACTAGACATGGACCTGGACCAGACCTGGACCAGGCGGAGGGACGAACCCTGACCCACCCATCAGCTGCTCCTGCAGTTTCTTCTTCTCTGGGTTTTCCCCCTCGCTGTCGCTGTCGCTCCTGCAGAGAAACATCAGACGTCAGTAAAACCTGCTTTCAGCGCCCAGCGTGCCGGCAGCAGGACGGCGGCGTACTTGTCGTTACTCTGCGCCTCCTTAACGGGCTTCTTGCCCTGCTTGTCTTTGTTCTTCAGGTAGTCCTTGAGTTTCTCTGCTCTGTCCAGGTACTGCATGCACTTAGCTCGGATGCTCTCCTTGGCCTTGTCGCTGTGGGCCTCATCTGCACAGAAAGCAGCCTCCAGTCAGAACGATAAATCATGAACTCACCATCACTCAGCAGCTGCCAGGTGCCTACATTTGATGGCATGAAGGAAATATTCCACCGCATGTTGGTAGAGGCGCAGAGCTTCTTCATAGTTCTTGGCCTTGTCCTCCTCTGTGGCTTTCGTGACCAGATCGATGGCTTTCTGTAGCAGAGATACGAGTCAGACACGTCTCAGTCATCTGCATGTCAACAGAGCTGCTGTTGTTCAGGGTCTTAGAAACATCTCCAGTTATTTCCTGTGCCTGTCAGGACTGCGCCGGTTACTGCAAAGCTTCCATCATGGGGGGGAGCTGATGTTAACACCACCAGCATCCTGCAGCTGTAAACGTCTCCTGTTTTATTCACTCAGAAAATACTGACATCAGATATAAACTGCTCCGAAATACTAAACAGTCTGATGGTGGAGCTTCCAGACATGCTAACACTGCTGCTAACGTTAGCATTATCTGCCCTGTTAGCCGCTGCTGCAACACAAAGCAACAAGCTTTGTTCAAAAATGAATAGATAAAAAAAATCATTTTACACACACACACACACACACACATATATATATATATATATATATATATATATATATATATATATATATATATATATATATATATATATATATATATCAAAACTGTTTTAATGACAGTTTAATGATATTTGTGTTTTTGTCCGTTAAACTTGGAGCCTTCTGTTGAAAGTTAATATTTGCTGAATTTTAGAACCGCAATAAATATTTTCCTTCTATAAACCAAAACAATAAATATTTTCCTTCTACAAACCAAAACAATAAATATTTTCCTTCTATAAACCAAAACAATAAATATTTTTCCTCTATTAACCAAAGCACTAAATATTTTCCCTCTATTAACCAAAACAATAAATATTTTCCTTCTATAAACCAAACCAATAAATAATTTCCTTCTGGAAACCAAAACAACCGAAGCTAACCTCTTTAGCAGCTCGTGCTAACATGCTAACAGGAGAGCGAGCTCAACCAGCAGCTAAAGCTAGCAACAACTTACCTGTAAAGTTGACGTTGTCATTTCATCTCCCTTTACTGCTCCCCGCCTGGATGTCTATCTTCTGGTCCTCCCGGGAGGCGGAAAGCTGAGGAAACGCAGCGGCCGATGTTTTACCGCGACATGACAGAACAGCGGCTAGCAGAGACAGCTAGCAACTTCCGGAAGCTAGCGAACGACTTCCGGTTGAGATTTTCACAGAAAATGGTTTAATTTACTGCTCCATTCACTAGAATTACTGCCACCTTTTTCTGAAAGATAATTCTAATTAGAAATGGCATTTCAGTAACAGACTAATTATTTGCTGCCTATGGCTTAAAACTAAATAAATCTAAATGTGAAATGTTATGTTTGTACCCAACAGATGATAAAACTTTGTAAGATACGCCTGTCAAAAAGAGGGTTAAATATCCTGGCAGTCATGTTTGTAAAAAGGCTACGGAGCGTAAACAACTTAATTTCTCCCGAGAATGATTAAAACTAAAACCATATTGCATCTATGGCTTCAAAGAGACTCGTCAGTTTTAGGAAGAGTCCTTTTGACTGAAGCTGAAGGTGTTTCCAGATTTCCTCAACGTGCATGAATGTAAGAATATTAACAACATGTTTATTCACTTTGTATGGAGGAAAAAACACCATCATCTGAAGAACACTTTCATTTCTGATCCTAAAGATAAAGGTGGTTTAGATCTACTGGACTTCACAGACATTTTAGGTGAAATGGCTAAAAATGCTTAAAATCCCCAGAATCATGATGGTACTTCATCCCACACAACATATTCACGTCGGAGGTCTTGGGTTTCTGTTGTCATGTAATTATAATTTCTCAAAGTTACCAGTTAAAATGTCAAACTTTTATCAACAAGCATTGTTAGCTTGGAAACTATGCTATTCACATAACTTCTCTCCACATAAGTCCATAATCTGGACCAATGAATTTCTTACAAAAAGGAATACATTTTCCTTTTATTAATAAAAGGAACATTTTAATTACTAAATTGCTATATATGTTTGTCAATATATTGACAAACATATATTTAAAAGATTTGCTTAATTCCAATGGCCAACTACTTGATCATAAAGATTTATACAACAATATTTATGTTAATAGTGTTGACATCTGCAGAAATAAAAATATTAGGAAATGTTTCTATGATACTAAGAAAACAACAGCAAGCTGTAAATTCTTCTGGGGTGCTGTTTTGGTGTAAAACTCGGCTTGTTCCTTTTAAATTTTGAATTGCAAACAAAATCAGAGAACTGCGTTTAAAGATTCTTCATAACATTTACCCATCTAACACGTAGAATTCAAGATTTCGTGATATCGACAGCAAATGTACCTTTTGTAAAACAACCTGAAAATGTAACTCGCCTGTTTTATGGTTGCTCGTACAGCTTTTGGAAAGAACTTGAGAACTATACACAAGGTAAAAAAACATTTAAAATAAACTGAGAAGGGAAGGATATCATCACTTATTTTCATTCCAAAGACAAAAAACTTTGCACTATTGTCGATCTTTATATTCAATTAGGAAAATTTCGTATACATAAATGCAAATTTCTAAAGTCACCTCCATTATTTAAGTTTTTATGACTGAAGTTGATTATTACTGAAAGTCCCTACAACTGATTAGAAACAAAAAATCTGCTTCAATGATTAATATTCATTCAGTGGTTCTGAACCAATGAACTGTCACATAGTTATTGATACTGTAAATTGTACATTATTTGTAGTCTGTCACAGATTTTATTAGGGTCCGAGCTTTACAATGGATAGATCAGGCTATTGATCTATTATTATATCTATTATTTTATTATACTATACATTATTATTATCTATGATCTTATTATCTATTATCTTTTATTATTATACTATTATTATATCTATTATTATTATCAATATTAACTATTGTTTTCCAAATGTTTATTATTCTTCTCAGCACAACTCACTGGTTTGACCCGCTTAGCCTCCATGAAAAGTTGTGAAACTTGGCAAAAATAGCGATATTCTATGGTCCGCATACACTTCAATACAAAAATAGCTCAACAGCGCCCCCTAGACACGAAGAAATACCCCACAGAATGGGGGGTCTCAAAAGTCCACTTTGACGTAGGAAAACGAAATTCGACACTTCCATAACCTCAAGACAAGCAAAAAAAGTCAATGAAACACCTGTTGCCATGACAATGGGGGATCCGCCATCTTGGCGTTCATGTCCCTTTTTTTTTTTTACCATCTTTTTAATTTGGGCGCATCGTAATTGAACAAACTAGCCTGAGGGGATTCATGCTATTGGCTCTAAATTCAGCAGGAAGCTTTGTGACAAGAAGGGGACCAAAAGTTATTCAAATATTTCCAATAGGACAAAGCGTGTTACCGTGGCAACTCATGGAAAAAAGCGTTTTTATGATATGAGTAAGATATGAGTAAGTCATGAAACATGGCTTACTCATATCTTCGCAGAAAACATGCGATCTGCACCAAAATTGAAAGCATTCATATATAGTTGGACCTTAACACATTGTGTCTCTTATTGTGGAGGGGCCGCTTTTGGGGGGGGGGGTCATGAGGGTTCCGATCGTCTACTTTGACGTAGGACTATGACATTTGGCACACATGTGTAACATCTAATAACAAGTGAAAAAGTCAATTAAACACATGTTGCCATGGCAACGGGGGTCCGCCATCTTGGCATTTACATTTAATTTTTCACTTTATACACATTGTATATCTCCATTGAAATACATTAGATCTGCACCAAAGTTAACAGCATTCCTGTTTGTTTGGTCATTAACATGTTGCATTGTAAGAATGGGGGGGGGGAGATGCCACTTGCGGCTTTAATTTTAATTATTTTCAAATTTATTCTATTTTGTAGTCATTTTATTTATCTTTAATTATGGTTCTGTACGGAACGAAATGGTTGATTTTTGTTTATCTTTGTCGGTACAATGAATGTCAAGTTCAATTAAAGCCGCAAGCGGCATCCATCGGGTGCGAGCCTCATGTCAAGATCCCCCACCCCCAACTGTTCACAAAGCTTCCTGTTGAATTTAAAGTCCATCTCATGAATACCAAGATAGTTTGGCTGAACAAATGCACTTAAACTTAAAATACGGGCGTATTTGCCAAGATGGTGGATAAGCTGTTGCCATGGCAACAGGTGTTTAATGAACTTCTTTTTGCTTGTCTTGAGGTTGTGCATGTGTGCCAAATTTCGACCACCTCCCAAAAGCGGCCCCCCCAAAAGACATGTTTCAATGTGTTAAGGACCTAACAAATATGAATTCTTTCAATTTTGGTGCTGATCGCAGGTATTTCTGCGGAGATATGAGTAAACAGTGTTTCATGGCAAGGAGGTGTTTTTCCATGGGTTGCCATGGTAACACATTTTGTCGTATCAAAACGATTTTTGCCATTTTTGCATTGAAGTGTATCCGAACCATTGATTATCGAAATTTTTGCCGGGCTTGTGGTGTGTGCCAAGTTTCACAACTTTTCATGGAGGCTAAGGGTGTCTGTGCTGAGAATAATATAGAATAAACATTTCAACAATAGGGCCAGATCTATACTTTGTATAGCTGGGACCCGAAAAAAGCATTAAAAAAAAAAAAAAAAGGAATTACTGCCACCTAGCGGCCAAATATATGTAACTACATGCAAGTGCTCATATGAAGTTTGCACTGTCAAATTTCAATAACTGGCAAGATCAATAAGAATAAAAATATGTAACTTCAAATTGTATCGCTGCCCTGCGATGGACTGGCGAACTGTCCAGGGTGTACCCCGCCTTTCGCCTGAAAGACTGCTGGGATAGGCTCCAGCGTCCCCGCAACCCTTCATCGGACTAAGCGGTTAGGATGATGAATGAATTCTATAGCTATGCTGCATACAAATTTATAATACCACCAATGATAACATAATTACTTAAGATAGCTCTGCAGCTCGGCAGGAAGAGCAGTCGTCTTCCAACTGGAAAGTTGGGAGATCGATTCCAGGCTTCCGAAGTGTCCCTGGGCAAGACACTAAAAACCCCAACCTGCCCCCGATGTGCCTGTCGGGGTATGAGTGTGTCAGTATGTAGCTTTGGATAAAAGCGTCTGCTAAATGACTGTAGAATAGAATGAAGAATACACAGGAAAAATAGGCCAAAACGCATTTAGTTGAACAATAACTCACTTCTGAGCTGGAATTAACTAGTTCAGGAATGTTGATCTGCATTATAAATAAATGACACAAGAAGCTCAAAACTATGCAGGAAAAGATGATTAAAAGTAGTTGTTTACAAATTAAAGTAGTGAAATGACTCAGTAAATGTTGAATTTATAAAATTAAACCAAAATAGATTGAAATTATACAGATTTAGTCAGTGTGGTGTATTTTTTACTTTGAGCTGTATTTTAGATAAAAGATGACAAAAATGAAACCAGTGTAATTTATAACAGTTTTATTGGTCGGTCTTTACATTTCAGATAACTACTTTGCTCTAATACATTATATACCGTAACTTGAAAGGAAGTCTAAAATACTTTGCATATGACTATTGCATATTATAAACTATTACAGCAGCATTTTGTCCTGTGGCTTTCCAGGTTTGTGATTGTGTAGGACGCAAGCTGCCAGATAATACCTTTGGTTCAAAAAAACCCCTTCTTTGAAGCGTTGCTTTGCATAGACAGGAAAGCCATGCCGTCAGAGGAGAAAAGGGAAGGACAGGTGTGCATTTAAAGGGTTTGTGCACTGTGGTCAAATGATAACTCGAACCAACTTCACACAAACAAATGACTGATGGGAAATTACAATCTTTGTTAAAAACACTTTATCTTCAAACGTAGTGGGAACTAACATTAAACCCAACAAATCTCAAACCTCCCACAAACCAGTTGTGTTTAAAGGGGAGCAAAATCTACTTCTGCTTTAATCCAAACAGTATTTTCTTTTTAAAAAACCATTAAACAATTGAAACAAGCCAAAGGACATCAACTTCCCAGCTAAACGGGCCGATCAGATGGGTTTTCTGCTTTTCTGAAGTCCAACAGAACAGAAGCTTTGCTGAGCTTTCAACCACATCTCACGTCTTCATCAAAACTTTCTCCATAAAGTCTACAGTTTAAATGAATACCTAGTTTGTGAGCAACATGACGGAAGTTTATAATACTGCTAACAATACATACTCACACTTTAAAATAGTCTCTTCCATTTTATCAACACTTTGGCAATTAGTTTTGTTCAACACATGGTTCTGTCCGCACACCTGTTGCATTTATGTTCATGAGAACATTTATTTTATCTAAAAGGGACATCCTTGAAAAGGGTTTTTCCTCCACATGTATAATCCACCATGCTCATGTTTTAACCCTCAGAAATAAAATAAAGGACGTGACGTTTGAAGGATTTTTAGGTAGAGCAGCAGCAGTATAAAAACCTGAAGCAGAAGATGTTCCTTGATCCATGACGACGGTAAAATGAGCTTGAAAACTCCTAAATGATCCATTTTCATAAACCACCTTTGGTTTTCTGAAATTCTGACAGACAATAATGGCAGGTTCATTTTACCAGCCTTGTCACTAGATTTTAGCAACCAGCTTGTTTGCATCAGAATGAAGAGAAAAATATAACAGATAAGAAATATATGACAGTTTGACTGCAAATGTTGCAGGATGTGAAGTGAAAGCTTTTCTGGCAGTTTGAACATGAAAATAAGAAACAACTTTTTGGAGGTGGACGTAAAAAGTCACTGCAGGGTTTGGAGGAGGCGAGATGCTGAATGGCGCCCGTCGAGCCGTCCGCCGGGCTTCCTTGTTGGGAGGAGAATGAGAGATGAGGAGGGGATGGATGGAAAGGGAGGAGGAGTGAAAGAAGGGCGGAACCACAGTGTCAGAAAGTCATGCTGTCCACAGATAAACACTTTAAAACAAAGTAACACGGTTTCCATCTACAACAGGAATAATGCTGCTTCCGCGGCGCCGAAGCTACAATCCTCACGGTGTCAAATAAAAAAGACGGATTATAAAGAGCATCTTTGTCTAAAAGGCACAGTGGTGATCCTGATCAAGCCAAGAGAAGCAAGTGGTATCCAGACACTCGCGCACACACACACACACACTCTGCTCGGGTAACTGCATCATGTCTCATCACACATACACAGTAAGAGGAGCCCAAAGTGGATGAAAGGCTGTTCTGGATGGAGAGGCCGCACGCAGCAGCTGTGTTTACTACCACATATAAAACAGAAGAACATGTCAGCATCTTTTGTCCCATCTGAGATCTAAACCTCCTCATGTGGAATGTTACGAGACTCTTTTTGCTTTTCAAACTATTTCCTCTTCAAACTCACGACTAAAAGCTACCTGCTGCTTCCAGCAGTCCAAGAGGAGCTGAAAGGCACATTTTTATAACAAGTTAAGCTTTCCTGCATCACTGAGGGCTTGACTGCAGCTGAAAATGGGAAAACTGGGAAATAAAACATAGGAGGAGATCCAGGCGCCTGCTGCTGTGATTGGCTGCTTCACGTCAGGAGGCCCATACGAGTCAGCTTGGCCGACAGGAAGGAGTGCAGGACAAACACCACCGGCTTAGGACCCGAGTGAAGGTCGAACACCTGGAGGAAGGATGGAGGGAAGTTAAGGAAAGGAATAATGGGGAAAACCAAAACTGGAAAAGAGAAACAGAAAACTGCTAAATTTGTTTTTACTGAACAGCAGAAAATATAAAGTTGGAGAGAAAAACTGATGGATATTACAGACTAAAAGCTACTGTATTTATTGTAGTCTGTCTTATAAATATATCCATCCATCTTCTGTCGCTTATCCGGGGTCGGGTCGCAGGGGCGGCAGCCTAAGCAGGGAAGCCCAGACTTTCCTCTCCCCAGCCACATTTACCAACTCTGCGGTGGGGATCCCGAGGCGTTCCCAGGCCAGCCGAGAGATATAATCCCTCCAGCGTGTCCTGGGTCTTCCCCGGGGTCTCCTCCCAGAGGGACGTGCCTGGAACACCTCACCAGGGAGGTCCAGGAGGCATCCTGACCAGATGCCCGAGCCACCTCAACTGGTTCCTCTCGATGCGGAGGAGCAGCGGCTCTACTCTGATCTCCTCCCGGATGACCGAGCTCCATACATGAGACACACTGAATGATTGTGGTTAGTAATCATGATTACAATATTGATCAAAATAATCGTGATTATTATTTTGGGGCTGCACGGTGGCACAGTGGTTAGCACTGTGGCCTCACAGTAAGAAGGTCACTGGTTCGATCCTTGGCTGGTTTGGTCAGTGGCCTTTCTGTGTGGAGTTTGCATGTTCTCCCCGTGTATGCGTGGGTTCTCTCCAGGTTCCCCGGCTTCCTCCCACCATCCTAAGACATGCATGTTAGGTTAACTGGTTACTCTAAATTGCCCCTAGGAGTGAGCGTGAGTGGTTGTTCGTCTCTCTGTGTGGCCCTGCGATGGACTGGCGAGCTGTCCAGGGTGTACCCTGCCTGTCGCCCAAAGCCGGCTGGGATAGGCTCCAGCTTCCCCGCGACCCTGAATTGGAATAAGCGGTTCAGAAAATGAATGAATTATTATTTTGGTCATAATCATGCAGGCCTACCGACAGCTCATGACCATAGGTGAGGTTAGGAGCATAGACCAACTAGTAAATCTGTAATCCCAGGACTCGTTGGTGGACACCAGCAGTGAGGGATGCCGTCAAGCTGAAGAAGGAGTCCTATCGGGCCTTCTTGGCCTGTGGGACTCTGGAGGCAGCTGATGGGTACCAACAGGCTAAGCGGCATGCGGCTTCGGCTGTCGCCAAGGCAAAAACTCGGGCATGGGAGGAGTTCGGCGAGGCCATGGAGAAAGACTTCCGGATGGCTTCGAGGAGATTCTGGTCCACCATCCGGAAGCTCAGGGGGGGGAAGCAGTGCTCCATCAACACTGTGTACAGTGGAGATGGGGAGCTGCTGACCTCAACAGAGCTGGTGGACTCAGGGGTGGACTCTCCTATCTCTGGGGCTGAAGTCGCTGAGGTGGTCAAAAAGCTCCTTGGCGGCAAGACCCCGGGGGTGGATGAGATCCGCCCGGAGTTCCTTAAGGCTCTGGATGCTGTGGGGCTGTCCTGGCTGACACGCCTCTGCAGCATCGCGTGGACATCGGGGGCAGTACCGCTGGATTGGCAGACTGGGGTGGTGGTCCCCCTTTTTAAGAAGGGGGACCGGAGGGTGTGTTCCAATTACAGGGGAATCACACTCCTCAGCCTCCCTGGTAAGGTCTATTCAGGGGTCCTGGAGAGGAGGGTCCGCCGGATAGTCGAATCCCGGATTGAGGAGGAGCAGTGTGGTTTTCATCCTGGTCGCGGAACAGTGGACCAGCTCTATACCCTCTTTGGGGTCCTGGAGGGGGCATGGGAGTTTGCCCAACCAGTCTACATGTGCTTTGTGGACCTGGAGAAGGCGTTCGACCGTGTCCCCCGGGGGCTCCTGTGGGGGGTACTCCGGGAGTATGGGGTACCGGACCCCCTTGTACGAGCTGTCCGGTCCCTGTACGACAGGTGTCAGAGCTTGGTCCACATTGCCGGTAGTAAGTCGGATTCGTTTCCAGTGAGGGTTGGACTCCGCCAAGGCTGCCCTTTATCACCGATTCTGTTCATAACTTATATGGACAGAATTTCTAGGTGCAGCCGAGGTGTTTAGGGGATCCGACTTGGTGGCCTCAGGATTGGGTCTCTGCTTTTTGCAGATGACGTGGTCCTGTTGGCTTCATCTGGTCGTGATCTCCAGCTCTCGCTTGAGCGATTCGCGGCCGAGTGTGAAGCGGCTGGGATGAGAATCAGGACCTCCAAATCTGAGACCATGGTCCTCAGCCGGAATAGGGTGGATTGCCCTCTCCGGGTCGGGAGTCAGGTCCTGCCTCAAGTGGAGGAGTTTGAATATCTCGGGGTCTTGTTCACAAATGATTTATTCATCCACTAAAATATATTTACATTTTTAAAATGTTTCTTTTTTGGGGCATATGTTATGGGATTAAAATGCAATTAATCGACATTTGTTAATTCTAAAGCCTGTAATTAATAAGATTAAAATTTTAATTGAGTCCCACATCTAATTTATATACATTTAATTGAAAAGCCTGTAATTAATAAGATTAAAATTTTAATTGAGTCCCACATCTAATTTATATACATTTAATTGAAGAATATCTTTCTAAAATGGTTTTCTGCCTTGGAAAGGAAAAAAAAGGATTGAATAAATAATATATTAATGTCTCAGTCGGTTAGAGGAACTAATAAATATGTGTCTTTTACTGGAATGTTTCATATTCCTGATGTAAATGTGAATAATCATCTGCTGATAAATCTGAATTTTAATTTGTGGATTTATTTTTATTTGAATGGCAGTTTATTTTCTCAGAAACAGATTTGTTTGGATGGCTGATACGTCTCAGAATTTCTCCAGAACCACGTCTGATTTTAGAGACAAGATTTATAATCATACGTTATGAAGCTAACCAGGTTCCTGGGTGGAAAGGCTTTAACATCATGAACTGACCATTTCACCCTCTGGGCCACCAAAGTCCAGGTAGAGGTTGCGTATCCCATCATCTGCAGACATTTTGAGCTTTTCGTAGGGGTATCTGTACAGCACAGCACCCCCTGCTGGGTCGGCCGGCTCTCTGGTCACGGTGAAGCCTTTTTCATAGTGCAGAGTGAGCCGGACGTCCTGTCTATTCAACGTGCAACCTGAAAGAGAAGAAGAGAAGGTCACGGTTAGCAGACACACAACTGTCTGGAGACATTTCACACAAGAACATTCCATAGAAGCGATGGATGATAGTTTCAAACCTGAAGAAACAGGTTTGAAACTATCATATCAGATACCGAAGAGATCAAGACAGATCTTTTTGCTTTTTCAAGACTTGTTATGATGAGTCTCCATGGCAACTAAAGACTTGTTTACCATCGGGATCAACTGATTAACCTCTCCCAAATCAGGATTATCAATGAAACAACACATCAAATCCCGATGGAGTTGAAAAGAAAGAGAAGAGGATGCAGAGCAGCAGTCAGACAGCGGAGAAAGCAATGGAGATTTAAACCATTTCTCCCGACCGTCATCATGGGTAATGTGAGATCGCTAGCTAACAAAACGGACGAGCTTGAGATGCTAACAAGGTCTCAGAAAGAATACAGAGAGTGCAGTATTATGTGCTTCACCGAGACATGGCTGCATGAACACATCCCTGACTGTAATGTGTCTGTACCGGGCTTTAAAACGGTCCGTGCAGACCGCAGTAGACAACACAGCGGAAAGCTAAAGGGTGGTGGAATTGCAGTGCTGGTTAACCAGCGTTGGTGTCATCCTGGACATGTTACTGTCAAGGAGAAGATATGCACAAGGGACATGGAACTGTTAGCTGTGAGCTTCCGTCCATATTATTTACCCAGAGAGTTTACCTGTGTTATTCTGGTAGCGGTTTATATAATACCTGGTACCGCACCAGACACAGCCTGTGACGTCATCAGCTCCGTCGTTGCTCGGCTACAAACACAGCATCCAAACTCATTCATGGCGATCTCCGGAGACTTCAACAACGTCTCCCTCTCTGCAACTCTACCAACATTCCAGCAGTTTGTCAGCTGCTCCACCAGAGAAAATAAGATGTTGGACTTATTTTATGCAAATATGAATAATGTATGCAGTTGTTCTGCCCTGCCTCCTTTAGGAAGATCTGACCATAATCTGGTTCTTCTCACCTCCACCTACAAGCCCGTCGTTCAGCAGCAACCAGTCATCACAAAGACTATAAATATCTGGTCTGCTGAAGCTGAAGATGCTCTTAGAGGAGGCTTTGAGGCTACAGACTGGAACGTCCTCTGTGAACCTCATGGAGACGACATCAACGCCATGACTGAGTGTGTGACAGATTACATAAACTTCTGTGTGGACAGCATCGTCCCAACAAGAACAGTGAGGTGCTTCCCCAATAACAAACCCTGGATCACCAGTGACCTGAAAAAGCTGCTGAACATCAAAAAGAAAGCCTTCAGGGATGGAGACAGGGAGTTATTGAGGGCAACACAAAAACAACTTAAAACCCAAACTAAGAAGTGCAAGGAGGACTACAGGAAGAAGTTAGAAAGTCAGCTCCAGCAGAATAACCTGAGGGATGTGTGGTCTGGAATGAAGAAGATCACCGGCTTCAAGTTAAAGGGGGACCAGCCTGATGGAGGTCTGGACAGAGCTAATGAGCTGAACATATTCTTCAACAGGTTCAGTTCACCCCCTACCTCCAGCCCAACAGACCACACACCCTCCATAAGCCCACTGCTTTCCTGTCACGCCTCCAATCTGTCACCCTGCAGCTCAGTCATGGACCAGAACACAGCTTCATCTCCCTCCACATCAGGACATCCTGAGACCTCCACCTTGTTTGTCTCCTGCAATCAGGTTAAGAAGCAACTTGAGAAACTGAACCAGAACAAGGCTGCAGGTCCAGATGGTGTCAGTCCCAGAGTTCTCAAGACCTGCTCAGAACAACTATGTCCGATTCTCCAGCACCTTTTCAACACCAGTCTGAGACAAAATAGAGTCCCAGTGCTGTGGAAAACCTCCTGCCTTGTTCCAGTGCCTAAAAAAACACAACCAGCTGAACCAAGTGACTACAGACCAGTTGCCCTGACATCTCACATCATGAAAGTCCTGGAGAGACTCTTACTGGCTCACCTCAACAAGCAAGTAAACACCTTTCAGGACCCATTCCAGTTTGCATATCGTAATGGACTTGGGGTTGAAGATGCCATCATATACCTGCTCCAGAGAGCACACTCTCATCTGGACCATTCAGGCAGCACTCTGAGGGTCATGTTCTTTCATTTCTCAGTGCTTTTAATACCATTCAGCCTGCTTTGTTATGTGAGAAGCTCCATAAATTCCAGGTGGATACCTCCACAACCACCTGGATCTATGACTACCTCACAAACAGACCCCAGTTTGTGAGACTGAAAGGTTGTGTGTCTGAGATGGAGGTCAGCAGCACTGGTGCACCACAAGGAACTGTACTCTGGCCATTCCTCTTCACTCTGTACACCTCAGACTTCCAGTACAACTCTGAGTCCTGTCATCTGCAGAAATACTCTGATGACTCTGCAGTTGTGGGGTGTATCAGGGATGGACAAGAAGCAGAGTACAGAGAACTGGTCAGTCAGTTTGTTAAATGGTGCGGTGACAATCATCTCATATTAAATAGCAGCAAAACAAAAGAGATGATTGTTGACTTCAGGAGGAAGAAGAATAAACAAAGCACTGTTTCCATCCTGGGAGAGGAGGTGGAGGTGGTGGAGGAATACAAGTATCTTGGAGTTCAGCTGGACAACAAACTGGACAGGAAATGCAACACTGACTACATCTACAAGAAAGGTCAGAGCAGACTGTACTTCTTAAGGAAGCTGAGATGGTTTAACGTCTGCACCAAGATGTTGCATATCTTCTAGAAGTCTGTTGTGGAGAGTGCAGTCAGCTTTGCAGCATCTGCTGGGGTAGTAGCATCAGAACCAGACTTGAAGAGAATCAACAAACTGATCCAGAAAGCTGCTTCTGTGCTTGGAGTAACTCTGGAGCCGCTGGAGCTGATTGTCCAAAGAAGAATGCTGCACAAGCTGATGAAGATGATGGAGGATTCTTCACACCCTCTCCACAACACAGTGATGAAACAACAAAGTGTGTTCAGTGAGAGGCTTCTTCAGGTCCGATGTAAGACTGAAAGATACAGAAGATCATTCCTGCCAGCAGCCATCAGCCTCCGGAACAAGACCTCCTCTAGTTATTATTATTATATACTACAATATTTCCCTTTGGGATTAATAAAGTATTTTTCATTTCATTTCATTTTTCATTTCATTGCGTTATGTATTGTATTATGTACTGCGTTTTGTTGCATTGTACTTCTACATGTGTAATGACAATATGGTTGAATCTAATCTAATATAATGACTTTGCATTAGATTAGATTGTATCACATACAATCACAGAACATCCTGGAATTTATTCAACAAATGTGAAGGAAATCTGATGTAATGTGATGATGTTCTTTCCATGCCTCCTCAGTGTGGGGTGTTATGGGTCTAACCCTTCTCTACCTCCACTGGTGTCACCACATACTGCTGAGCAGCCTGGAGTTCTGCTGCTTTTCACCCTCCTTTGTTTCTCCTTCGTCTCCCGGTTCACATTACTGTTGTAATGCAGTAACGGGCCTCAGACTCTCCCTGAGAAATGTTTTTCTCTTTGTGACATACTTTGTCTGCAGGGAGTGAAGACCTTCTAGCTGCGCTGTGTGAAAGCCCAGCGTTGCTTTCTCTACATTTCTAGCTGCTTGTCGAGGGTTACCGTGGTCGCTGACTCTCTTCTTCAGGGGTGTATGGACGATGCTATTGTCATGGTCTCTCCAGACACCCAGTGATGCAGGATTGAGGTCCACTTCTCTTGTAACTCAGTCACATTTCCCTTACATGTTGTGGCAGAACACCAGAGATGATTCATTCTGATACTCCCGATACGTTCAGCGGCTCTTCACCACTCAGAAAAACAGCAGCAGGAACAGACACATTGCACTCCATTATTCCAGGGTTCCACATGTCCTCACAACCATCGATGCATTCGGTTTTAATCTGGAGCCCAAATCCAGTTTTGGAGACTGTTGGTGGTCTCACCAAACGTTTGCCACAACCTTCCCAACATTTCTCCTGTTGACACAATACTTTTCCTTTCTGGTGAGATATCCCCCCCCCTTCTGTCTCCTCTTCTCTTTTGGGTCACAAGTCTCCATTGTTTACTCGGTTTTCTCTTAATTTGATACACACAATGGGACCCATCAGGACTGCGAAACCAACCAACCCGCATCGTCACCATTTACGGTACTGCAAGATGGCGGCGCTCTTGCTATGAAAGATAAAACTTTCTTGTATATGTTAATATTTGTCACGTTTGGAATATTATTATTGATAAGATTATGACTGAGTCTAGTAGATAATGTCAGTTTACTTAACTGTTTCATTCCCACTTTAAACCAGGTGGTAGGAAGGCCTCTGATTGGACGGAGCACTGACATACACCAGAAATAAACAGTATTTCCTTCCTGCTTCTCGTCTTTTCAGATATAACATAGAAAACCACATGATAAGTAACATTTAATCTTCACTTCAATATTTTTTAAGTAGCATCTTGATGTGAGGATCCAGCTTCGCCGTTTCCAGCAGCTGAGGAGGAGGAGGAGGAGAGAGTACCGGAATCGGGAGGCCGAAGACAACTCATGTGCATCATCGTGACGGCATGAGGGAACGACCACAAGGAACGTTTACATGATGGAGGAATTAATCTGTTCAGATATACAACAACAATAAACTAAATGCTTACGTCAGAATTAAGTTGAATTCAGAATTGTCAGCTCCAATTGGATTTAGGTGTTTCCATGGTCATTTGTCATCTCTTAAAGGCAGATTTAGCTTTAATTGAGAGAATGAGAGAAGAATTAAAACTCTCCTGTAAGTCAGCGTTCCCAGACCAGGATGGGGGAGCCATGTCGATTGGCGGCCATTCTAAGCTGAATGTTTGGTCACCTCGTTGAATGGTTTCATGTGAACTCCTTGCAGCAAGCAAAACCTTTGTGTCTTCTCCCTGATCTGAAAGTCTGTCGTTCATTCTCTGACAACTAAAACAATAAAATAAAAATACATATTTCAACGTGAAGTTCAGGAGAAGACTGAAGATTTGGGTCTTTATTATGAGATGGTATTAAATGCTAACAGTGCAGTATGCTAACACTTTAGCATTAAATCATCATCATCTGACGAGGTGTACAGTATGTTCAATAACACAGATCTGCTCCTTAGTAGCCGGAAGCAGCTATTTATCTCCACATCTCACTTCTGAACTTCAATGCGAGCTAACTCTCAGTTTTAAAGGATCAGAGTAGCGGTGCAGATAATCTCCAAGATGCCCTCAGCAGTCCTGCAACCAACAAAGGACAAAGTTTATGTTTTTAATTGTCTGAAGACAGCCAGCTCTTCCTGGATTACACATCATGTCATCAACAGATGTCGATGTTGCACCTGCATCTGCTACCTGAACAGCAAGAACACAGCAGCAAAGCACACCTTCAGCCTGAAACCTCTGACTCTTAACAACATGTAGTGTCCTGCAGCATCCCAAGACTGCAATGCTGCACACATCATGTGCAGCATCTACAGCTGTGTTTTATGGCAACTTGTCACACACTAGCAACTGGATATCAACACACCAAACATTTGATCCTGAACTGTGGCTGATACAGAAAAGTAGCCCAAAGAGGAGAGACGAGCTCCATCCCAGACTTTTACTGGCAGAAGAGGTCGCTAAGAAAATACAGGCTGCAGCCATGTTTGGGGGTAACCAACCAAAGTTCAGTTGTGTTGCAAGTAACAGTCCTCCGAATTATAGCGGTAACAGAGAAGTGGCTACCTGGCTACAGGGCGACCTGGCTACATGGCTACCTAGCTACATGGCGACCTGGCTACATGGCTACCTAGCTACATGGCGACCTGGCTACAGGGCGACCTGGCTACAGGGCGACCTGGCTACATGGCTACCTAGCTACATGGCGACCTGGCTACAGGGCGACCTGGCTACATGGCTACCTGGCTACATGGCTACCTGGCTACATGGCGACCTGGCTACAGGGCGACCTGGCTACAGGGCGACCTGGCTACATGGCTACCTAACTACATGGCGACCTGGCTACAGGGCGACCTGGCTACATGGCTACCTGGCTAAATGGTGACCTGGCTACATGGCTACCTAGCTACATGGCGACCTGGCTACAGGGCTCCCTGGCTACATGGCTACCTGGCTACATGGCTACCTAGCTACATGGCGACCTGGCTACAGGGCTCCCTGGCTACATGGCTACCTGGCTACATGGCGACCTGGCTACGGGGCGACCTGGCTACAGGGCGACCTGGCTACATGGCTACCTAGCTACATGGCTACCTAGCTACAGGGCTCCCTGGCTACAGGGCTCCCTGGCTACAGGGCTCCCTGGCTACATGGCTACCTGGCTACATGGCTACCTAGCTACATGGCGACCTGGCTACAGGGCGACCTGGCTACATGGCTACCTAGCTACATGGCGACCAGGCTACAGGGCGACCTGGCTACATGGCTACCTGGCTAAATGGTGACCTGGCTACATGGCTACCTAGCTACATGGCGACCTGGCTACAGGGCTACCTGGCTACATGGCTACCTGGCTACATGGCTACCTAGCTACATGGCTACCTAGCTACATGGCTACCTGGCTACATGGCTACCTAGCTACATGGCGACCTGGCTACAGGGCTCCCTGGCTACAGGGCTCCCTGGCTACAGGGCTCCCTGGCTACATGGCGACCTGGCTACCTAGCTACATGGTGACCTGGCTACAGGGCTCCCTGGCTACATGGCTCCCTAGCTACATGGCGACCTGGCTACAGGGCGACCTGGCTACATGGCGACCTGGCTACATGGCTATCTGGCTAAATGGTGACCTGGCTACATGGCTACCTGGCTACATGGCGGCCTGGCTACATGGCGGCCTGGCTACATGGCGGCCTGGCTACATGGCGACCTGGCTACATGGCGACCTGGCTACATGGCGACCTGGCTAAATGGCGACCTGGCTAAATGGCTACCTGGCTAAATGGCGACCTGGCTAAATGGTGACGTGGCAACATGGCTACCTGGCTACATGGCGACCTGGCTACAGGGCTTCAGGGCTACCTGGCTACCTGGCGACCTGGCGACGTGGCTACATGGCGACCTGGCTACATGGCGACCTGGCTACAGGGCTACATGGCGACCTGGCTACATGGCGACCTGGCTACAGGGCTACATGGCGACCTGGCCACAGGGCTACAAAACTACATGGCTACCTGGCTACATGGCGACCTGGCCACAGGGCTACATGGCGACCTGGCCACAGGGCTACAAAACTACATGGCTACCTGGCTACATGGCGACCTGGCCACAGGGCTACAAAACTACATGGCTACCTGGCTACATGGCGACCTGGCCACAGGGCTACAAAACTACATGGCTACCTAGCTACATGGCGACCTGGCTACAGGGCTACATGGCGACCTGGCCACAGGGCTACAAAACTACATGGCTACCTGGCTACATGGCGACCTGGCCACAGGGCTACAAAACTACATGGCTACCTGGCTACATGGCGACCTGGCTACAGGGCTCCCTGGCTACATGGCGACCTGGCCACAGGGCTACAAAACTACATGGTTACATGGCGACCTGGCCACAGGGCTACAAAACTACATGGTTACATGGCGACCTGGCTACAGGGCTCCCTGGCTACATGGCGACCTGGCCACAGGGCTACAAAACTACATGGCTACCTAGCGACCTTGCTACATGGCTACATCTGTAAATCTTGCTGCTTTGCATATTTTCTACTGGGACACCTACCGATAGAGACTTCCTGGATGAGCTCAGCGGCACCATGCGCTCCCTGAACCAGCGCTCGTGTCCATGATGACAGATCCCAGTGAGTTTCCACTCTGAAGACGTGGGACTCGATGCCCCGTCCGGTCCCGGTCCGAGTGGCGAATACAAGGTCAGATCCTTGGGAGGGAGACCCCTGGGCACTGCCAGAATGAACCAGCCTGGAGAAAAACACACAGATGAGCTGGTTTCAGACCAGTCCTGGGTGGATGGGGGGCGGTGGGCATTGGATCTGGGGTTTTCTTCTGCTCCCTCTCCCCTTCTTCGAGGGGATGATAACAGGATACCCGTTACATGCTGCTGAGCAATTCCCACCCGCACATCATCCTGTATCTGCAAGACTCAAGCCAAAATAGCGTAACACATAAACTTACACAAACTGAACAATACACAAACTAGAGGGACTTCCGGTTTGACGATGTGGTGGTGGGACGTGCGAGGTTTGCTTCTGCATCATTTCAGTAATATTTGATCATTATGTCAGGCTTTCAAGTACACTTTTGGTATAACAGCTCATGTTTAATTACCGGTACATTCCTGCCGCATTGATATGAGTTAAACTGCACGCATGGCCAGGAAAAAATCAGTCGCAACAGACTTCTCTCAGTATCGGTGAGGACGCTAGCAAGTGACAATCATCCATGCACAAAATTAGCTGTGATGAGCCCGGACACAACACTTTTTTTTTTCCTTTTCTTATATATATATATATATATATATATATATATATATATATATATATATATATATATATATAAATATAAATATATATATATATATATATATATACGTATATATATATATATGTGTGTATATATATATATATATATATATATATATATATATATATATGTGTGTATATATATATATATATATATATATATATATATATATATATATATATATATATATATATATATATATATATATATATGTGTGTGTATATATATATATATATATATATGTGTGTATATATATATATATATATATATATATATATATATATATATATATATATATATATATGTGTGTGTATATATATATATATATATATATGTGTGTATATATATATATATATATATATATATATATATATATATATGTATATATATAAATATAAATATATATATATATATATATACGTATATATATATATATGTGTGTATATATATATATATGTGTGTGTATATATATATATATATATATATATATATATATATATATATGTATATATATAAATATAAATATATATATATATATATACGTATATATATATATATGTGTGTATATATATATATATGTGTGTGTATATATATATATATGTGTGTGTATATATATATATATATATATATATATATATATATATATATATATATATATATATATATATATATATATATAAGAAAAGGAAAAAAAAGTGTTGTGTCCGGGCTCATCACAGCTAATTTTGTGCATGGATGATTGTCACTTGCTAGCGTCCTCACCGATACTGAGAGAAGTCTGTTGCGACTGATTTTTTCCTGGCCATGCGTGCAGTTTAACTCATATCAATGCGGCAGGAATGTACACAGCATTTTTAGTTGTAACAACACATTGGATGAAGTAAAGAATAAACCGAAAGATGAGGGACGTGATGTGTGGCGTTGGGAGCTGATTCTGTTGGGTTGGTGTGCATTGCGTGGACTGGATGGGCTTCTGTTTAATCCCTTTCAGACATTAAATGATGACTTTTGTTTCTTTAAGATTACAGTTATTTTTATGTTTATTATGACTAAATAAACTGACGTTGACTGAAAATAAATGGAGAACGACTTTGGGCTGTGCTTGTTAAATACCCAGCTGAGAGAGATCTCAAGCTTTAAAACAGGAACGGCACACCAACATCATCTTCATGTGTTAAAGCTGCGTTATCTTCTTGGCGAGGTCATGTTCAGCTTTCCCAGGGAAACACCGACTTATGGATCCACTGCCACTATAGTCTCACACAGATACAGTTATGATCCAAAGTCCAGGATTTTCACAGCACAGAACATGGTCCACATGATATGTTTAACAGTATTCAACAGAAGAACATTATAATTATGAGACTATAATCACATGACTAAATGATTCAGATGCAGCCTCAGAAGCTCGTCTGCTGCACGACGTCGACCACGGCAGCTCACCGCCCCTTTAACCCTTGTCAGCATGCACCATGGTCTCCACAGGGACCCCAACATGTCTATCATGCCCGAGGGGGATTCAGGGGGTGGACTGGGGAAGGGAAAGTTTTGGTCTGGACCACTGCAGAGTTCTGTTTGTCACACATGCTGTCAGTCAGGACACTGGAGCAGAAACAGTCCCTACAACATGCTGCAACACTCCACCTCCCTCCTGTGTCAGCTCTGAGTCCTGGAACAGGACCAGATATGCAGATGTGACTGCAGGGACCCGGCCGCTGCTGATGGGGCCCGGGGATCCCAGAACCAGAGGGTCTGGCAGAGCCCTGCTGGTTGTGACTGTGAACAGTGTGGATATGGATTTTATGGGGGACATGTGGGCTTGGTTTTCACCTTTGACCTCTGGAAATGATGGGTCCTCCTTGTCCTCGGACTGACTGTGGGATTTTCTGGAAGTAAAAGACTAACGGATGTGGCCGGCAGGCAGCACGAGTCCCACCCCGACTACAGAGTCAGATGATGTTTTCTGGAATAAGCTGCACCCTGATTCTGTCAGAAAGACGGTTGTGTTCACTCAGTTCTCTGTGGAAAACCTGGATCTGCTTCCTGGAACCTTTGCCCCCCTCTCTGATCCTTTACATGTCAGTCTTTATTAATTACACATATGAACCTGATTTATCTACCAGGAAGCTTTAATAGACATGTGTTGGGCACTTCCTGGCATGAATTTCTGCTTGTATGCTGATTGGTGGGGGGGGGCGTGGTGACTGTAGTGGATCTGATTCCTGAGCAGACCGAGTGGTCCGAGCTGAATGATTATACACACCTACATATATTCCTGGCCTTGTATCCACATGACCAGGCCATACAATTAGACCAGAGATCAAACATTTTCATTATTTCTGCTTAGCTTCATACTACACTTTGAACATGCATACAAAGTTCTGCAGTCCTGCAGACTTTTGCAACTGAACAAGGTCCCAGTATTTTCTCTGCTCTGCTGCTGTGAAGCAAAACATCAGTTCTTACAGACAAAACAACTTCTGGCACGCTCTACATCTCTAGCTGTGCCTTATCACAAAACATTTATCTTCAGTGTCTCTGACAAAACATGCACCAGGCAGGCTGTTACGGTGGCAAACCTGTTTAAAGACAGCACACAGATGATCTCTGAGTATTCCCGGCTGTGTACGTTTCTAAATTTTCAGCCCAGACAACATAAGGCTGCATTAACTGTATAACAATAAATAAGGTGGTAATTTCCTGGCTTCGGTGTACGCCACTCAGGTGCAATGTGACCAATCGAAGAAAAATATCAGGAAAGGTTGGAATCCTCCATGTTTTTATTTGCTGACAGCCCGGTGTGTTAGGCCTGATCTGACTAAGTTAGTCCTATTAATTTCACATCAAGTGCTTTTATTTGACGAAGGGAAGCAACTCTTGTGAAGGCTGCCAGGAGACAGCCCGTTCTCTGGCTCAACATGCTCAACAAACAAATATTTGTACCCTGTAGGTCTTCAAAATACCATAAACGTGAGGCCGATCATCTGGGATGATATTGGTCTTTCCAAGGTTAAGCTAGTTATGCTAAACCGTTAGCCATAGCCTTTTCTGATACACACATTTGTGTTAAGTCCAGTGGAGAAGTGTGTGTAACAGTGAAAAATAAAACGTTCTCAAGAAGGAGGTGTTGCTGTGTGTGTGGGTGAGTGTGTGCACGTGCACGTGTGTGTGTGTGTGTGTGTGTGTGTGTGTGTGTGTGTGTGTGTGTGTGTGTGGGTCTTGTTGTAGTGGATGAAATCATCTTTAACATCAGTGTTGGATGTTTTTTATTACTGATTTGACTGTCGGGTCCTACATCCAGCCTCTCTACTCCCCGCTCCTGCCGATGACACCATGACTGTGTGGCTGGACTGGCCATCCTCTGCACCCCCAGACCTGACCTCTCTGACCGACCTCGAGTTGACCCTGACTTGATGGCTCCGCTCTCAGAACCCAGACCCAGGTGTGGGTTTTGGAGCGCTGTGGAAACACTGTGGTTTCCTGACATCTGATGGTGTCCCAGTTCGTTACCGTCGCCTTATTGACTCCCTTCTTTCTGCCATTTTGCTCCCCTGACAGGTTGCTGTATGCACATGTGCACTAACTCTTCTGACCCTGTCTCTACAGGTGACTCTCCTGCAGATGAAGGCTGCGTCTCTGATCCACCCTCCTTTTACAGCCTCTCACTTCCTCTTTTCTCTCACGGCCCACAGATGGAGAGATTTCCTCCTTGGTCTCTCTCAGGCCTTTTCAGGCCTCTTGGACCAAAGCACTTCCTCTCGTGCTGTTGTCCATGCGCATGCGTAAAAGGGGAGGACCAAATTGGTCCCCCCGTAGATTCTTTTTGCAGGTCCACCCGAATGGGCATGGGCCCCTCCGAGGCTCCCCCTCCTGGCACGACCCTGTGTGATAGTAATGTTTTAACATACTGTGCTGATCTCATGTGAACCTTTTCAGGCATTTGCTCTCAGGTTTCTGCAGACCTTCCTGAACCTGCGTCTAAGCAGCTCCGTTTACTTCAGCCTGGAGACTTTGTACTGATGAGAAGCTTCAAACGTCAATGCTGGGACCACCCATGTCACCTTGTTCCCATGGGGGTCCTTTTTATTGACAGGTACCAATCTCTGGCTTCAAGGATGAAGGACATAGAACAACCACGGTTTTTAGCCGGTCATCAATGTGACTTAGCTTTAGCCCGCTTACCTCCGTTAGCTGGGTAGCTCCCGTTATCTCGGGGTTAGCTCGGTTAGCTTTTAGCTACAGAAGCCTCAGAGTTCACTCGATGTCCATCATCCGCCATGACGCTCACAGCCCCCCTCTCAGCTCCACCTCTTTGCCCATGTTTGTGTTTTCCGGGCGAGACGACGCGCATGACGCTACCAACATGGCGACGGTAGGAACCGCCCACCGAGCTTCAATTCGGCTTTTCAGGAACCTATGGGTGACGTCACGGAGACCCCGTCCATCTCTTTATACAGTCTGTGGTTCTAACAGGTAGACGCGCCGTCATGTATTTCCCTGCTAGCACTCTGAGGAGCCCCTGTGCGGTCTACTCTGTCATTATGATACATGCGCCATGTGTGTGCTCTGGTTCTTTGGATGGCATGGTGATCGGTGGACCAGTTACCAGTGGTGTTTTTCTGATTCCACTTCTGCGTCTACTTGGGGGACCATTTTTTCCTAAACTGGAACTGACTGGTCTCCTTCCTCCTACGTGGATAATAAGAACTGTCGCAGGTGGTCTTGTGTGTTGAAATTTGACCTGACTAAGGCTACTTTGGTGTTCACGTTTAACACTACCTCTGAGCCCCTTTTGCAGTATCCTCCTCCTAGCCGATATCGGGGTGGTACTTTTAGTAACTCCTGTTGTCATGTGAGGTTATTTGTGTATGTTCCGGGCCCTCGCCGGGACCTGTTAGAAGATTTTCTCTTTGCAGTGATGTTGCGTCGTCGCCTCGTAGCTTGGCTGAGTCCTATGCTGATTTCCCTGTTGTAGGTCTTTTCCCGGGTTCCAAGTCTGAACTTGAGAAGTGAGTGGATGATTGCTTTGAGATGATGACTGGCATGTCTGCTCAGAGTAATAATTGGTTATTGCTGGCTGAGCAGGTAGAAGTGTTTGTTGGAGTTGCCTGTGTGGTCTGCCTGGGGCCCAGACCTGTGCTGCATGTAGTTACCCCTCCACCTGAGTTTGACTCCACCTGTATGATTGTTTACTCTCTTCTGAAAACCCTATCCCTTTCAGATATGTATTTCCTTGGATGTTCCTTTCCTTGTTACCCGCACACAGTCCCCTCCTCTCTGGTTCAGGTGTGACGAAGCGAGATTTTACTTGCTTCATGAGCTCCTCTCCGGGTTCTGGTTTTGGTCCGTGCTTGGTGTGACAGTGTTTATGCTGTTAATTTTCTGTGGCCTGCGCCGGCCTTTGGTGGTGGTACGGTGGTCTGGTTCTTAGGGGCGTGCTGCCATCGAAGTGGGCTGGTATATATGCCCCTGTCACCCTTCTCTTGCCTACAGCTGTCTTCCTGGGTTTCCCATCTGCCCCCTTATCCGGTCACTCGGTCCAGGCACTCTGTTCATCCTGACGACTCAGCTGCTTCTGCCTACGTCAACGCTATTGGGGTTCCATTGCAGTATTTGCTGCCCTTTTTGTTCTGTGTTTGCTGTGTCGTCCCGTGTATCAGAGCCTTGTTGGTTGGGCTGATTGACCTCTGCCTTAGGATGTCGCATTCCTCGGCTTGTTTATTACTCTCTTCCTGCTTCGGATCTCCCTCTCTTTGATCATTTTTCCTTCTTTTTTGATAGTGATGGCTTTTCTGATTCTGACTCTGACACGTGAGTGTTTTTCCTTTCAGGATGTTTTATGACGGATTTTCTTCAACCCTGCCAGGAGTAACAATTCTGATGTTTTAGTTTCATGCATCTCTTTGGGTAGTTAGTGTTATTTTATGGGTTTGTTTTGTTGCTTTGTTATGTTTGTGAATTGTGTTTCTTTTGTGTTGATCCTGAAAGGATCAAAAGGGGGGAATGTGGTGGAATTATGCGTATAGTGTAGTTTTAATATGTTACTCATTTATTAAGTTTCTTTTAAGTAGTACAAGATACATATTCTGCATAGTTAGAATAGTTCAGTAAGCTTGCTTTAGTAGATTCATGCATAAAACTAAGTGTTCTGTTCAAGGCCTGTTTCAGCTTTGACTGTCGTTATCTCCAAGCTAGCAGTTGTTTTGACTAGTGCTGCCAGGCAAAGGTTGTTTGTGTATGCTTAAAGAACTCTGTAGCACTCTGAGCAGGGGCAGAGCTCTCGAGACCTCTCGCCCGCAACATCTGTACATGCCCAATAAATTGAACAGAAAACAGTTGATTTATAGATTTATTTCTCATCGGATAAATTCCACGACACCCTCTGATGCATGAATTATTAAAAATTAATGCCACACTTCTTCACAATATTTTACTTTGACAAACTCGTACAGAGACACTTTAATATAATTTGACTTTTTATTTAGTTTATCTAAAACCCTGCAGGCCTGAGACAGATAGAAAAACTTTTATTTGCTCCATTTTCTATCATGAAGCTTTATCAATGTCTATTTTTATGAAGTTTAGGGGGTTTATACACAGCCAGTCAGAAACGCTGTGGTCCTGCTGAGGTTACCTGGTGGCGAGCAGCGGATGGGTCAACAGGGGGACGGCCCATGACTCTCGGCTCCAGGGGACATTTTCGAACAGCAGGATGTCCTTCTCTGTGAGCGCCATCACCACGGGCCGGTGCTGCTGCCGACCACCTTCCAGCTGGACCTGCAGCAGAGCCGGCACGTCAGTCACATGTGGAAAAGGTTTTAATAAACTGTCAACAGTAAACCTGCATAGCCGCGGTTTGTAACGCCTTATTCTGCTGCAGCTTCTGTCTGGACTTCAGCAAAATCTGCAGGTCATTTCCAGACATCAGGACCTACGTTTCTGAAAAATGTCTCCACCGTCCAGCCTGATTCAACCCCCACCTGAGTTCTTCCAGGAACGTCTCACCTGTGTTCAGAACTCTAAACGCTTTGTCTCCACCAGATTGTCCACAGTAGATGTCCTGTGTTTGACCATCACCAGTTTACTGATCTTTCTGGATGTTGGACTGGAGCTGTAACTTGTCTCAGTGTCCCCAGATTTCCCTGTGAGCCAGCTGCTTCAGCGCCAACCGTCCCTTCAACAAACCCTGCAGGAGCGCCAACCGTCCCTTCAACAAACCCTGCAGAAGCGCCAACCGTCCCTTCAACAAATCCTGCAGGAGCGCCAACCGTCCCTTCAACAAGCCCTGCAGGAGCGCCAACCGTCCCTTCAACAAACCCTGCAGGAGCGCCAACCGTCCCTTCAACAAACCCTGCAGGAGCGCCAACCGTCCCTTCAACAAACCCTGCAGGAGCGCCAACCGTCCCTTCAACAAGCCCTGCAGGAGCGCCAACCGTCCCTTCAACAAACCCTGCAGGAGCGCCAACCGTCCCTTCAACAAGCCCTGCAGGAGCGCCAACCGTCCCTTCAACAAACCCTGCAGGAGCGCCAACTGTCCCTTCAACAAACCCTGCAGGAGTGCCAACCGTCCCTTCAACAAACCCTGCAGGAGCGCCAACCGTCCCTTCAACAAACCCTGCAGGAGCACCAACCGTCCCTTCAACAAATCCTTTCATCTAAATGCGTATCTGGTGTCTGAACCTCCGTGCTGACATACACACACACACACACACACCATCTATCCATCCATCATCGATCTATCATCATCCATCTATCCATCCATCATCCATCCATCCATCATCATCCATCCATCATCCATCTATCATCCATCCATCCATCATCCATCCATCATCATCCATCCATCATTGATCCATCCATCCATCATCGATCCATCCATCCATCACCCATCCATCCATCATCATCCATCCATCATCCATCCACCCATCATCCATCCATCCATCATCATCCATCATCATCCAACCATCTATCCATCCATCCACCCATCATCCATCATCTATCCATCCATCCATCCGTTCATCTATAATCCATCCATCATCATGCATCCATCAACATCCATCCATCTATAATCCATCCATCATCCATCTATAATCCATCCATCCATCATCATCCATACATCATCCATCATCATCCATCCATCATCATCCATCCACCCATCATCCATCCATCCATCATCATCCATCCATCTATCCATCCATCCATCCATCTATAATCCATCCATCATCATGCATCCATCAACATCCATACATCATCCATCATCATCCATCCATCATCATCCATCCATCCATCTATAATCCATCCATCATCATGCATCCATCAACATCCATCATCCATCCATCTATCCATCCAACCACCCATCATCCATCATCATCCTTCCATCATCCATCTATAATCCATCCATCCATCATCATCCATACATCATCCATCATCATCCATCCATCCATCATCATCCATCCATCTATCCATCCATCCACCCATCATCCATCCATCCATCATCATCCATCCATCTATCCATCCATCCACCCATCATCATCCATCCATCATTCATCTATCCATCATTCATCTATCATCCATCCATCATCCATCCATCATCATCGATCCATCATACATCATCATCCATCCACCATTCATCTATCATCCATCCATCCATCCATCTATAATCCATCCATCCATCATCCATCTATAATCCATCCATCCATCATCATCCATACATCATCCATCATCATCCATCCACCCATCATCCATCCATCCATCATCGATCCATCCATTATCATCCATCTATCATCCATCCACCCATCATCCATCCATCCATCATCATCCATCTATCATCCATCCATCATTGATCCATCCATCCATCATCGATCCATCCATCATCATCCATCCATCATTGATCCATCCATCCATCATCGATCCATCCATCATCGATCCATCCATCATCATCCATCATCCATCCATCCATCACCTATCCATCATCCATCCATCCATCATCCATCCATCCATCATCCATCCATCATCATCCATCCATCTATCCATCCATCCACCCATCATCCATCCATCCATCATCATTCATCTATCATCCATCCATCCATCCATTCATCTATAATCCATCCATCATCATGCATCCATCAACATCCATCCATCCATCATCCATCATCATCCATCCAACCATCATCATCCATTCATCATCCATCCATCATCATCCATCCATCTATCCATCCATCCATCATCATTCATCTATCATCCATCCATCCATCCATCAAAATCCATCCATCATCATCCATCCATCATCATCCATTATCATCCATCCATCATCATCCATCCATCATCATCCATCCATCATCATCCATCCATCCATCCATCCATCTATAATCCATCCATCATCATCCATCCAACCATCATCATCCATTCATCATCCATCCATCATCATCCATCCATCTATCCATCCATCCATCATCATTCATCCAACCATCATCATCCATTCATCATCCATCCATCATCATCCATCCATCTATCCATCCATCCATCATCATTCATCTATCATCCATCCATCCATCCATCAAAATCCATCCATCATCATCCATCCATCATCATCCATTATCATCCATCCATCATCATCCATCCATCCATCCATACATCTATAATCCATCCATCATGCATCCATCAACATCCATCCATCTATCCATCCATCCATCATCATCCATCTATCATCCATCCATCCATCCATCCATCAAAATCCATCCATCATCATCCATCCATCAATCATCCATCATCATCCATCATCATCCATCCATCATCCATCATCATCCATCCATCCATCTATAATCCATCCATCATCATGCATCCATCAACATCCATCATCCATCCATCTATCCATCCACCCACCCATCATCCATCATCATCCTTCCATCATCCATCCATCCATTATCATCCATACATCATCCATCATCATCCATCCATCATCATCCATCTATCTATCCATCCATCCACCCATCATCCATCATCATCCATCCATCATCCATCCATCCATCATCAATCTATCCATCCATCCATCTATAATCCATCCATCCATCATCATCCATCCATCATCATCCATCATCCATCCATCTATAATCCATCCATCATCCATCTATAATCCATCCATCCATCTATCTATAATCCATCCATCCATCTATCCATCCATCCACCCATCATCCATCCATCCATCATCCATCATCATCCATCCATCATCATCCATCCATCTATTCATCCATCCATCCATCATCATCCATCCATCATTTATCTATCATCCATCCATAATCCATCCATCATCATGCATCTATCAACATCCATCCATCATCCATCTATAATCCATCCATCCATCCATCATCATCCATCCATCATCATCCATCCATCATTCATTTATCATCCATCCATCCATCCAACATCCATCCATCCATCTTCTGCCGCTTATCCGGGGTCGGGTCGTGGGGGCAGCAGCCTAAGCAGGGAAGCCCAGACTTCCCTCTCTCCAGCCACATTTGCCAACTCAGCGGGGGGGATCCCGAGGCGTTCCCAGGCCAGCCGAGAGATATAATCCCTCCAGTGTGTCCTGGGTCTTCCCCGGGGTCTCCTCCCAGAGGGACGTGCCTGGAACACCTCACCAGGGAGGTCCAGGAGGCATCCTGACCAGATGCCCGAGCCACCTCAACTGGTTCCTCTCGATGTGGAGGAGCAGCGGCTCTACTCTGAGCCCCTCCCGGATGACCGAGCTCCTCCCCCTATCTCTAAGGGAGAGCCCGGCCACCCTGCGGAGGAAACTCATTTCAGCCGCCTGTATACGAGATCTCGTTCTGCGCAGAGTCCGCATTACTGCAGACGCCGCACCGATCCGTCTGTCAATCTCACGCTCCATCCTTCCCTCACTCGTGAACAAGACCCCGAGGTATTTAAACTCCTCCACTTGAGGCAGGACCTGACTCCCGACCCGGAGAGGGCAATCCACCCTATTTCAGATTACACACATTGTTTTAAGTATAGTCTGTGCTGATCAAGAGGTAAACCTACCTGTTCAGCCAGCCAGCCGATGTGTTTGAGGTGGGGGTGTGTGGAGGCTGCAGATGAAGCCCCCAGATAGGCGTTGATGTGTGCCAGGGTTTGTGGCAGCAGGGCGGTGATGTTGGTGTGGATGGCAATGAACCAGGAGTTAGCTGTGGAGCCATCTTTGCAGCGCAGCACCACAGTGTGCTGACCATCTGGAGAATGCAGCTCCAGCAGCCTTTAGAGCAGAAAGACATAATTTCTAGCTTCATGAGAGGAAGATTAAAGACGCCTACCGGGGGCAGAAGACTGGTTTCAGATCCTGCTGCGTTGGGGTTGTCTGGACGTGCTGACGTTGCGGTAACGTATTGTGTCATTTCCTGTTTCCCTAGCGTGTGTCACTGCGGATTGCTATGAGCCGTTGGCTCCTTTAACTTCTTTCTAACTTCTATCTATTGTTAACCAACCACTCACTTTAGCGCACAATATCTTCCCAAACCACTGTTCTATATATTGCATTTATTTTTGGGATCTTTGGCTTTCTGTTTACTGACTTAAACAGCTCAAGCACTCGGTTTTAGCATGGCTGCTAGCTCTCTTCCCACACCCCGGTCCCCTGCCTTTTCTTGCTCGGTGTGTCTGATGTTTAGCTACTCCTCCGCCTCCTTTAGTGATAACGGTAGGTGTATTAAGTGTAGCAGCTTGGCAGCCTTGGAGGCGAGGCTCTGTGAGTTAGAAGCCCAGCTCCGCACTCAGTTAGGGAAGCAGTTAGTCAGCAAGCCCCCATTAGCCAGTGCGGAGCTACCAGCCAGGGCAGCTAGCCCACCTAGCCGTCCCTCAGCAGTTCCTGCGCAGCCGGGAGCCGAGGCGGGCTGGACGACGGTCAGGCGGAAGCGTAGCCCCAAACCAAAACCCACTGGCCACCACCGACCTGTTCACGTTTCTAACAGATTTTCCCCGCTCGGTGACACACCCGCTGAGGCAGAAACCCTGATTATAGGTAGTTCCATAGTCAGAAACGTGGCTCTAGAGACACCGGGGACCATAGTCAAATGCATTCCTGGGGCCAGAGCGGGCGACGTCGAATCGTATTTGAAACTGCTGACTAAGGCTAAACGTAAATACCGTAAGATTGTAATTCACGTCGGCGGTAACGACACCCGGTTACGCCAATCGGAGGTCACTAAAATTAATGTTGCTTCGGTGTGTAACTTTGCCAAGAGCATGTCGGACTCCGTAGTTTTCTCTGGTCCCTTGCCAAATTTAATCAGCGATGACATGTTCAGCTGCATGTCATCCTTCAACCGCTGGTTGTCTAGGTGGTGTCCCGATAACAACGTGGGTTTTATAGATAATTGGAGTGCTTTTTGGGGAAAGCCTGGTCTTATTAGGAGAGATGGCATCCATCCCACGTTGGATGGAGCCGCTCTCTTATCTAGCAATATGGACTCTTTTATTAGTCCGCTAAATTGACAGGAGGTGTTGCAGCTACTTTTCAGTCAGAATTATTAATTAGTCCTAAGCTCAAAACTAACTATAAATCCTTTGAATTCCTGACATTAAATTTATCTCATCCAAAATGGAATTCAGAGAAACCGCTGCTTTTAGCATTAGTGTATCGCCCACCTGGACCTTACTCCGAGTTTCTGACCGAATTCTCTGATCTCTTGTCTGAGTTAGTGCTGACTACTGATAAAGTCATTGTACTAGGTGATTTTAATATTCATGTTGACCATGAAAATGATAGTTTAAACATTTCCTTTAGCTCTATTCTAAACTCAATTGGGTTTTCACAAAATGTCCATGGAGCCACTCACTCTCATGGTCATACTCTTGATCTGGTTCTAACATCTGGTATTGAGACTGATAAGCTCAAAGTATTTCCTCAAAACCCTGTCTTGTCCGATCACTTCTTATTAACCTTTGAATTCACTTTATTTGATTACTCACTGACCAAAAATAAATTCTACTATAGTAGATGTTTATCAGACAATAATATTACAAAATTTAAACAATCAATTGAATCAATTTTTTCACCTCTACCATGTGTTAGCATGACTGAGAGTCCCCCTTTAAGCCTTACTCCTGCTCAGATTGATCAACATGCTGATACTATAACAGCTTCAATGCGTACAACCTTGGATAATGTTGCTCCCCTAAAGAAGAAGAAATTAGGTAAGATTATGAAGGCTCCCTGGTTTAATTCCCAGCTTCGAGCTCTAAAACAGGCATCAAGGCGTTTGGAAAACAGATGGCGTTCATCAGGACTAGAGGAGTCTCACTTAACCTGGAAAGAAAGTTTAATTGTATACAAAAAAGCCTTACGTACGGCAAGAACAGCTTATTATTCATCATTGATAGAGGAAAACAAAAACAACCCTCGGTTTCTTTTCAGCACTGTAGCTAGGCTTACTAGGAGCCGGAGCGCTGTGGAGCCATGTATTCCTTTCTCACTTAGCTGTGATGATTTCATGTATTTTTTCAGGAATAAAATTGATACTATTAGAGATCAAATCCACAATATTCTTCCTTCTACCTATAATGTTGAGCCTGTTGTGGTCTCCGAAGCATCCTTAGAACCAGGATCTGACTTGTGTCTAAATAGTTTCTGTCCTGTCCAACCCTCTGAATTAACTAAAATAATAGCTTCATCTAAACCATCCACCTGTATCTTAGACCCTCTCCCAACGAGCCTCTTTAAGGACATTTTCCCTTTAATTAATACATCACTACTAAATCTTATCAATATGTCTTTAGTGACAGAATATGTACCACAATCATTTAAAACTGCTGTAATCAAGCCTTTACTTAAAAAGCAATCTCTGGATCCAGAGGTGATAGCAAATTATAGACCTATATCTAACCTCCCGTTTATGTCCAAAATTCTGGAGAAAATAGTTTCAGCTCAGCTACATGCCCACCTGAGCAGAAATAATTTATGCGAGGAGTTTCAGTCAGGATTTAGAGCTCATCATAGTACTGAGACGGCATTGGTGAAAGTTACTAATGACCTTCTTATGGCCTCAGACAAAGGACTTGTGTCCGTACTTATCTTGCTTGATCTTAGTGCTGCATTTGATACAGTCGATCATAACATTCTGTTACAGAGACTAGAACAGGTGGTTGGAATTACAGGTACAGCGTTAAGCTGGTTTAAATCATATTTATCTGATAGACTTCAGTTTGTTCATGTAAATGACAAGTCCTCCTCCCAAACTACAGTAAGTCATGGAGTTCCTCAAGGTTCTGTACTTGGACCAGTACTCTTCACGCTATATATGCTCCCTTTAGGCAAAATTATTAGACAACATGGAATAAACTTTCATTGTTATGCAGATGATACTCAACTATACTTATCCTTTAAACCAGATGAAACAAATCAGCCCAATAGGCTACAAAATTGTCTCATAGACATAAAGACTTGGATGTCTAGAAATTTTCTCCTCTTAAACTCAGATAAGACTGAAGTAATTCTCGTTGGATCTGAAAAACTCAGAGCTAAATTTTCCAGTTTTGTAATTAACCTGGATGGCATTACTTTAGCTTCCAGTGCTACAGTGAGAAACCTTGGAGTAATATTTGACCCTGACCTGTCCTTTGGTCCACATATTAAGCAGGTTACTAAAACAGCCTTCTTTCATTTACGTAATATAGACAAAATTAGGGACATTCTGTCTCAGAGTGATGCAGAAAAACTGCTTCATGCTTTTGTTACTTCGAGACTAGATTACTGTAACTCTCTATTACTGGGCTGTCCTAAATATGCCCTGAAAAGCCTTCAGCTGATCCAGAATTCTGCAGCCAGAGTCCTGACCAGAACCAGCAGGAGAGATCATATTTCTCCAGTTTTAGCCTCTCTTCATTGGCTGCCTGTTGAATCTAGAATAGAATTTAAAATCCTTCTCCTTACATATAAAGCCCTCCACAACCAGGCACCACTATATATCAAAGACCTCATTGTTCCTTATATACCAAGCAGAGTACTTCGTTCGCAGACTGCAGGCTTACTTGTGGTTCCTAGAGTCTCAAAGAGCCGAGCAGGAGGCAGAGCCTTTGGTTATCAGGCCCCTCTCTTATGGAATAAGCTCCCAGTTAGTGTTAGGGAAGCAGACACCCTCCCCACCTTTAAGACTAGGCTGAAGACTTATCTTTTTGATAAGTCCTATAGCTAGGGATGGTTAGCATCCCTTAGTTATGCTGCTATAGGTTTAGACTGCTGAGGGACATTTCCTGATACACTGAGCTTCTTTCTTTTTCTCTTTATCTCTTTCTTTCTAAAAGCACCACAGAAGAAGACAGTACACATGTGCAGTGCATCATAGATGATCCAGAGGCCAGTAGATCCACTCTCACATGAAAACATCTTTTTGTCCTCTGACAGCCACTGTACATTCACTACATGCTATGCTCACCTTTACCACTAGATGGCAGTTTTTTAGACTCTGAACCTTAATATTCCGTTTTGATACTAACATAAGAAAATGTTCCTGTTCTAAATGTTCCGGAAGAAAAACCAGACCTGTTCTCCAGATCTGGCATGGTGAGGTTCCTGCTGATGAAGCACATCTTCAGGCTCATCACCTTCCGGTCTTTGGAAGTGGAGGAAGAGGAGCTGCTGTACTTTGGCGAGCCAGAGTCCTCGCTGCCGCTGTAGCCAGGCGACTGCGGCCGCACGGTGTCCCACGGCAGGTCTGCCACCAGAGACGGCTTCTTGAAGAGTGGGGACACCTCCCGGATGTACTTCACTGTGGAGGAAAAGAAGATTTCATGAATACAGACCGTAGCACTGCATCATTTCTGCCACTGTTAGTTATTTCACATGTTTACAGCTCATCAGCAGAAAATCCAAAACAACATTCTGCTCAGAAAGAGCATCATGACGCCCGACCGTCCACAACATGGAGGTCTGCTGGAGCCACAGCGATCAGTATTGATCCACCATTAACTAAGACTCCTGGGCAACGTCTCCTCCAGTTAAACCTACTGGCAGCTCTTCCTGCTGCCTTCCATGTCCCACTGTAAAGCAGAAAATGGGCTCGCAATCTCAGAAAAACATGTGCTGCTTTTACAGATGTGAGCCCAAACTTTCCAAATGTGGCGGTGGCCTCCCGTCCCCAGTGAGGCCTCCGTGGATTTCACCTCCTCATTGTATCCTCGCGCCGCTGCGCTCATGTTCAGCTTGTGAAGAACGAAGAGGTGAAGGAGGGAAGTGTGGGTTGGCCTGAAACCTGAGAGCAGTCTGCAGAGATGAGCTCATTCAGCATGTAGACTGAATTTTAGTTTAGTGAAGGTTTTCTGCAGAGGAAGCTGCTGAACCAGCCCACAGTGGAACGGTCGGCTTACAGAAATGATTGAGTGAGCGGAGATTTCCTGGATAAGATCTTCCTCTTCACTGCTTCACTCTGAGAGGAAACAGCACAACTCATCTTTCTCTGCTGCGAGTGAAACTAAACGTACAAAGACTGTTAAACTTCATATAATTCCTATTTAAATGTAAAATCACCTTTTGGAAACATTCAGTCCCATTACAGCTGTTCTGACATCACATGTCCCGCCTACAAGTACAGCCATGAAGACGTTGAGGCAGCGCCACTCTGGATAGTTGTGGTTATGGTAATATCTGCATGTGCAGTGTTTGTTGAAGGAAAACTGCTGCAAACTGTGAATACCCGGACATGAAATAAGCAAAAATGTGTCAGTGAATCTGCATTTGTACATGTCCTACATCTAAGCAGCACACACAGGCGTACAGGGATTCCTTCAGGTTTGTTTATTGAACAGGAAAATATGCGACCAGATTGTAGCTCTGAGCTTCTTTCCATCGGCGGATCCTCTGACCCTGTGGAGACAGAACGTCCCGCAGAGCGATGAAACGGCTCTATGGCGGCCTCAGTCCTGCAGGTTCTCCATGTCTCCCTGCTCCAACACACCTGTCTCACATTAATGAGTCGATGTGCAGGCCATTGGCTCCGTTTCATTTAGGCAAAATGTCACGTTACTGGTCTGTTCCCAGGACATAAACTAAGTGTCCTGGTAGGACATAAACTACTAAAGAATAAATATATGATATAAATGAATATCATGTTTTAATATAAGATCGCCTTTGTGAGAAATGGGAAAAGAAAATGATACAACTATATTTTATAGAAGACTTAAATAATTATAAATATACATTAAATATCACTAATAAACAAAACAAGTATCATTGCATAACTAAAATTCTGTATTTAAAAGAATGCTGAATTGTTTTTGTTAATTCAGCGTTAAAACAGTTCTTTCTGCATCTCAGAGACAATGATCCAAATGGTTTGACTGGAAGGCCTCTTCTCCATCTATGCTGTAATTATGCTCTCGCCTCGCTGCCGTGGCGTTCTGACGCGCCGCTGTGTCATTCTTTGGCAGCGTGAAGACCATCCACATCTGCTTCTACTCAGTTTCCTTCCTTGTGTGTTTGGTTGAAGTCAAAGAGGTCTGGGATAGCTGCAGAAGGAAAGAAATCCAAAATCCTGACAGTTGTTCGAGCTGCGCCATTTGCCGTCGGAGCCTCTACACAACAAAACAGCAGAAGTTTCAGGCCCAAAGTAGGAATTTCTCCTCACAGGTCTGAAAGAGAGTCCAAAACCAGCAACTGCAAAGTTCCCCGTCATGAGTTATAGTTCCCACCAAAGCCCGGACCAACACGGGTCCAGTTACTTTTCCACAGATAAGTCAGGGAGTGTTGGGAAAACCTCTTCCTGAAGAAGATGGAGCGTTCTTTACCTGCTTCCTGCGTGGTCTTTATTTTTGCTTCGTTTCCTGCGGACTCTGGTCTTCAGGGGAAGTTCTCGTTTCTGCTGATCAGCTTCCCGTCAGACCGGCAGGACGGGATGAATTCCCGTCAGACCGGCAGGACGGGATGAATTCCCGTCAGACCGGCAGGACAGATGGGATGAATTCCCGTCAGACCGGCAGGACAGATGGGATGAATTCCCGTCAGACCGGCAGGACGGGATGAATTCCCGTCAGACCGGCAGGACGGGATGAATTCTCGTCAGACCGGCAGGACGGGATGAATTCCCGTCAGACAGGCAGGACAGACGGGATGAATTCCCGTCAGACCGGCAGGACAGACGGGATGAATTCCCGTCAGACAGGCAGGACAGACGGGATGAATTCCCGTCAGACCGGCAGGACGGGATGAATTCCCGTCAGACAGGCAGGACAGACGGGATGAATTCCCGTCAGACCGGCAGGACAGACGGGATGAATTCCCGTCAGACCGGCAGGACAGACGGGATGAATTCCCGTCAGACCGGCAGGACAGACGGGATGAATTCCCGTCAGACAGGCAGGACAGACGGGATGAATTCCCGTCAGACCGGCAGGACAGACGGGATGAATTCCCGTCAGACCGGCAGGACAGACGGGATGAATTCCCGTCAGACCGGCAGGACGGGATGAATTCCCGTCAGACCGGCAGGACGGACGGGATGAAATACCGTCAGACCGGCAGGACGGACGGGATGAATTCCTGTCAGACCGGCAGGACGGACGGGATGAATTCCTGTCAGACCGGCAGGACGGGATGAATTCCCGTCAGACCGGCAGGACGGGATGAATTCCTGTCAGACCGGCAGGACGGACGGGATGAATTCCCGTCAGACCGGCAGGACGGACGGGATGAATTCCCGTCAGACCGGCAGGACGGACGGGATGAATTCCCGTCAGACCGGCAGGACGGGATGAATTCCCGTCAGACCGGCAGGACGGGATGAATTCCCGTCAGACCGGCAGGACGGACGGGATGAATTCCCGTCAGACCGGCAGGACGGGATGAATTCCCGTCAGACCGGCAGGACGGACGGGATGAATTCCCGTCAGACCGGCAGGACGGGATGAATTCCCGTCAGACCGGCAGGACGGACGGGATGAATTCCCGTCAGACCGGCAGGACGGGATGAATTCCCGTCAGACCGGCAGGACGGACGGGATGAATTCCCGTCAGACCGGCAGGACGGACGGGATGAATTCCCGTCAAACCGGCAGGACGGACGGGATGAATTCCCGTCAGACCGGCAGGACGGGATGAATTCCCGTCAAACCGGCAGGACGGACGGGATGAAGAGAGAAGTCTGACTTCACACGTCTTGCTGTGGGAAAACTTGTGGTTCAAGGTGAACCGGAAACTTCTTCATCACAGCGACCAGAGTAATGATCGCAGAGCGGAAAGGAAGGCGTCGCCTCAGACCACCAAAATCTGGTGGTCCCCCCAGGAATGCCCCTCCATCTCCCTCCATCCTTCCTGATTTTTCATTGGTATTGACGAGTTCCAGATCAATGACTGTAGGACGGCACCCAGCAGGGTCAGAAACTCATCCTGGACGTCTCCTTTCATGTCGATCTGCACGTCCGAATAAAATAATCCCATATCAGGACCACAAGTCCCCATGAGTAAATTCTCACATCACACCATTCCTTTTCTCATTCAGGTTGCAGTTTAGGACCAGTAAGTCCAGTTCCAAGTGAAAACCACCAAATCTGCGGCTAATCAGAGCCTGTTCCTACCAGCAGGTCCAGGTTGGTACTGTTCGGGTCAGGACACAGTTTTCTATTTACAAAATACAAAAATTGGAAAGAGTTCTATCATATGGCATCAGAACCGTCCTACTTTGTTGAGACCTTTTCAATGGGATTGGGTTATCGATCCAAAACTTGACACGCTGCAGCTCCCTGATTGGTGGAAGGGTTCATCACTTCCTGAGTGGATCAGCTCCAGGTTTAAAAGATGGTGGAAATTTCATTCTAAAGGAGAAAGTAGACCGCCTACTGGATGTCCATCGTTCTCTGGTTCTGGCTGGTCTTCTTAGTCCAAGTTCAGGGATGACCTTGCAACATTACGTAGCTGCATCTGTCGTCGATACCGGCCTACCAGGCCAGGTTACAGTTGCTATGGAAACGTGACAGAGACCGGGCTTCACCAAACCAAACCATTCCGCCCTGAGCCAGACCCAAAATGTACCAGCAAGCCTGAGTCCAGGCAAACATCTTCCAAGTAAAGACCAGATTAGACCCAGACCATCTCAGTGTGGACGTCATGACCAAGATGTTTCACTGACCAACTCAATGTCCCCATTAATGATTTAACTAGTTTACCACAATGATGGTAGAACCCTACCACATTACTACACGAAAACACGGTTGTGACGGCCCGATTGGGTTTGGTTGGTTTCCCTTCTTACTTGTGTTTTTTCCTCTTTCACAGTGGTAGCTGTAGCTCATCCCGCCAACAAGGAGCACTTGGCCAGTCCTCCTTATATGCCATCTGTTGCAGAATTGAGCCCCCCACTTTTGCCCCCTTCCCTTGATCCCTTCAAGCGTTTTGGTTTCGTTGGGCATTTTGCTTTAATAAATTATGTTCCAGTTTTGGTTGTAATTCTACTGTGTCTTTGTTATGGCTTTCATGCCGGGTCATGACAAATTGGGGCCTCGTCCATCTTGTGTGCCGTGGTGGCTCTTTGGTTTTGTGAATGGGGTTGTGGACTACTAACGTAGCGGGGGTTTCCTGCTGGTGGCGTTTTGTGGCCGGTGCGGCTGTGTTTTTGGTGTTGTTTGGCAGCGGAGTGTGTTTCGCTGTAGGTGTGTTCTGTCGGATTGTTTGTGTGGGGCAGGATGTTTGTTGCTGTTGGTTGGTGCTGTGTTGAGCACGTTATTCCTTTGTAGGCTTGGCGGCGCTCCCTTTGGGTGAGTTGCGTTGGGCTGGTAGTGCTACAGTAAACGGGGGTTGAAGCTTCTGCTTGGGAGCACGCAGTCAACTGAAGTTGGTCTTTTTAACATGGGAGTCTATGGGGATTTGCTCTGTTTTGCAGCCCCTAGTGGATGAAGGGGGAACTGCAGTTTTATGCACTTCTGCATAGGCTTCACTTTTAACTGCCGAAGGCTCCGTTCATCTTTCATATTCAGTCTATGGGGGTAACACATGCTTTAAGGCAGGAAGAGCTGATGTCTGGGCAGATTAAGGTGTACAGAAACTGTCAGACTTTTACAAAGATGGAAACTTTTTTTTTACATTTGAGCAGCTTTGCCAAACATATGTTTCAAAGAAACATTTCTATAAAGATTTACAAATTAAACACTTCATTATGTTAAAATGTAAACAAGGAATTCTAACCAACATTTAGAGAATAGTCACGTGGGCGCCGCGAACAAGATGGCAGCTGGTTAAGATCTCTCCGCGTTACAACTTTCTATTTTGATCATTAATTAAGTGTGTGGCTCACTTTCGACAAAATATTTGTCATCTCTGCTGTTGGAAAGACCCTGTCGTGTTGTAGTGAAACGTATTGCTGTGCAGAGATTGACATGTCTTCAAAATCTCTTCCAAAGACGAACACGCGCAACGCTCCTAAACAACGTGGTGAGGAAGAAAGCCAGCCTCCCTCAAATGATGTTAACTTGATGGCTGAAGTTAAAATGAGTGGTACATTACAATCTGTAGCGGTCGATGTTACCACAATCGAAGTAACAACATCCGAACTTAAAACGGCGGTGACGGAAATGCAGGTTTGGGTTAAGGAGGCCGAGACACGTGTCTCCAGCCTTGAGGATACTACGGGCCATCTGCAGACGGCTGTGGGCAAGAGCCATGAGTTGGTGGAAGCGATGTGGGAGCGTATTCAAGTTCTTGAAAACCATAGCAAACAGAATAACGTAAGAATCGTTGGATTAAAAGAGACTGTTGGAGCTGACGGGACACTTGTGAACTGTGTCAGGAAGATGTTGGCGGAGGGGCTTGACATCAGGGCGGTTGATGCAGAGTTTGAGATAGAGCGAGTTCACCAGGCTTTAACCGCACGCCCCGACCCAGGTGACCCGTTTTCTACGATAGTCGGCGAGGGAGAAGGTGATTAATGCAGCTAAAGAGAAACGTGGCTTTGTTTGGGAAGGATGCCGACTGTCCATATTCCTGGACATGACCAGAGAGCTGGCGGAGAAAAGAATGGCTTTTACTGCACTGAAACAAAAGCTGCAGCGCCACAATGTTAAGTACACCCTGGCGTACCCAGCGTTGCTTAAGGTGAGGTGGAAGGACAAGAATATGGTTTTCAAGTCGGCAACGGCGGCTGAGAAGTTCTTCCAATTTAATGACGACGAGAGGAGTGCAGAGGAGACTACTGCAACCGAGTGAGGATTTTATTTGGAGCCACACACACTAGATGCTGTGAGTGTATGTGGGAGGGGTCCTGGACCACCTAGATGCTATGAGTGTATGTGGGAGGGAGGGTCCTGGACCACCTAGATGCTGTGAGTGTATGTGGGAGGGGTCCTGGACCACCTAGATGCTGTGAGTGTATGTGGGAGGGGTCCTGGACCACCTAGATGCTGTGAGTGTATGTGGGAGGGAGGGTCCTGGACCACCTAGATGCTGTGAGTGTATGTGGGAGGGGTCCTGGACCACCTAGATGCTGTGAGTGTATGTGGGAGGGGTCCTGGACCACCTAGATGCTGTGAGTGTATGTGGGAGGGGTCCTGGACCACCTAGATGCTGTGAGTGTATGTGGGGAGGGAGGGTCCTGGACCACCTAGATGCTGTGAGTGTATGTGGGAGGGAGGGTCCTGGACCACCTAGATGCTGTGAGTGTATGTGGGAGGGAGGGTCCTGGACCACCTAGATGCTGTGAGTGTATGTGGGAGGGGTCCTGGACCACCTAGATGCTGTGAGTGTATGTGGGAGGGAGGGTCCTGGACCACCTAGATGCTGTGAGTGTATGTGGGGAGGGAGGGTCCTGGACCACCTAGATGCTGTGAGTGTATGTGGGAGGGAGGGGTCCTGGACCACCTAGATGCTGTGAGTGTATGTGGGAGGGAGGGGTCCTGGACCACCTAGATGCTGTGAGTGTATGTGGGAGGGAGGGGTCCTGGACCACCTAGATGCTGTGAGTGTATGTGGGAGGGGTCCTGGACCACCTAGATGCTGTGAGTGTATGTGGGAGGGGTCCTGGACCACCTAGATGCTGTGAGTGTATGTGGGAGGGAGGGTCCTGGACCACCTAGATGCTGTGAGTGTATGTGGGAGGGAGGGTCCTGGACCACCTAGATGCTGTGAGTGTATGTGGGAGGGAGGGTCCTGGACCACCTAGATGCTGTGAGTGTATGTGGGAGGGAGGGTCCTGGACCACCTAGATGCTGTGAGTGTATGTGGGAGGGAGGGTCCTGGACCACCTAGATGCTGTGAGTGTATGTGGGAGGGAGGGTCCTGGACCACCTAGATGCTATGAGTGTATGTGGGAGGGAGGGTCCTGGACCACCTAGATGCTGTGAGTGTATGTGGGAGGGAGGGTCCTGGACCACCTAGATGCTGTGAGTGTATGTGGGAGGGGTCCTGGACCACCTAGATGCTGTGAGTGTATGTGGGAGGGGTCCTGGACCACCTAGATGCTGTGAGTGTATGTGGGAGGGGTCCTGGACCACCTAGATGCTGTGAGTGTATGTGGGAGGGGTCCTGGACCACCTAGATGCTGTGAGTGTATGTGGGAGGGAGGGTCCTGGACCACCTAGATGCTGTGAGTGTATGTGGGAGGGAGGGTCCTGGACCACCTAGATGCTGTGAGTGTATGTGGGAGGGGTCCTGGACCACCTAGATGCTGTGAGTGTATGTGGGAGGGAGGGTCCTGGACCACCTAGATGCTGTGAGTGTATGTGGGAGGGGTCCTGGACCACCTAGATGCTGTGAGTGTATGTGGGAGGGAGGGTCCTGGACCACCTAGATGCTGTGAGTGTATGTGGGAGGGGTCCTGGACCACCTAGATGCTGTGAGTGTATGTGGGAGGGGTCCTGGACCACCTAGATGCTGTGAGTGTATGTGGGAGGGGTCCTGGACCACCTAGATGCTGTGAGTGTAAGGTGTAAAATATTGTCCTATTTAACAACAAATCAAGCTGATGGAGTTTTTCTCCAAGAAACTCTCCTGAATCAGGGAGAGGAGACAAGATGTAAAACAGGATGGGCAGGTCACATGTTCTATAGCTCTTTTTCAAGTGCTCACAATGGTGTAATGATTCTTTTTAAGAGAAATATTAATTTTGTGTTGAAAATGTTTTTTTTTTAAAGATTCAGAAGGAAGAATGTCTTCAGGCTATGGTTGAGGGCCGACTTATGTAATACCTCTGTAATATCTATGCTCCAAATAAAGAAGACCAAATATTTTTTCATGAGGTAAATAGAATTTGGGGAGATGGAGGGACAAGTAGTGTTAGTAGGGGACTTTAATGGGGTTATAGATCCCTGCCTTGACAGGAGCTTCCGTAAAAGTTCTCTTTACTCCAAGGGCAGAGCGGCGATTCACATGCTGCACGATGTGGGCCTGACAGATATATGGAGGTTAACTAATCCATCCATGAGGGAATACACATTTTATTCTCATTGTCACAAGTCTTATTCTAGAATTGATCTTTTTATGGTTTCAAACTCTCTGATTAACTGTGTGACAAGCTGTTCTGTAAAATCTATTGCACTCACAGATCATGCAGCTGTTGAACTCTGCCTTAAACTCGGTGTGGAGAATAGAAAAAGGTCTAGGTGGAGAATGAATGTTTCATTATTACAAGACAAGTCTTTTAGGGCATCCCTTGGACAAGATCCTAAACATTTTTTTTGAATGGAATATGGGTAGCACAAAGTATGTTGAAAGCGTCTGGGAAGCCTCCAAAGCTTATATAAGAGAGAAACTTATAGCATATGGAGCTAAGAAAAAAGAGAAGGAGTGCAAAAATTAAAGATTTGAAAACAGAAATCAAACTATAAGAAAAGTTGTCAGAAAAATATGTGGAGTCACTATTTCGAGATATTTACAGGTTAAAATTCCAATTGAACAAAAAAGTAGGGTATTCTTTGTTTCACTTAAAAAGTACTTTTTATGAGGGAAGGGAAAAGACAGGGAAGGTATTCGCCAGACAAGTTAAAAAGCAAGATTTTATGAATACTATCCCTGCCATTAAACAAGGAAATAAATTGGTTACTTCTATTACAGATATAAATATGGTATTCAAACAGTATTATGAAACCTTGTACACTTCTACAGAGTCAGAAAATGATTACCAAAGCAATATTTTAGCTATCATAATCGACACACAATCATCTTTACCGCATCTGATGGATAGTATACAGCTCTTTTCATAAGTGTCAGGATAATCTGTAAATTGGGGCAAATCTGAGGCCATGCCTCGGTCTTCTCAGTGCTATTCATATATAGTAGAGAAATTTACATTTAAATGGGTGCCAAAAGGAATGAAGTATCTGGGGATTAAACTTTGTCGGGATCTGGAGGAGACGCCGCAGTTAAATTTCAACCCAGTCCTTCTGAAAATCAAGACAAGTTTGGAAAAAGAGGAAAAGCTAAAAATGTCTTTGTGGGGCAAAATCAATATTATAAAAATGGTTATCGCTATGTGATAGTGATGTTACCAATGGTAATACCACCTGCCATCTTTAAACAGTATGAAAACCTGATTATGGGAAGGGAAAAGAGCAAGAATAAAGCAGAGTGGACTGTATGCACCTAAGGAGAGGGGTGGCCTGGGTTTGCCCGATGCATCTTTATATTACCTGTCATTCCAAATGGCTACGTTCATGAAGTATTGGGAGAAGAGAAAGCAAGGACAAGAATGGATGACTATAGAAGCAGACATTTGTGCACCATTTCATCCTAAACACAAACTGTCTCAGAAATTTGATACTACAAACCCAGTACTTCCTCATTCCAGTCAAGTATGGTTGAAGGTACATGAAATACTTAAGCTCTCACACCATGTGCAAAAGTTCTCATCTCTCTGGAATAATCCTGTTATTTGCATTGGTAAAACACCAGTATTCCGGAGGCAGTGGCATTCCTGTGGTATACATACTACTGAAAATTTATTAGGCAAAATCTTATGCAGACCTTGTTCAGAAATATAAATTGGAAGAGAAAGACCATTTTTGGAAGTATCTACAAACATTGTGTTGTGTCAAAATTTAAAGAGAATTTGGAAAATGTTATTTCAGAAGACATTAAAATGCCACAGGACCGCAGCCTCACAGATTTATAGACTTGTAAATGATGGACGGAGTGATGACTCCATAAACATTAAGCTTTAGTGGCAGAAAGATCTAAAAACCGAGATCACAAATGAGAGATGGTCAGATATTTTGTTAGCTAACGGGAAATATGTGAAGGAAGCCAGAAGCAAAGGTATAGAATATAAACCCTTAGACAGATATTACCATACCCCAGTGAGATTACACAGGAGGAAACTCATGCCTGATAACTTCTGTTGGAAATGCAAAACGGAGGTGGAGACATAATGCATTGTCTGTGGGAATGCTCTTTAGCATGTTCTTTTTGGTCTAAAATTAGCGATGTGTTCAGTGGTTGGTCTGGTTCACAGCTACCTTTAAACCCTGAATTGTGTTTGTTAGGCGAAAGATCCAAACTGCCAAATGTTTCTAAGGGAGTTTTTAATATGGTTATTACTGGGATGGTGACGGCATCCAGGATTATTTTGAGAAGCTGGAAAACCACTGCAGGCCCGGAACTGAAAGAGTGGATTAATGCCATGATAGAGACGGCCTCTTACGGATCTATGCTGAAAAACTGAAAGACAACACAGAAGACAAAGAAACTGACGGGGATAACTTTTGGAACTACCTTCAAATAAGATAAGAGACATCTCAGTCAGACTGTTAACTGTTTGTCCCATTCCCCACTTTATTGCAGGAAGAAGTTAATTTTTTTTATCACACTCTATGCCTGTAAATTGTAATCCAGTGGGAGGAGGGGGGGCGAGGGGGTGGTTGGTGGGGGGTGAGGCGCACCAGCCAAGTTTCTTGTTTTGTTTTTCTCTTTGCTGTTCTTTGTTTTTGTTTTTTTAAATGTTAAAATCAATAAAAATTGAAATGACAAAAAACAGAATATCATCTAGAGAGGACAAGTCATATTTCTTTCTTCTATGCAGCTTCAAGTGATGAGGAAGCCATTATTGACAGGTTGGATGCATGGAGATCTGATATCTGTGAGGACATACAGGCAGCTGACTGGGAACCTGCATGTTTAAAAGCCCAAAAGCAATAAATTAATACAAGGTTGAAACTCCTGCAGCATAAGTGGTTGATGAGAACCTACATTACTCCAGTTAAACTGAATAAATGGTTACCTAACATTGCAGATAGCTGTTGTAGATGTTTAGAAGGCAAGGGTACTATTCTTCACTGTGTATGGGACTGTCCAACACTACAGCCAGTCTTACAGACTTTATCAACGATTGTTGGAGTAAATGTACTTCCTGGTATCTATCCAGAGAACTGTGCTTTCAGTTCCAGACGGATGAAACTGGTGGACTTTGGACTTATCGTTATATGTGGGTGAAAGAAATGGCATCATGTATTGCATTGGAACAACTTACTAATATTGTACCAAGAAATTTAGGAAACTTTGAAGAAATATTGTGCCCAATTTCTGAGTCATGATGAAGGAAACTGGTTGTGAAATACAAGCTCTGTGTTGTTTTCTTTTTTTGTGTTTTTTTCTGTATTCTTTGTCGTCATTATTGTTGTTTTGTTAAATTTACTGTCCGTTAGTTTTTTTCTGTTGTTGGGTTTTGTTTTAAATTGTATTTGCGTACTCCCCAGACGAAGCTATCTAATGTCATGTCCATGTCTATAGCTATCACTCCGATGTTTGCAATGGAAAAAAATCAAATATATTGGGAAAAATAAAGAAATCAATGTCTACATTTATGTATGTAAAAGAGCAGCAATGGAGATTTATTCTGAAATTATTCTGTTTTTTAAGCACATCTGCAGACCTCTGATGCAAAGTGCAGCGTTTTCCTTCAAAGCGTTGTGAAATGATGGGAATCCTGGTTCACGGCAGTTAGAGGATGAACCGGTCAGGAAGTCAGTAATGATATAGGCTGTTATGAATTGGCCTTCATTATGTTTTCCCCTCTGTCTGTAAAGCGTCTTGAGATGGCATTGCCGTGATTTGACGCTATATAAATAAAGTTGAATTGAATTGAATCGATAGAAACATCCGTTAATCAGCTTGGATTTGGATTTATTCACACCTATCCGCTTCCTCATCCCTGTCCCTCCAGATGACTGAAACAGTTGTTTGGAATTCACGCTGCTAAAATCTGAATGCAGACCTGTTTATCTGCCACAACGCCACATTAACTAATTACATCAGTCCCTTTTCTGAACAGTCAGTGCATCTGAAACTGTGTCAACTTTCTGCAGGATGAAGGAGATTATGGATAAAAACAATCACTTTCATCAATCAAAGCCGAGTCCAAGATGGCGCCAGGTGCCTGGCAGGTCGGCCGGCTGTCGCTCTGTGTGGGGTAATGTAGGTTTACCTGTTCTGCCATGAGGTGTGTCTCTGGGACAAGCTCCAGGCCATTCCTGAGGTATGTTCATAGGTCTGGAGCTTGTCCCAGATCTGTACTTTTTTGGATGTCCTACCACTCTGTATTCACTGATAATGAGAGGACCATGTACCCAACCGGCGCTCCGTTGTGCTAGCGGCTCTGACACCGTCAGCGGTTCGGTGGACCGGGAGACGCGGTGTGGACTGTCGGAACCTCCGCACACTGATGTGTGCTTCACCTTGTTTTTATCTTCATTTGGCTTTATTACAACCCTTTTACTCAATGACTTCTTGTTTTCACACAAACTGTACTTTATGTTTTAGACTGAAAGCTAAATTAAGGTGATCTTGCTCCTTTACAAAGCTTCTCCACCCAGAATGTAGTTTATTCAGCTTCTGTTGCACCACCAGTAAAGGTGGAGGACTGGTATCTGTATTCAAACCCTCTTTTTATGTCCAGCGACCTCCAGCTGTCAACTGCTCCAGTTTTCAGCTTCAGCTCTTTGAGGTAAAAGCTCCTGTGTGCGGAAGTCTATCCCTCTACAAAATTTAACAACACTTTCATACCTGGCTCGTTTTTCTGGACTACAATCACTTGAGATGTGCCGACACCGACACTAGCATCGGAAAGACTGACAGATCAACTACAAGATTTATTTAATAGACATTTAATTTGAGGGTTTTCTCTTTTTAATTGATGTTTTCATGTGTTAAACATTAAATATATAAATATATAATTCATGTTTCAAAGAATATATGTAGACATATTTATATATGTACACCACCAGTTTGGACACACTTTTCCATTGAATTTAATGGAAAATGTTTCACAGTTTAATCTATGGTCTTTGAGTGATAACAAGAAAATGATCAAAGTCTATAATGTATGATTACATTTTTAATTTAACCGACCTCGTCATAAAATAACCCAAGTATTGGATCAGAACTCTGTCTCAGCAGATACCTAAACCTTGGAATTGGTATCAGACGGGCAAATAGTCATCGGAACATCTGTAACGATCACTTTCTAGTTGTTGGCGATTTCAACGTGCATATCGGCTGTGAGACCAGACCGCTGGTGAAACTCAATAACTTTTAATCTCACGCAGTCTCTATGGATTAAATATACAAAAAAGTTAAATGTGTATCACGCTCTGACACGACTCTACCCGTTTTATTTTCCTCCTTATCGCCTGCACTTCCATCCATGCACTCTGTGCCCGTTCGCCGTTCCGTGTTCTTAATTCTTCAACCTGCGAGAGTCCTCTGCTACTTGGACTCTTCTCTGGATGTCTGTATGACGATGTTTAACTCATTCTGGACTGAGATGATCTCCACTGTACCAATGACTGTGTCGAGTGTAAAGCCTCATACTGACTCGGCTAACAGCGTATTCATGCGCTTGAGCTGTTGAGGCTGCATAAACAGAATATTTCTCCTCAGTCCTGATGAATGAAGTTGAGTCATTAGTTTAATCTTTGTGATGCTGTTTCTGTTAAACCTTCTTCTGTTTCAGGACTTATTACAGTTTTTTGTGAAAAGAAAAGAAAGGCCTCTGTTCTTAATCCACCACTGCCTTGGCCTCACAGGACCCCTCAATTCCCGCAACAAGCTCAGCTTTTTGTGCTTTATTTTTATGTTTGTTTATTTTGTTTTCATCGTTTTTATTGTTGATTGTTATTTCACAGTGAAGAACTTTGGATTGCCGTTGCCTACATAAAAAAAGACACTGACATAAAAAATAAAATACAATCGCTGTCTGCTGCTTGTATATAACCACGGTCTACCATCACTGTCTGCTCAATAAGGACCACCAAAATAAAAATCCATAAAAAATAAACCTTACTTACTTTGCAGATGTGTAGCTAGATGGGTGATGTCACCCGTAGGTTTCTGAAGAGCTGAATTGAAGCTCGGTGGGCGGTTCCTACCATCACCATCTTGGCAGGGGCCTGTGTGTCGTCTCGCCCGGAAAATACAAATATGGGCAAAGTGGTGGAGCTGAGAGGGGGACTGTGAGCGTCATGGTGGATGATTGACATCGAGCGAACTCCGAGCTTTCTGTAGCTAAGAGCTAACCGAGCTAACCCGGAGATAACAGGAGCTAACCAGCTAATGGAGGTAAGCGGGCTAAAGCTAAGCCACGTTGTTAACCGGCTAAAAACCGCGGTTGTTCTACGTTCTTCTGACTTGAAGCAGGAGATCGGTACCTGTCAATCAAAAGGACACGCCCCTAAATATGCCGAACTTCGAGATTAAATTACTTTTAAATGGGCAAGTTAGAAAAAAATTCACTCCCCCCACAGTTGACATGAAGGTAAACCTGACCTATTAAACCTAAAATGGATTTTTGAACCAGACTGTAAACGTGTTTATTCCTGCTGTATACGTGTTTATTTCTGTTGTAAACGTGTTTATTCCTGCTGTAAACGTGTTTATTCCTGCTGTAAACGTGTTTATTCCTGCTGTAAACTTGTTTATTCCTGCTGTAAACCTGTTTATTTCTGATGTAAACCTGTTTATTTCTGCTGTAAACCTGTGTATTTCTGCTGTATACGTGTTTATTTCTGCTGTAAACGTGTTTATTCCTGCTGTATACGTGTTTATTTCTGCTGTAAACGTGTTTATTCCTGCTGTAAACGTGTTTATTCCTGCTGTAAACGTGTTTGTTCCTGCTGTGAACCTGTTTATTCCTGCTGTAAACATGTTTATTCCTGCTGTAAACCTGTTTATTCCTGCTGTAAACCTGTTTATTTCTGCTGTAAACCTGTTTATTTCTGCTGTATATGTGTTTATTTCTGCTGTAAACGTGTTTATTCCTGCTGTAAACGTGTTTATTCCTGCTGTAAACGTGTTTATTCCTGCTGTAAACCTGTTTATTCCTGCTGTAAACGTGTTTATTTCTGCTGTAAACGTGTTTATTCCTGCTGTAAACGTGTTTATTCCTGCTGTAAACGTGTTTATTCCTGCTGTAAACCTGTTTATTCTTGCTGTAAACCCGTTTATTCCTGCTGTGAACATGTTTATTCTTGCTGTAAATATGTGTATTTCTGCTGTAAACGTGTTTATTCCTGCTGTAAACGTGTTTATTCTTGCTGTAAACATGTTTATTTCTGCTGTAAACGTGTTTATTCCTGCTGTAAACGTGTTTATTCCTGCTGTAAACCTGTTTATTCCTGCTGTAAACGTGTTTATTTCTGCTGTAAACGTGTTTATTCCTGCTGCAAACGTGTTTATTTCTGCTGTAAACGTGTTTATTCCTGCTGTAAACCTGTTTATTCTTGCTGTAAACCCGTTTATTTCTGCTGTGAACATGTTTATTCTTGCTGTAAATATGTGTATTTCTGCTGTAAACGTGTTTATTCCTGCTGTAAACGTGTTTATTCTTGCTGTAAACGTGTTTATTCTTGCTGTAAACGTGTTTATTCTTGCTGTAAACGTGTTTATTCTTGCTGTAAACGTGTTTATTCTTGCTGTAAACGTGTATTTCTGCTGTAAACGTGTTTATTCCTGCTGTAAACGTGTTAATTTCGGCTGTAAACGTGTTAATTTCGGCTGTAAACGTTTATTCCTGCTGTAAACGTGTTTATTCCTGCTGTAAACGTGTTTATTCCTGCTGTAAACGTGTTTATTTCTGCTGTAAACATGTTTATTCCTGCTGTAAACATGTTTATTCTTGCTGTAAACATGTTTATTTCTGCTGTAAACATGTTTATTTCTGCTGTAAACATGTTTATTCTTGCTGTAAACATGTTTATTTCTGCTGTAAACATGTTTATTCCTGCTGTAAACATGTTTATTTCTGCTGTAAACATGTTTATTCCTGCTGTAAACATGTTTATTCTTGCTGTAAACATGTTTATTTCTGCTGTAAACATGTTTATTCCTGCTGTAAACATGTTTATTCTTGCTGTAAACATGTTTATTCTTGCTGTAAACATGTTTATTCCTGCTGTAAACATGTTTATTTCTGCTGTAAACATGTTTATTCTTGCTGTAAACCCGTTTATTTCTGCTGTGAACATGTTTATTCTTGCTGTAAATATGTGTATTTCTGCTGTAAACGTGTTTATTCCTGCTGTAAACGTGTTTATTCTTGCTGTAAACGTGTTTATTCTTGCTGTAAACGTGTTTATTCTTGCTGTAAACGTGTTTATTTCTGCTGTAAACGTGTTTATTCCTGCTGTAAACATGTTAATTTCGGCTGTAAACGTGTTTATTCCTGCTGTAAACGTGTTAATTTCGGCTGTAAACGTGTTAATTTCGGCTGTAAACGTTTATTCCTGCTGTAAACGTGTTTATTCCTGCTGTAAACGTGTTTATTTCTGCTGTAAACATGTTTATTCCTGCTGTAAACATGTTTATTCCTGCTGTAAACATGTTTATTCTTGCTGTAAACATGTTTATTTCTGCTGTAAACATGTTTATTCCTGCTGTAAACATGTTTATTTCTGCTGTAAACATGTTTATTCCTGCTGTAAACATGTTTATTCTTGCTGTAAACATGTTTATTTCTGCTGTAAACATGTTTATTCCTGCTGTGAAGTTGGTCTTTTTAACATGGGAGTCTATGGGGATTTGCTCTGTTTTGCAGCCCCTAGTGGATGAAGGGGGAACTGCAGTTTTGATACTTCCACAATAGGCTTCATTTCTAACCGCTGGAGGTTGCTGCTTGGTTTGTACCAAAGTATAAACTGTCAAACTTCACATCAAGTCAGTTTCAGCAGCACAAGAGACCATTTTGTCATTAGAGATGAAATAGACGCACCAGGACAGCAGACAGACGTGATGAAACCCAAAACTACTGCAGAGACACAAAAGATCCATTAAACACAAAAGAACCAAAAAAAAAAAAACCAGGAAAACCAGCAAACAGGCAGAACTGGTGGGTCAAACGGGTTTTCCACCTGACATGCAACACTTTATTTCTGGTCATTACATGCGTCCGTCATGTTGGGGGTCCCACAAGACCGATCCTCTTTAAGTAAAATACAGAAGTCTAGTTTCATTAGGTGTGTTAAATTCTGCAGACACCAGAGACCGGATCAAAGACCAGAGCCCAGATCAGACACCGGAGGCCGGATTCTGCTCCGTGAGGAAGCAGGCCAACTATTCCCCATCAGGGTTGTCCCAGTTTCATCTATGTCCTTTGTGTCTGGAATGTGCTCCTTTCAATCCTCCAATTACTCGCATAATAAGTTCCTGTCCAAGCAGCCAGCTGAACCAATCACAGGCTCCGGTCTTCACACGGACACCTGGAAGGTTGCAGTCAGTATGATACAAACAGTATGTGGCATGATTTACAACTCACGGCGTCTCGGCAGAAACCCTCCCACCCTGGTCTCCGTCCTGTCGAACTGTCGCTCTCAGGAAGACGCCTCAGGACTGTTAAAGCCAGAACAGACTGAAAAACAGCAGTCGCATCCCTGAACTCGGTTTTCACAAAACGATAAAACTTAGCTGCAGTTTTAGAGCCTGTGAAACGTTGTTTTAGTTGATTTCTAATATTTTATAATACTTTATCTCTATTTTAGATAAAGTAAATAACCTTTAAAGTGACCTGCTACGCGCTGGCGTGACCTGCTACGCGCTGGCGTGACCGGCTACGCGCTGGCGTGACCTGCTACGCGCTGGCGTGACCTGCTACGCGCTGGCGTGACCTGCTACGCGCTGGCGTGACCGGCTACGCGCTGGCGTGACCGGCTACGCGCTGGCGTGACCTGCTACGCGCTGGCGTGACCTGCTACGCGCTGGCGTGACCTGCTACGCGCTGGCGTGACCTGCTACGCGCTGGCGTGACCGGCTACGCGCTGGCGTGACCTGCTACGCGCTGGCGTGACCTGCTACGCGCTGGCGTGACCTGCTACGCGCTGGCGTGACCGGCTACGCGCTGGCGTGACCTGCTACGCGCTGGCGTGACCTGCTACGCGCTGGCGTGACCGGCTACGCGCTGGCGTGACCTGCTACGCGCTGGCGTGACCGGCTACGCGCTGGCGTGACCGGCTACGCGCTGGCGTGACCGGCTACGCGCTGGCGTGACCTGCTACGCGCTGGCGTGACCGGCTACGCGCTGGCGTGACCGGCTACGCGCTGGCGTGACCGGCTACGCGCTGGCGTGACCGGCTACGCGCTGGCGTGACCTGCTACGCGCTGGCGTGACCTGCTACGCGCTGGCGTGACCTGCTACGCGCTGGCGTGACCGGCTACGCGCTGGCGTGACCTGCTACGCGCTGGCGTGACCGGCTACGCGCTGGCGTGACCTGCTACGCGCTGGCGTGACCTGCTACGCGCTGGCGTGACCTGCTACGCGCTGGCGTGACCGGCTACGCGCTGGCGTGACCGGCTACGCGCTGGCGTGACCGGCTACGCGCTGGCGTGACCGGCTACGCGCTGGCGTGACCGGCTACGCGCTGGCGTGACCTGCTACGCGCTGGCGTGACCTGCTACGCGCTGGCGTGACCGGCTACGCGCTGGCGTGACCTGCTACGTGCTGGCGTGACCGGCTACGCGCTGGCGTGACCTGCTACGTGCTGGCGTGACCTGCTACGTGCTGGCGTGACCTGCTACGCGCTGGCGTGACCTGGTACCATGTTTTGGCCTGTAAATTCCTCAGAACATACTATTAGATCATACGTGTGATCTGGGAAACCACACGAGGTTTTTCCAACACAGACCAGGAATTTTCTGGGTATTCCAGGACCGCGAGGCTCGTCAGTAAACTACAGGTTCATGAGTTGTGTACTCGCACGGCGTTCTGGAAGCTTCTCAGCACCGTGGGAAATCCACAAACAGCCGGGTGACACATTCCTGCCGACGGCCACACCTCCTCCTGGTGGGGGGGGGGGGCACACATCCTTCTGGTGGGGGGGCCACACATCCTCCTGGTGGGGGGGGGGGGGGGCACACCTCCTCCTGGTGGGGGGGGGCCACACATCCTCCTGGTGGGGGGGGGGGGGGGGGGGGGGGGCACACCTCCTCCTGGTGGGGGGGGGGGGGCACACATCCTTCTGGTGGGGGGGGGGGGGCACACATCCTCCTGGTGGGGGGGGGGGGGCACACATCCTTCTGGTGGGGGGGGGGGGGGGCACACATCCTTCTGGTGGGGGGGCCACACATCCTCCTGGTGGGGGGGGCCACACATCCTCCTGGTGGGGGGGCGTTGCTGGTTTTCCTCTCAGAGCCGGTTCAGGGCGATCCAGACCAGGTTGCTGCTGCTCTTTTGATTTGTTCCGAGTTATTGTGGCGCTGCAGAGATCTGGTTTACTCGGGTCGCTTGGGTTATTCCAGTCACTGCTGGCGTGTGACACATTCGCTCCGATTCATTCGGGTCAGTCCGGTTCATTACGGTTGCTCCAGGTTGTTCGGGTCGATCCGAGGATCTATGAGTTTCTGGAAAACAGGCGAAATGTGACCTGAGGGAAGTGTGTGACCGGCTGATCGGTATTCAGCCTGTGCTGCTTCCAGACCATTAAAGCTGAAGTTTCCAGAGCCTCGGGGTTCTGCAGCCCCTCTGCTACAGGCTGAACAGCAGCAGAGTTCAGGACCGCCACAGCTCTATAAACACCATGTCTGTCGCTTAACTCGGCAGTTTTATAATTTTCAATCAGTTTCTCTAAGAAATAATAATAAAATAAGTTTTATCCGCGTGTCTTTATCCAGGCCGACCAGCTGATCTCCTGCAGACCGTATGAAGCTGCAGACTAACAGATCAGTAATCTGCCTTCCTCACATGCTCAGTTAGCCGCAGCATTTTCCTGTCAAGAGGACATTTTCCACATGCTTCTAAAACTGAAACGTGCCATCAGTTTCTTTCTGTTACCACCTTTTTGACCAATAAAGTTGGCTGTTCGGTCACCAGCAGAGCTGAGAAAAAAAACACAAAAACTAAATCACAGTTTTTCTGCTGGACTTCAGAAATCATCCGAATTAATCCGATTTCAGACAATCTTATGTGGAAAGTTTTCCATCTTCAATATGTCAACATAAAATCCCACCACAATTCAACCAGAACATCAACCAGAGGGTCAACCAGAGCATCAACCAGAGCGTCAATCAGGGCGTCAACCAGAGCGTCAATCAGGGCGTCAATCAGGGCATCAACCAGAGCATCAACCAGAGCGTCAACAAGAGCGTCAACCAGAACATCAACCAGGACGTCAACAAGAGCGTCAACCAGGATGTCAATCGGAGCGTCAACCAGGACGTCGACCAGAGCATCAACCAGAACATCAACCAGAGGGTCAACCAGAACATCAACCAGGACGTCAACCAGGACGTCAACAAGAGCGTCAACCAGAACATCAACCAGGACGTCAACAAGAGCGTCAACCAGGATGTCAATCGGAGCGTCAACCAGGACGTCGACCAGAGCATCAACCAGAACATCAACCAGAGCGTCAACCAGAGCGTCAATTGCAGTGTCAATCGGAGCGTCAACCAGGACATCAACCAGAGCGTCAACCATTACTCCAACCAAAGCGTCAACCAGAGCGTCAATCAGAGAGTCAACCAGAGCGTCAACCAGGATGTCAACCAGAGCGTCAATCGGAGCGTCAACCAGGACGTCAACCAGAGCGTCAACCATTACTCTAACCAAAGCGTCAACCAGGACATCAACCAGAGCGTCAACCAGGACGTCAACCAGAGCATCAACCAGAGCGTCAACCAGAGCATCAACCATTACTCCAACCAGAGCATCAACCATTACTCCAACCAGAGCGTCAACCAGAGCGTCAACCATTACTCTAACCAGAGCATCAACCAGAGCGTCAACCAGGACGTCAACCAGAGCGTCAACCATTACTCCAAACAGAGCGTCAACCAGAGCGTCAACCAGGACGTCAACCAGAGCATCAACCAGGACGTCAACCAGAGCGTCAACCAGGACGTCAACCGGAGCGTCAACCAGGACGTCAACGGGAGCGTCGACCAGGACGTCAACCAGAGCGTCAATCGGACATCAACCAGGACATCAATCAGAGCGTCAACCAGGACGTCAACAAGAGCGTCAACCAGGACGTCAATCGGAGCGTCAACCAGAGCATCAACCATTACTCCAACCAGAGCCTCAACCAGAGCGTCAATTGCAGTGTCAATTGGAGCGTCAACCAGGACATCAACCAGAGCGTAAATCAGAGCGTCAACCAGGACGTCAACCATTACTCCAACCAGAGCATCAATTGGAGCGTCAATTGGAGCGTCAACCAGGACATCAACCAGAGCATCAATCAGAGAGTCAACCAGAGCGTCAACCAGGATGTCAACCAGAGCGTCAATCGGAGCGTCAACCAGAGCATCAACCAGGACTTCAACCAGAGCGTCAACCAGGACGTCAATCAGGGCGTCAACCAGGGTGTCAACCATTACTCTAACCAGAGCGTCAACCAGGACGTCAACCATTACTCTAACCAGAGCGTCAACCAGGACATCAACCAGAACGTCAACCATTACTCCAACCAGAGCGTCAACCAGGACGTCAACCATTACTCTAACCAGAGCGTCAACCAGGACATCAACCAGAACGTCAACCAGGACATCAACCAGAACGTCAACCAGTACGTCAACCAGAGCGTCAACCAGGACGTCAACCAGAGCGTCAATCAGGGCGTCAACCATTACTCCAACCAGAGCGTCAACCAGGATGTCAACAAGAGCGTCAACCAGGATGTCAACCAGAGCGTCAACCAGGACGTCAACCAGAGCGTCAACCAGGACGTCAACAAGAGCGTCAACCAGGATGTCAATCGGAGCGTCAACCACGACGTCAACCAGAGCATCAACCATTACTCCAACCAGAGCGTCAACCAGAGCGTCAATTGCAGTGTCAATCGGAGCGTCAACCAGGACATCAACCAGAGCGTAAATCAGAGCGTCAACCAGGACGTCAACCATTACTCCAACCAGAGCATCAATTGGAGCGTCAACCAGGACATCAACCAGAGCGTCAATCAGAGAGTCAACCAGAGCGTCAACCAGGATGTCAACCAGAGCGTCAATCGGAGCGTCAACCAGAGCGTCAACCAGAGCGTCAACCAGGACTTCAACCAGAGCGTCAACCAGGACGTCAGCCAGGACGTCAACCAGAGCGTCAACCAGAGCATCAACCAGGACTTCAACCAGAGCGTCAACCAGGACGTCAATCAGGGCGTCAACCAGGGTGTCAACCATTACTCTAACCAGAGCGTCAACCAGGACGTCAACCATTACTCTAACCAGAGCGTCAACCAGGACATCAACCAGAACGTCAACCAGAGCGTCAACCAGTACGTCAACCAGAACGTCAACCAGGACGTCAACCAGAGCGTCAACCAGGACGTCAACCAGAGCGTCAATCAGGGCGTCAACCATTACTCCAACCAGAGCGTCAACCAGGACGTCAACCATTACTCTAACCAGAGCGTCAACCAGGACATCAACCAGAACGTCAACCAGGACATCAACCAGAACGTCAACCAGGACATCAACCAGAACGTCAACCAGTACGTCAACCAGAGCGTCAACCAGGACGTCAACCAGAGCGTCAATCAGGGCGTCAACCATTACTCCAACCAGAGCGTCAACCAGGATGTCAACCAGAGCGTCAACCAGGATGTCAACCAGAGCGTCAACCAGAGCGTCAACCAGGATGTCAACCAGGACGTCAACCAGAGCGTCAACCAGAGCGTCATCCAGAACGTCAACCAGGATGTCAACCAGAGCGTCAACCAGAGCGTCAACCAGAGCGTCAACCAGGACGTCAACCAGAGCGTCAACCAGGACGTCAACCATTACTCCAACCAGAGCGTCAACCAGGACGTCAACCATTACTCTAACCAGAGCGTCAACCAGGACATCAACCAGAACTTAAACCAGAGCGTCAAGCAGAGCGTCAACCAGGACGTCAACCAGAGCGTCAACCAGGATGTCAACCAGGACGTCAACCAGAGCGTCAACCAGAACGTCAACCAGGATGTCAACCATTACTCTAACCAGAGCGTCAACCAGGACATCAACCAGAACATCAACCAGGACATCAACCAGAACTTAAACCAGAGCGTCAACCAGAGCGTCAACCAGGACGTCAACCAGAGCGTCAACCAGGATGTCAACCAGGACGTCAACCAGGACGTCAACCAGAGCGTCAATCAGGATGTCAACCAGAGCGTCAACCAGGATGTCAACCAGAGCGTCAACCAGAGGGTCAACCAGAGGGTCAACCAGGATGTCAACCAGGATGTCAACCAGGACGTCAACCAGAGCGTCAACCAGAGCGTCAACCAGAACGTCAACCAGAACGTCAACCAGAGCGTCAACCAGGACGTCAACCAGAGCATCAATCAGGGTGTCAACCATTACTCCAACCAGAGCGTCAACCAGGACATCAACCAGAACGTCAACCAGGACATCAACCAGAACTTAAACCAGAGCGTCAACTAGAGCGTCAACCAGGACGTCAACCAGAGCGTCAACCAGAGCGTCAACCAGAGCGTCAACCAGAGCGTCAACCAGGATGTCAACCAGGACGTCAACCAGAGCGTCAACCAGAGCGTCAACCAGAGCGTCAACCAGAACGTCAACCAGGATGTCAACCAGAGCGTCAACCAGAGCGTCAACCAGGACGTCAACCAGAGCGTCAATCAGGGCGTCAACCATTACTCCAACCAGAGCGTCAACCAGGATGGCAACCAGAGCGTCAACCAGAGCGTCAACCAGGATGTCAACCAGAGCGTCAACCAGAGCGTCAACCAGGACGTGAACCAGAGGGTCAACCAGAGCGTCAACCAGAGCGTCAACCAGGACGTCAACCAGAGCATCAATCAGGGTGTCAACCATTACTCCAACCAGAGCGTCAACCAGGACATCAACCAGAACGTCAACCAGGACATCAACCAGAACTTAAACCAGAGCGTCAACTAGAGCGTCAACCAGGACGTCAACCAGAGCGTCAACCAGAGCGTCAACCAGGATGTCAACCAGGACGTCAACCAGAGCGTCAACCAGAGCGTCAACCAGAGCGTCAACCAGAACGTCAACCAGGATGTCAACCAGAGCGTCAACCAGAGCGTCAACCAGGACGTCAACCAGAGCGTCAATCAGGGCGTCAACCATTACTCCAACCAGAGCGTCAACCAGGATGGCAACCAGAGCGTCAACCAGAGCGTCAACCAGGATGTCAACCAGAGCGTCAACCAGAGCGTCAACCAGGACGTGAACCAGAGGGTCAACCAGAGCGTCAACCAGAGCGTCAACCAGCGCGTCAACCAGGACGTCAACCAGAGCGTCAATCAGGGTGTCAACCATTACTCCAACCAGAGCGTCAACCAGGACGTCAACCATTACTCTAACCAGAGCGTCAACCAGGACATCAACCCGAACGTCAACCAGGACATCAAACAGAACTTAAACCAGAGCGTCAACCAGAGCGTCAACCAGAGCGTCAACCAGGACGTCAACCAGAGCGTCAACCAGAGCGTCAACCAGGACGTCAACCAGAGCGTCAACCAGAGCGTCAACCAGAGCGTCAACCAGGATGTCAACCAGGACGTCAACCAGAGCGTCAACCAGAGCGTCAACCAGGATGTCAACCAGAGCGTCAACCAGAGCGTCAACCAGGACATCAACCAGAGCGTCAATCAGGGCATCAACCATTACTCCAACCAGAGCGTCAACCAGGATGTCAACCAGAGCGTCAACCAGAGCGTCAACCAGGATGTCAACCAGAGCGTCAACCAGAGCGTCAACCAGGACGTCAACCAGGACGTCAACCAGGACGTCAACCAGAGCGTCAACCAGAGCGTCAACCAGAGCATCAACCAGAGCATCAACCAGAGCGTCAACCAGAGCGTCAACCAGGACGTCAACCAGAGCGTCAATCAGGGTGTCAACCATTACTCCAACCAGAGCGTCAACCAGGACGTCAACCAGGACGTCAACCAGGACATCAACCAGAACTTAAACCAGAGCGTCAACCAGGACGTCAACCAGAGCGTCAACCAGGACGTCAACCAGGACGTCAACCAGAGCGTCAACCAGGACATCAGCCAGGACGTCGCCTGCCTTTTACACGATATTCCAGTTATAGGACGTTTTCTGCAGAAGATGCAGATGAACAAACAGCAGCTGCATTTTCCAGACAGAACATTAACAACTGTTTTCCCTCCTTTTGCTTTCTTGGTCTTGATCTCCTTTAGCAACAAAATCCAGAACTTTCTTCACCATGTGTCAGAAGTTGCACCTCTCCCCAGGTTCTGCAACCTAAAATAAAGTTGTTTTACTTTCAGTTCCATAAATAAAAGCAGATTCGGTTCCTGGTTTGCGGCATCCAGTCTTTTCTGCTGCGACCGACATCTTTCCTGCTTTTCATCAGTTTTCTGACTGTCCTCCTGGTCTCAGATCAGCCTGGAACTGGTTTCTCTTCATGTCTGAATCTGTTCAGTTTCAGCCTAGAAAGTCTAAAAAATTAGTTAGTGCCAGCTGGAGTTTCTGATTGGCTGCTTCTGTCTCAGCACGAGACAGATTTTAACATGTTTAAAGTTTTATTGTCTAATGTAAACACTGACATGAAGAATAAAAAGTCATATGTGTGGATGTGAAACGCGGGAGGTGGATAAAGGTGTGTCCGACCTCAGCAGTCTAATATCGGCCCTCTCTAATCCCCGCTCTCGCGTGGCCAACTTACCCTCCAGCGTCACCTCCTTCCCGGCCTTCTTCAGCGCCTGAACCGCCATATCGTGAGTTGCCTCCCGGAGGTCGTTCCCGTTCACGGACAGGATGGCGTCCCCCACCCGGAGCGCGCGGCTCTGGTCCGCCGCGAGCCCCGGGAAGATCTTGGAGATGAGGATGGGCATCCGGTTCTCTCGCCCCCCCTTGATGCTGATCCCCAGTCCGCCGGACTCCTGCTTGACAACTCGGACTTTGCGAACCGCCTCCGAGGATCCGTCCAGGCTCATGGGGAAGTCCGCGTGTCTCGACCCGAAGCTGGACCCGGGACTCCCGAACTCAGAGTTTGTGCCGTTATTGGGGTACTTTCCGGGGCTGTTCGCGCCGCAGCTGCCGTCGTACTGACCCCGGCTGCCACCTCCGCGCCCCGGGCTGCCACTGCGACCCCGATCGGCCTGGTTCTGAAGTAGTTCTGGACCGCGACTCGTTCCGGACCCGTTTCCGTTCGACATGCCGTTTCGCAGGCCAGCCGGAGGACAGTCCCAGTGATTTGCCCCCGGTCCGGTCGCCTCCGCTTCGGCTGTCAACGTCAGCGTTTCGCGCGTGAGTTCGGCTGCAACCCGGACCCAGCGGTCCCGGAGCAGGAGGTCCAGTTGGCCGTTTTTGTCCGCTCTGGTCCAGACTGCCATTCCGGGACGTTATCCTGCTTGGAGGCGGGCCGCTCACACTGAACTCATCACCAACTTTTTCCTCTTTTTTCAGAGCACGGAGCGAAGCGGTGGTCCGCAGCGACACACCCACCCGCCGTGGCCGCGCGGAGAGGCGGGGGAACCGGGGGACTCCCGGGAAGAGGCGGAGGACTTGCGGCCGGAATGACGGACCAGCCTCGGAGGGCTTGTTTGCGAGTTTGAGCTGAAAAGCCGTCCAACTTCCAGGACAAAGTTAGCGCAAAGGCGACAGCGTCGTTTCCGCTACTACCTGTCACAATAAACGCGAGTAAAACGCTTAATGTGGAGTTCTTTACCAAACATCAACAATGTTATCACGTTTTACTAAAATCAAACCCAAAGTTGATTTCTTTTTCAGTTTCTTATTTTTTTTAAGTCTCTGTTTCTATTTTTTTATTTATCTATGTATACTATTTATTAAGTCCGGAAGCCTAGAGTTGCCATTTAGTTCAAACCTTTGGTGCATTCTGACTTTATATTGTATTATTAGTTTTGTGGTGAAAACATGGAATAAAACCATGTTGGAATGAGGAAACTGCGGGCAGCAGTGGAGACAAATGTCTAATTTACTAAGTTGTTGTTCATTCCAGGCTCAGAAGCTGGACGTGGTGGAGCTTGGATGACTTTGTAGACAGGAGGGCTTCATTTGTCCCAGCAGAGCATTTTAGCCTATAAAGTCTTTTAATTTTATTTTTCAGACAGCTGGACCACGTAGCGGATACACTCAGGGTCGTGTCGGAGCAGCAGTTTAAGGAAGCCCTGACTTCCCTCTCCCCAGACACATTTTCCAGGTCTGCTGGTGGGATCCAGCAGTGTTCAGGCCTGGGAAGGATGGATGGAGGGATGGATAGATAGATGGAAGGATGGAGAGAGGGATGGAGGGATGGATGGATGGAGGGAGAGAGGGATGGATGGATGGATGGAGGGATCAGTAAAAGCACATTTATAAAGAAATTATTTAATGAGTGACGTTTTCATGACAGCTTGACGTTTCGTGAAATGTTACCTAAAAGAATGTAAAAAAAAAAAAAAGGTTTGGGGCATTTGTATGTTTTATTCTGAAAGTATAATCCGTACACTTCCTGCTTGTGTATAAATCTGCCAGCTTGACTTCAGGCAGCTTGTGTCCGGAGAGAGGACTGGAGCCAGGTGACAGGCTGATTAATTATTCATGACAAAGAGGCGGAGCTTCCGTCCAGGCATCATTGGTCCTTAGACCGACTACAAGCCGCCATCAGTTCCTGACTGGTGGCTCTGCTGACGGACCTGGCTCCGCCGAACCAGAGGTCTCAGAGTGGGACAGAAACCTGCACTACAGGTGCCTGTATGGGTCACACGAAGGCTTCAAATCAACCAGCTGGTTGTTTTGGTTGGAAGATTTGTTTATTGATCCATGATGGAGGATCTCAGTCCTCCTATCAGTGTTTGATCAGGTGGAAATTCTCATCATTCCTGTTTTTCATCACCAGCAGTCACAGTCTGGATCCTCCAGTCCTGATCCTCCAGTCTGGATCCTCCAGTCCTGATCCTCCAGTCTGGATCCTCCAGTCCTGATCCTCCAGTCTGGATCCCACAGTCCTGATCCTCCAGTCTGGATCCTCCAGTCCTGATCCTCCAGTCTGGATCCTCCAGTCCTGATCCTCCAGTCTGGATCCTCCAGTCCTGATCCTCCAGTCTGGATCCTCCAGTCCTGATCCTCCAGTCTGGATCCCACAGTCCTGATCCTCCAGTCCGGATCCCACAGTCCTGATCCTCCAGTCCGGATCCCACAGTCCTGATCCTCCAGTCCGGATCCCACAGTCCTGATCCTCAAGTCTGGATCCTCCAGTCCTGATCCTCCAGTCTGGATCCTCCAGTCCTGATCCTCCAGTCTGGATCCCACAGTCCTGATCCTCCAGTCTGGATCCTCCAGTCCTGATCCTCCAGTCTGGATCCTCCAGTCCTGATCCTCCAGTCTGGATCCTCCAGTCCTGATCCTCCAGTCTGGATCCTCCAGTCCTGATCCTCCAGTCTGGATCCTCCAGTCCTGATCCTCCAGTCTGGATCCCACAGTCCTGATCCTCCAGTCCGGATCCCACAGTCCTGATCCTCCAGTCCGGATCCCACAGTCCTGATCCTCCAGTCCGGATCCCACAGTCCTGATCCTCCAGTCTGGATCCTCCAGTCCTGATCCTCCAGTCTGGATCCCACAGTCCTGATCCTCCAGTCCGGATCCCACAGTCCGGATCCTCCAGTCTGGATCCTCCAGTCCTGATCCTCCAGTCTGGATCCCACAGTCCTGATCCTCCAGTCCGGATCCAACAGTCCGGATTTCGCAGTCCGGATCTCGCAGTCCGGATCCCGCAGTCCTGATCCTCCAGTCCTGATCCAACAGTCCGGATCCAACAGTCCGGATCTCGCAGTCCGGATCCCGCAGTCCTGATCCTCCAGTCCTGATCCTCCAGTCCGGATCCAACAGTCCGGATCCAACAGTCCGGATCCAACAGTCCGGATCCCGCAGTCCTGATCCTTCAGTCCGGATCCCGCAGTCCTGATCCTCCAGTCCTGATCCAACAGTCCGGATCCAACAGTCCGGATCCAACAGTCCGGATCCCGCAGTCCTGATCCTCCAGTCCTGATCCAACAGTCCGGATCCAACAGTCCGGATCCAACAGTCCGGATCCCGCAGTCCTGATCCTCCAGTCCTGATCCAACAGTCCGGATCCAACAGTCCGGATTTCGCAGTCCGGATCTCGCAGTCCGGATCCCGCAGTCCTGATCCTCCAGTCCGGATCCAACAGTCCGGATCCAACAGTCCGGATTTCGCAGTCCGGATCCTTCAGTCCGGATCCCGCAGTCCTGATCCTCCAGTCCGGATCCAACAGTCCGGATTTCGCAGTCCAGATCTCGCAGTCCGGATCCTTCAGTCCGGATCCCACAGTCCTGATCCTCCAGTCCGGATCCAACAGTCCGGATTTCGCAGTCCGGATCTCGCAGTCCGGATCCTTCAGTCCGGATCCCGCAGTCCTGATCCTCCAGTCCGGATCTCACAGTCCTGATCCCGCAGTCCTGATCCCGCAGTCCGGATCCTCCAGTCCTGATCCTCCAGTCTGGATCCCGCAGTCCGGATCCTCCAGTCCTGATCCTCCAGTCCTGATCCTCCATTCCGGATACTCCAGTCCAGATCCTCCAGTCCGCATCCCGCAGTCCGGATCACGCAGTCCGGATCCTCCAGTCTGGATCCTCCAGTCCTGATCCTCCAGTCCGGATCCCGCAGTCCGGATCCCGCAGTCCTGATCCTCCAGTCTGGATCCTCCAGTCCTGATCCTCCAGTCCGGATCACGCAGTCCGGATCCCATAGTCCTGATCTTCCAGTCCGGATCCCACATTCCTGATCCTCAAGTCTGGATCCCACAGTCCGGATTTCGCAGTCCGGATCTCCCAGTCCGGATCCTCCAGTCCTGATCCTCCAGTTCGGATCCTCCAGTACTGATCCTCAAGTCCTGATCCTCCAGTCAGGATCCCACAGTCCGGATCTCCCAGTCCGGATCCTCCAGTCCGGATTTCGCAGTCTGGATCTCGCAGTCCTGATCCTCCAGTCTGGATCCCACAGTCCGGATCCTCCAGTCTGGATCCTCCAGTCCGGATCCCACAGTCCTGATCCTCCAGTCCGGATCTCGCAGTCCGGATCCTCCAGTCTGGATCCTCCAGTCCGGATCCCACAGTCCTGATCCTCCAGTCCGGATCTCGCAGTCCGGATCCTCCAGTCTGGATCTCGCAGTCCGGATCCCGCAGTCCTGATCCCGCAGTCCGGATCTCGCAGTCCGGATCCTCCAGTCCGGATCTCGCAGTCCTGATCCCGCAGTCCGGATCCCCCAGTCCTGATCCTCCAGTCCTAATATCCAGTCCGGATCCCACAGTCCGGATCCTCCAGTCCGGATGCTCCAGTCCTGATCCTCCAGTCCGGATCCTCCAGTCCGGATCCTCCAGTCTGGATCCCGCAGTCCGGATCCTCCAGTCCGGATCCTCCAGTCCGGATCCTCCAGTCCGGATCTCGCAGTCCGGATCCCGCAGTCCTGATCCTCCAGTTCGGATCTCGCAGTCCGGATCCCTAAGTCCGGATCCTCCAGTCCTGATCCCTAGTCCGGATCCCGCAGTCTGGATCTCGCAGTCCGGATCCTCCAGTCCTGATCCTCCAGTCCGGATCTCTCAGTCCAGATCCAGCAGTCCGGATCCTCCAGTCCGGATCCAGCAGTCCGGATCCTCCAGTCCTGATCCTCCAGTCCGGATCCTCCAGTCCTGATCCTCCAGTCCTGATCCCCAGTCCGGATCCCACAGTCCTGATCCTCCAGTCTGGATCTCGCAGTCCGGATCCCGCAGTCCGGATCCTCCAGTCCTGATCCTCCAGTCCGGATCCTCCAGTCCTGATCCTCCAGTCCGGATCCTCCAGTCTGGATCCGGCGGTCCGAATCCTCCAGTCCTGATCCTCCAGTCCTGATCCTCCAGTCTGGATCCTCCAGTCCGGTTCCCACAGTCCTGATCCTCCAGTCTGGATCTCGCAGTCCGGATCCCGCAGTCCGGATCCTCCAGTCCTGATCCTCCACTCCGGATCCTCCAGTCCGGATCCTCCAGTCCTGATCCTCCAGTCCGGATCCTCCAGTCCTGATCCTCCAGTCCGGATCCTCCAGTCTGGATCCGGCGGTCCGAATCCTTCAGTCCGGATCCTCCAGTCCTGATCTCGCAGTCCGGATTCCACAGTCCTGATCCCCCAGTCTGGATCCCGCAGTCCGGATCTCGCAGTCCAGATCTCGCAGTCCGGATCCCACAGTCCTGATCCTCCAGTCTGTATCTCGCAGTCCGGATCCTCCAGTCTGGATCCCGCAGTCCGGATCCTCCAGTCCGGATCCTCCAGTCCTGATCCTCCAGTCCGGATCCTCCAGTCCGGATCCTCCAGTCCGGATCCCACAGTCCTGATCCTGCAGTCTGGATCTCGCAGTCCGGATCTCGCAGTCCGGATCCCGCAGTCCGGATCCCACAGTCCTGATCCTCCAGTCTGGATCTCGCTGTCCGGATCTCGCAGTCCGGATCCTCCAGTCCTGATCCTCCAGTCCGAATCCTCCAGTCCTGATCCCTCAGTCCGGATCTCGCAGTCCGGATCCCACAGTCCTGATCCTCCAGTCTGGATCCCGCAGTCCTGATCCTCCATTCCGTATCCTCCAGTCTGGATCTCGCAGTCCGGATCCTCCAGTCCTGATCCCTCAGTCCGGATCTCGCAGTCCGGATCCCACAGTCCGGATCCTCCAGTCCGGATTTCGCAGTCCGGATCCCGCAGTCCGGATCCTCCAGTCCTGATCCTCCAGTACGGATCCCACAGTCCTGATCCTCCAGTCTGGATCCCGCTGTCCGGATCCTCCAGTCCGGATCCTCCAGTCTGGATCCCGCTGTCCGGATCCTCCAGTCCGGATCCTCCAGTCCGGATCCCACAGTCCTGATCCTCCAGTCCTGATCCTCCAGTCTGGATCCCATAGTCCTGTTCCTCCAGTCCGGATCCTCCAGTCCTGATCCTCAGGTCCGGATCCCACAGTCCTGATCCTCCAGTCCTGATCCTCCAGTCCGGATCCCACAGTCCTGATCCTCCAGTCCGGATCCCACATTCTTGATCCTCCAGTCCGGATCCCACAGTCCTGATCCCCAGTCCGGATCCCGCAGTCCGGATCCTCCAGTCTGGATCTCGCAGTCCGGATCCCACAATCCTGATCCTCCAGTCCGGATCCCACAGTCCTTATCCCCAGTCCGGATCCCGCAGTCCGGATCCCGCAGTCCGGATCCTCCAGTCTGGATCTCGCAGTCCGGATCCCGCAGTCCGGATCCCGCAGTCCGGATCCTCCAGTCCGGATCCCGCAGTCCGGATCCTCCAGTCTGGATCTCGCAGTCCGGATCCTACAATCCTGATCCTCCAGTCCGGATCCCACAGTCCTTATCCCCAGTCCGGATCCCGCAGTCCGGATCCCGCAGTCCGGATCCTCCAGTCCGGATCCCGCAGTCCGGATCCCGCAGTCCGGATCCTCCAGTTCGGATCCTCCAGTACTGATCCTCAAGTCCTGATCCTCCAGTCAGGATCCCACAGTCCGGATCTCCCAGTCCGGATCCTCCAGTCCTGATCCTGCAGTCTGGATCTCGCAGTCCGGATCTCGCAGTCCGGATCCCGCAGTCCTGATCCTCCAGTTCGGATCCTCCAGTACTGATCCTCAAGTCCTGATCCTCCAGTCTGGATCCCGCAGTCCGGATCTCCCAGTCCGGATCCTCCAGTCCGGATTTCGCAGTCTGGATCTCGCAGTCCTGATCCTCCAGTCTGGATCCCGCAGTCCGGATTTCGCAGTCCTGATCCTCCAGTCCGGATCTCGCAGTCCGGATCCTCCAGTCTGGATCTCCAGTCCGGATCCTCCAGTCCGGATTTCGCAGTCTGGATCTCGCAGTCCTGATCCTCCAGTCCGGATCCCACAGTCCTGATCCTCCAGTCTCGATCTCGCAGTCCGGATCCCGCAGTCCTGATCCCGCATTCCGGATCCTCCAGTCCGGATCCTCCAGTCCGGATCCTCCAGTCCGGATCTCGCAGTCCGGATCCCGCAGTCCTGATCCCGCAGTCCGGATCCTCCAGTCCTGATCCTCCAGTCCTGATATTCAGTCCGGATCCCACAGTCCGGATCCTCCAGTCCGGATGCTCCAGTCCTGATCCTCCAGTCCGGATCCTCCAGTCCTGATCCCCAGTCCGGATCCTCCAGTCCTGATCCTCCAGTCCGGATCCTCCAGTCTGGATCCCGCAGTCCGGATCCTCTAGTCCGGATCCCGCAGTCTGGATCTCGCAGTCCGGATCCAGCAGTCCAGATCCTCCAGTCCTGATCCTCCAGTCCGGATCCTCCAGTCTGGATCTCGCAGTCCGGATCCCGCAGTCCTGATCCTCCAGTCCTGATCCTCCAGTCCGGATCCTCCAGTCCTGATCCCCAGTCCGGATCCCACAGTCCGGATCCTCCAGTCTGGATCTCGCAGTCCGGATCCTCCAGTCCGGATCCCACAGTCCTGATCCTCCAGTCTGGATCCCGCTGTCCGGATCCTCCAGTCCGGATCCTCCAGTCCGGATCCCGCTGTCCGGATCCTCCAGTCTGGATCCCGCTGTCCGGATCCTCCAGTCCTGATCCTCCAGTCCTGATCCTCCAGTCCTGATCCTCCAGTCTGGATCCCATAGTCCTGATCCTCCAGTCCGGATCCTCCAGTCCGGATCCTCCAGTCCTGATCCTCCAGTCCGGATCCCACAGTCCTGATCCTCCAGTCCTGATCCTCCAGTCCGGATCCCACAGTCCTGATCCTCCAGTCCGGATCCCACATTCCTGATCCTGCAGTCCGGATCCTCCAGTCCTGATCCCCAGTCTGGATCCTCCAGTCCTGATCCCCAGTCCGGATCCCGCAGTCCGGATCCCGCAGTCCGGATCCTCCAGTCTGGATCTCGCAGTCCGGATCCCACATTCCTGATCCTCCAGTCCGGATCCCACAGTCCTGATCCTCCAGTCTGGATCCTCCAGTCCTGATCCCCAGTCCGGATCCCGCAGTCCGGATCCCGCAGTCCGGATCCTCCAGTCCGGATCCTCCAGTACTGATCCTCAAGTCCTGATCCTCCAGTCTGGATCCCACAGTCCGGATTTCGCAGTCCGGATCCCGCAGTCCGGATCCTCCAGTCCTGATCCCTCAGTCCTGATCCTCCAGTCTGGATCCCGCTGTCCGGATCCTCCAGTCCGGATCCTCCAGTCCTGATCCTCCAGTCCTGATCCTCCAGTCCGGATCCTCCAGTCTGGATCCTCTAGTCCGGATCCTCCAGTCCGGATCCTCCAGTCCTGATCCTCCAGTCCGGATCCTCTAGTCCGGATCCCGCAGTCCGGATCCTCCAGTCCTGATCCCCAGTCCGGATCCCGCAGTCTGGATCTCGCAGTCCGGATCCAGCAGTCCGGATCCTCCAGTCCTGATCCTCCAGTCCTGATCCTCCAGTCCTGATCCCCAGTCCGGATCCCACAGTCCGGATCCTCCAGTCTGGATCTCGCAGTCCGGATTCGACAGTCCTGATCCTGCAGTCTGGATCTCGCAGTCCGGATCCCGCAGTCCGGATCCTCCAGTCTGGATCCCGCAGTCCTGATCCTCCAGTCTGGATCCCGCAGTCCTGATCCTCCAGTCTGGATCCCGCAGTCCTGATCCTCCAGTCCGGATCTCGCAGTCCGGATCCTCCAGTCCTGATCCTCCAGTCTGGATCCCGTAGTCCTGATCCTCCAGTCCTGATCCCCAGTCCGGATCCTCCAGTCCGGATCCTCCAGTCCTGATCCTCCAGTCTGGATCTCGCAGTCCGGATCTCGCAGTCCGGATCCTCCAGTCCGGATCCTCCAGTCCTGATCCCCAGTCCGGATCCTCCAGTCCGGATCCTCCAGTCCGGATCCTCCAGTCCTGATCCTCCAGTCCGGATTCTCCAGTCCGGATCCCCCAGTCTGGATTTCGCAGTCCGGATCCTGCAGTCCGGATCCTCCAGTCCTGATCCTCCAGTCCGGATCCTCCAGTCCTGATCCCCAGTCCGGATCCCGCGGTCCGGATCTCGCAGTCCGGATCCCGCAGTCCGGATCGCGCAATCCGGATCCCTCAGTCCGGATCCCGCAGTCCTGATCCCGCAGTCCTGATCCTCCAGTTCGGATCTCGCAGTCCGGATCCTCCAGTCTGGATCCCGAAGTCCGGATCCTCCAGTCCGGATCCTCCAGTCCTGATCCTCCAGTCCGGATCCCACAGTCCTGATCCTGCAGTCTGGATCTCGCAGTCCGGATCTCGCAGTCCGGATCCCGCAGTCCTGATCCTCCAGTCTGGATCCCGCAGTCCTGATCCTCCAGTCTGGATCCCGCAGTCCTGATCCTCCAGTCCGGATCTCGCAGTCCGGATCCTCCAGTCCGGATCCTCCAGTCCGGATCCTCCAGTCTGGATCCCGTAGTCCTGATCCTCCAGTCCTGATCCCCAGTCCGGATCCTCCAGTCCGGATCGTCCAGTCCTGATCCTCCAGTCCTGATCCTCCAGTCTGGATCCCGCAGTCCGGATCCTCCAGTCCTGATCCCTCAGTCCGGATCTCGCAGTCCGGATCCCACAGTCCTGATCCTCCAGTCCGGATTTCGCAGTCCGGATCCCGCAGTCCGGATCCTCCAGTCCTGATCCCTCAGTCCTGATCCTCCAGTCCGGATCCCACAGTCCTGATCCTCCAGTCTGGATCCCGCTGTCCGGATCCTCCAGTCCGGATCCTCCAGTCCGGATCCCACAGTCCTGATCCTCCAGTCCTGATCCTCCAGTCCTGATCCTCCAGTCTGGATCCCATAGTCCTGATCCTCCAGTCCGGATCCTCCAGTCCGGATCCTCCAGTCCTGATCCTCCAGTCCGGATCCCACAGTCCTGATCCTCCAGTCCTGATCCTCCAGTCCGGATCCCACAGTCCTGATCCTCCAGTCCGGATCCCACATTCCTGATCCTGCAGTCCGGATCCTCCAGTCCTGATCCCCAGTCTGGATCCTCCAGTCCTGATCCCCAGTCCGGATCCCGCAGTCCGGATCCCGCAGTCCGGATCCTCCAGTCTGGATCTCGCAGTCCGGATCCCACATTCCTGATCCTCCAGTCCGGATCCCACAGTCCTGATCCTCCAGTCTGGATCCTCCAGTCCTGATCCCCAGTCCGGATCCCGCAGTCCGGATCCCGCAGTCCGGATCCTCCAGTCCGGATCCTCCAGTCCTGATCCTCCAGTTCGGACCCTCCAGTACTGATCCTCAAGTCTGGATCCCACAGTCCGGATTTCGCAGTCCGGATCCCGCAGTCCGGATCCTCCAGTCCTGATCCCTCAGTCCTGATCCTCCAGTCTGGATCCCGCTGTCCGGATCCTCCAGTCCGGATCCTCCAGTCCTGATCCTCCAGTCCTGATCCTCCAGTCCGGATCCTCCAGTCTGGATCCTCTAGTCCGGATCCTCCAGTCCGGATCCTCCAGTCCTGATCCTCCAGTCCGGATCCTCTAGTCCGGATCCCGCAGTCCGGATCCTCCAGTCCTGATCCCCAGTCCGGATCCCGCAGTCTGGATCTCGCAGTCCGGATCCAGCAGTCCGGATCCTCCAGTCCTGATCCTCCAGTCCTGATCCTCCAGTCCTGATCCCCAGTCCGGATCCCACAGTCCGGATCCTCCAGTCTGGATCTCGCAGTCCGGATTCGACAGTCCTGATCCCCCAGTCTGGATCCCGCAGTCCGGATCTCGCAGTCCAGATCCCGCAGTCCGGATCCTCCAGTCCGGATCCTCCAGTCCTGATCCTCCAGTCCGGATCCCACAGTCCTGATCCTGCAGTCTGGATCTCGCAGTCCGGATCCCGCAGTCCGGATCCTCCAGTCTGGATCCCGCAGTCCTGATCCTCCAGTCTGGATCCCGCAGTCCTGATCCTCCAGTCTGGATCCCGCAGTCCTGATCCTCCAGTCTGGATCCCGCAGTCCTGATCCTCCAGTCCGGATCTCGCAGTCCGGATCCTCCAGTCCTGATCCTCCAGTCTGGATCCCGTAGTCCTGATCCTCCAGTCCTGATCCCCAGTCCGGATCCTCCAGTCCGGATCCTCCAGTCCTGATCCTCCAGTCTGGATCTCGCAGTCCGGATCTCGCAGTCCGGATCCTCCAGTCCGGATCCTCCAGTCCTGATCCTCCAGTCCTGATCCCCAGTCCGGATCCTCCAGTCCGGATCCTCCAGTCCGGATCCTCCAGTCCGGATTCTCCAGTCCGGATCCCCCAGTCTGGATTTCGCAGTCCGGATCCTGCAGTCCGGATCCTCCAGTCCTGATCCTCCAGTCCTGATCCTCCAGTCCGGATCCTCCAGTCCTGATCCCCAGTCCGGATCCCGCGGTCCGGATCTCGCAGTCCGGATCCCGCAGTCCGGATCGCGCAATCCGGATCCCTCAGTCCGGATCCCGCAGTCCTGATCCCGCAGTCCTGATCCTCCAGTTCGGATCTCGCAGTCCGGATCCTCCAGTCCTGATCCCCAGTCCGGATCCCGCAGTCTGGATCTCGCAGTCCGGATCCTCCAGTCCTTATCCTCCAGGCCTGATCCTCCAGTCCGGATCTCTCAGTCCAGATCCATCAGTCCGGATTCCACAGTCCTGATCCTCCAGTCCGGATCCCACAGTGCTGATCCTCCAGTCCGGATCCTCCAGTCTGGATCCTCCAGTCTGGATCCTCCAGTCCGGTTCCCACAGTGCTGATCCTCCAGTCTGGATCTCGCAGTCCGGATCCCGCAGTCCGGATCCTCCAGTCCTGATCCTCCAGTCCTGATCCTCCAGTCCGGATCCTCCAGTCCTGATCCCCAGTCCGGATCCTCCAGTCCCAATCCTCCAGTCCGGATCCTCCAGTCCTGATCCTCCAGTCCGGATCCTCCAGTCAGGATCCCACAGTCCGGATCTCCCAGTCCGGATCCTCCAGTCCGGATTTCGCAGTCTGGATCTCGCAGTCCTGATCCTCCAGTCTGGATCCCACAGTCCGGATCCCGCAGTCCTGATCCTCCAGTCCGGATCTCGCAGTCCGGATCCTCCAGTCTGGATCTACCAGTCCGGATCCTCCAGTCCGGATCTCGCAGTCCGGATCCCGCAGTCCTGATCCTGCAGTCCGGATCCCACAGTCCGGATGCTCCAGTCCTGATCCTCCAGTCCTGATATTCAGTCCGGATCCTCCAGTCCGGATGCTCCAGTCCGGATCCTCCAGTCCTGATCCTCCAGTCCGGATCCTCCAGTCTGGATCCCGCAGTCCGGATCCTCCAGTCCGGATCCTCCAGTCCGGATCCTCTAGTCCGGATCCCGTAGTCCGGATCCTCCAGTCCTGATCCCCAGTCCGGATCCCGCAGTCTGGATCTCGCAGTCCGGATCCTCCAGTCCTGATCCTCCAGTCCGGATCTCTCAGTCCAGATCCAGCAGTCCGGATTCCACAGTCCTGATCCTCCAGTCCTGATCCCCAGTCCGGATCCCACAGTCCGGATCCTCCAGTCTGGATCTCGCAGTCCGGATCCCGCAGTCCGGATCCTCCAGTCCTGATCCTCCAGTCCTGATCCTCCAGTCCGGATCCCGCAGTCCGGATCCTCCAGTCCTGATCCTCCAGTCCTGATCCTCCAGTCCGGATCCTCCAGTCCTGATCCCCAGTCCGGATCCTCCAGTCCCAATCCTCCAGTCCGGATCCTCCAGTCCTGATCCTCCAGTCCGGATCCTCCAGTCTGGATCCTCCAGTCTGTATCCCGCAGTCCTGATCCTCCAGTCTGGATCCCGCAGTCCGGATCCTCCAGTCCGGATCTCGCAGTCCTGATCCTCCAGTCCGGATCTCGCAGTCCGGATCCTCCAGTCCTGATCCTCCAGTCTCGATCCCGCAGTCCGGATCCTCCAGTCCTGATCCTCCAGTCCTGATCCTCCAGTCCTGATCCCCAGTCCGGATCCCACAGTCCGGATCCTCCAGTCTGGATCTCGCAGTCCGGATTCGACAGTCCTGATCCCCCAGTCTGGATCCCGCAGTCCGGATCTCGCAGTCCAGATCCCGCAGTCCTGATCCTCCAGTCCGGATCCTCCAGTCCTGATCCTCCAGTCCGGATCCCACAGTCCTGATCCTGCAGTCTGGATCTCGCAGTCCGGATCCCGCAGTCCGGATCCTCCAGTCTGGATCCCGCAGTCCTGATCCTCCAGTCTGGATCCCGCAGTCCTGATCCTCCAGTCTGGATCCCGCAGTCCTGATCCTCCAGTCCGGATCCTCCAGTCTGGATCCCGCAGTCCGGATCCTCCAGTCCGGATCCTCCAGTCCGGATCCTCTAGTCCGGATCCCGTAGTCCCGATCCTCCAGTCCTGATCCCCAGTCCGGATCCCGCAGTCTGGATCTCGCAGTCCGGATCCTCCAGTCCTGATCCTCCAGTCCGGATCTCTCAGTCCAGATCCAGCAGTCCGGATTCCACAGTCCTGATCGTCCAGTCCTGATCCTCCAGTCCGGATCTCTCAGTCCAGATCCAGCAGTCCGGATTCCACAGTCCTGATCGTCCAGTCCTGATCCCCAGTCCGGATCTCGCAGTCCGGATCCCGCAGTCCGGATCCTCCAGTCCTGATCCTCCAGTCCTGATCCTCCAGTCCGGATCCCGCAGTCCGGATCCTCCAGTCCTGATCCTCCAGTCCTGATCCTCCAGTCCGGATCCTCCAGTCCTGATCCCCAGTCCGGATCCTCCAGTCCCAATCCTCCAGTCCGGATCCTCCAGTCCTGATCCTCCAGTCCGGATCCTCCAGTCTGGATCTCGCTGTCCGGATCTCGCAGTCCTGATCCTCCAGTCCGAATCCTCCAGTCTCGATCCCGCAGTCCGGATCCTCCAGTCCTGATCCTCCAGTCCTGATCCTCCAGTCCTGATCCCCAGTCCGGATCCTCCAGTCTGGATCTCGCAGTCCGGATCCTCCAGTCCTGATCCCTCAGTCCGGATCTCGCAGTCCGGATCCTCCAGTCCTGATCCTCCAGTCCTGATCCCCAGTCCGGATCCCACAGTCCGGATCCTCCAGTCTGGGTCTCGCAGTCCTGATCCTCCAGTCCGGATCCTCCAGTCTGGATCCCGCAGTCCGGATCCTCCAGTCCTGATCCCTCAGTCCGGATGTCGCAGTCCGGATCCCACAGTCCTGATCCTCCAGTCCGGATTTCGCAGTCCGGATCCCGCAGTCCGGATCCTCCAGTCCTGATCCCTCAGTCCTGATCCTCCAGTCCGGATCCCACAGTCCTGATCCTCCAGTCTCGATCCCGCTGTCCGGATCCTCCAGTCCGGATCCTCCAGTCCGGATCCTCCAGTCCTGATCCTCCAGTCCGGATCCTCCAGTCCGGATCCTCTAGTCCGGATCCTCCAGTCCGGATCCTCCAGTCCTGATCCTCCAGTCCGGATCCTCCAGTCCGGATCCTCTAGTCCGGATCCCGCAGTCCGGATCCTCCAGTCCTGATCCCCAGTCCGGATCCCGCAGTCTGGATCTCGCAGTCCGGATCCAGCAGTCCGGATCCTCCAGTCCTGATCCTCCAGTCCTGATCCTCCAGTCCTGATCCCCAGTCCGGATCCCACAGTCCGGATCCTCCAGTCTGGATCTCGCAGTCCGGATTCGACAGTCTTGATCCCCCAGTCTGGATCCCGCAGTCCGGATCTCGCAGTCCAGATCCCGCAGTCCGGATCCTCCAGTCCTGATCCTCCAGTCCAGATCCCACAGTCCTGATCCTGCAGTCTGGATCTCGCAGTCCGGATCCCGCAGTCCGGATCCTCCAGTCTGGATCCCGCAGTCCTGATCCTCCAGTCTGGATCCCGCAGTCGTGATCCTCCAGTCTGGATCCCGCAGTCCTGATCCTCCAGTCCGGATCTCGCAGTCCTGATCCTCCAGTCCTGATCCTCCAGTCTGGATCCCGTAGTCCTGATCCTCCAGTCCTGATCCCCAGTCCGGATCCTCCAGTCTGGATCCTCCAGTCCTGATCCTCCAGTCCTGATCCTCCAGTCTGGATCTCGCAGTCCGGATCCCGCAGTCCGGATCCTCCAGTCTGGATCCTCCAGTCCTGATCCTCCAGTCCGGATCCTCCAGTCCTGATCCCCAGTCCGGATCCTCCAGTCCGGATCCTCCAGTCCTGATCCCCAGTCCGGATCCTCCAGTCCGGATCCTCCAGTCCGGATCCTCCAGTCCTGATCCTCCAGTCTGGATCTCGCAGTCCTGATCCTCCAGTCCGGATCCTCCAGTCCTGATCCTCCAGTCTGGATCTCGCAGTCCTGATCCTCCAGTCCTGATCCTCCAGTCTGGATCCCGTAGTCCTGATCCTCCAGTCCTGATCCCCAGTCCGGATCCTCCAGTCCTGATCCTCCAGTCCTGATCCTCCAGTCTGGATCTCGCAGTCCGGATCCCGCAGTCCGGATCCTCCAGTCTGGATCCTCCAGTCCTGATCCTCCAGTCCGGATCCTCCAGTCCTGATCCTCCAGTCTGGATCTCGCAGTCCGGATCCCGCAGTCCGGATCCTCCAGTCTGGATCCTCCAGTCCTGATCCTCCAGTCCGGATCCTCCAGTCCTGATCCTCCAGTCTGGATCTCGCAGTCCGGATCTCGCAGTCCTGATCCCACAGTCCGGATCCTCCAGTCCGGATCCTCCAGTCCTGATCCTCCAGTCTGGATCTCGCAGTCCGGATCCCGCAGTCCGGATCCTCCAGTCCTTATCCTCCAGTCCGGATTCTCCAGTCCGGATCCCACAGTCCTGATCCTCCAGTCCGGATCTCGCAGTCCGGATCCCGCAGTCCGGATCCTCCAGTCCGGATCCCCCAGTCTGGATTTCGCAGTCCGGATCCTGCAGTCCGGATCCTCCAGTCCTGATCCTCCAGTCCTGATCCTCCAGTCCGGATCCTCCAGTCCTGATCCTCCAGTCCGGATCTCTCAGTCCAGATCCAGCAGTCCGGATCCCGCAGTCCGGATTCTCCAGTCCGGATCCCCCAGTCTGGATTTCGCAGTCCGGATCCTGCAGTCCGGATCCTCCAGTCCTGATCCTCCAGTCCTGATCCTCCAGTCCGGATCCTCCAGTCCTGATCCTCCAGTCCGGATCCTCCAGTCCTGATCCTCCAGTCCGGATCCCACAGTCCGGATCCTCCAGTCTGGATCTCGCAGTCCGGATCCCGCAGTCCGGATCCTCCAGTCCTGATCCTCCAGTCCTGATCCTCCAGTCCGGATCCCGCAGTCCGGATCCTCCAGTCCTGATCCTCCAGTCCCAATCCTCCAGTCCGAATCCTCCAGTCCTGTTCCTCCAGTCCGGATCCTCCAGTCCTGATCCCCCAGTCTGGATCCCGCAGTCCTGATCTCGCAGTCCGGATCCCACAGTCCTGATCCTCCAGTCTGGATCTCGCAGTCCGGATCCTCCAGTCCGGATCCTCCAGTCTGGATCCCGCAGTCCGGATCCTCCAGTCCGGATCCTCCAGTCTGGATCCCGCAGTCCGGATCCTCCAGTCCGGATCCTCCAGTCCTGATCCTCCAGTCCGGATCCCACAGTCCTGATCCTGCAGTCTGGATCTCGCAGTCCGGATCTCGCAGTCCGGATCCTCCAGTCTGGATCCCGCAGTCCTGATCCTCCAGTCTGGATCCCGCAGTCCTGATCCTCCAGTCCGGATCTCGCAGTCCGGATCCTCCAGTCCTGATCCTCCAGTCCTGATCCTCCAGTCTGGATCCCGTAGTCCTGATCCTCCAGTCCTGATCCTCCAGTCCTGATCCTCCAGTCTGGATCTCGCAGTCCGGATCCCGCAGTCCGGATCCTCCAGTCTGGATCCTCCAGTCCTGATCCTCCAGTCCGGATCCTCCAGTCCTGATCCTCCAGTCCTGATCCTCCAGTCTGGATCTCGCAGTCCGGATCTCGCAGTCCGGATCCTCCAGTCCGGATCCTCCAGTCCTGATCCTCCAGTTCTGATCCTCCAGTCCGGATCCTCCAGTCCGGATCCTCCAGTCCTGATCCTCCAGTCCTGATCCCCAGTCCGGATCCTCCAGTCCGGATCCTCCAGTCCTGATCCTCCAGTCCTGATCCTCCAGTCCGGATCCTCCAGTCCTGATCCCCAGTCCGGATCCTCCAGTCCCAATCCTCCAGTCCGGATCCTCCAGTCCTGATCCTCCAGTCCGGATCCTCCAGTCTGGATCCGGCGGTCCGAATCCTCCAGTCCTGATCCTCCAGTCCGGATCCCGCAGTCCTGATCCTCCAGTCTGGATCCCGCAGTCCTGATCCTCCAGTCTGGATCCCGCAGTCCTGATCCTCCAGTCCGGATCTCGCAGTCCGGATCCTCCAGTCCTGATCCTCCAGTCCGAATCCTCCAGTCTCGATCCCGCAGTCCGGATCCTCCAGTCCTGATCCTCCAGTCCTGATCCCCAGTCCGGATCCCACAGTCCGGATCCTCCAGTCTGGATCTCGCAGTCCGGATTCGACAGTCCTGATCCCCCAGTCTGGATCCCGCAGTCCGGATCTCGCAGTCCAGATCCCGCAGTCCTGATCGTCCAGTCCTGATCCCCAGTCCGGATCCCACAGTCCGGATCCTCCAGTCTGGATCTCGCAGTCCGGATCCCGCAGTCCGGATCCTCCAGTCCTGATCCTCCAGTCCTGATCCTCCAGTCCGGATCCCGCAGTCCGGATCCTCCAGTCCTGATCCTCCAGTCCTGATCCTCCAGTCCGGATCCTCCAGTCCTGATCCCCAGTCCGGATCCTCCAGTCCCAATCCTCCAGTCCGGATCCTCCAGTCCTGATCCTCCAGTCCGGATCCTCCAGTCTGGATCCGGCGGTCCGAATCCTCCAGTCCTGATCCTCCAGTCTGGATCTCGCTGTCCGGATCTCGCAGTCCGGATCCTCCAGTCCTGATCCTCCAGTCCGAATCCTCCAGTCTCGATCCCGCAGTCCGGATCCTCCAGTCCTGATCCTCCAGTCCTGATCCCCAGTCCGGATCCCACAGTCCGGATCCCACAGTCCTGATCCTCCAGTCTGGGTCTCGCTGTCCGGATCCTCCAGTCTGGATCCCGCAGTCCTGATCCTCCAGTCCGGATCCTCCAGTCTGGATCCCGCAGTCCGGATCCTCCAGTCCTGATCCCTCAGTCCGGATGTCGCAGTCCGGATCCCACAGTCCTGATCCTCCAGTCCGGATTTCGCAGTCCGGATCCCGCAGTCCGGATCCTCCAGTCCTGATCCCTCAGTCCTGATCCTCCAGTCCGGATCCCACAGTCCTGATCCTCCAGTCTGGATCCCGCTGTCCGGATCCTCCAGTCCGGATCCTCCAGTCCGGATCCTCCAGTCCTGATCCTCCAGTCCGGATCCTCCAGTCCGGATCCTCTAGTCCGGATCCTCCAGTCCGGATCCTCCAGTCCTGATCCTCCAGTCCGGATCCTCCAGTCCGGATCCTCTAGTCCGGATCCCGCAGTCCGGATCCTCCAGTCCTGATCCCCAGTCCGGATCCCGCAGTCTGGATCTCGCAGTCCGGATCCAGCAGTCCGGATCCTCCAGTCCTGATCCTCCAGTCCTGATCCTCCAGTCCTGATCCCCAGTCCGGATCCCACAGTCCGGATCCTCCAGTCTGGATCTCGCAGTCCGGATTCGACAGTCTTGATCCCCCAGTCTGGATCCCGCAGTCCGGATCTCGCAGTCCAGATCCCGCAGTCCGGATCCTCCAGTCCTGATCCTCCAGTCCAGATCCCACAGTCCTGATCCTGCAGTCTGGATCTCGCAGTCCGGATCCCGCAGTCCGGATCCTCCAGTCTGGATCCCGCAGTCCTGATCCTCCAGTCTGGATCCCGCAGTCGTGATCCTCCAGTCTGGATCCCGCAGTCCTGATCCTCCAGTCCGGATCTCGCAGTCCTGATCCTCCAGTCCTGATCCTCCAGTCTGGATCCCGTAGTCCTGATCCTCCAGTCCTGATCCCCAGTCCGGATCCTCCAGTCCGGATCCTCCAGTCCTGATCCTCCAGTCCTGATCCTCCAGTCTGGATCTCGCAGTCCGGATCCCGCAGTCCGGATCCTCCAGTCTGGATCCTCCAGTCCTGATCCTCCAGTCCGGATCCTCCAGTCCTGATCCTCCAGTCTGGATCTCGCAGTCCGGATCTCGCAGTCCGGATCCTCCAGTCCGGATCCTCCAGTCCTGATCCTCCAGTCCTGATCCCCAGTCCGGATCCTCCAGTCCGGATCCTCCAGTCCGGATCCTCCAGTCCTGATCCTCCAGTCTGGATCTCGCAGTCCTGATCCTCCAGTCCGGATCCTCCAGTCCTGATCCTCCAGTCTGGATCTCGCAGTCCTGATCCTCCAGTCCTGATCCTCCAGTCTGGATCCCGTAGTCCTGATCCTCCAGTCTGGATCTCGCAGTCCGGATCTCGCAGTCCTGATCCCACAGTCCGGATCCTCCAGTCCGGATCCTCCAGTCCTGATCCTCCAGTCTGGATCTCGCAGTCCGGATCCCGCAGTCCGGATCCTCCAGTCCGGATCCTCCAGTCCGGATCCTCCAGTCCGGATTCTCCAGTCCGGATCCCACAGTCCTGATCCTCCAGTCCGGATCTCGCAGTCCGGATCCCGCAGTCCGGATCCTCCAGTCCGGATCCCCCAGTCTGGATTTCGCAGTCCGGATCCTGCAGTCCGGATCCTCCAGTCCTGATCCTCCAGTCCTGATCCTCCAGTCCGGATCCTCCAGTCCTGATCCTCCAGTCCGGATCTCTCAGTCCAGATCCAGCAGTCCGGATCCCGCAGTCCGGATTCTCCAGTCCGGATCCCCCAGTCTGGATTTCGCAGTCCGGATCCTGCAGTCCGGATCCTCCAGTCCTGATCCTCCAGTCCTGATCCTCCAGTCCGGATCTCTCAGTCCAGATCCAGCAGTCCGGATCCCACAGTCCGGATCCTCCAGTCTGGATCTCGCAGTCCGGATCCCGCAGTCCGGATCCTCCAGTCCTGATCCTCCAGTCCTGATCCTCCAGTCCGGATCCCGCAGTCCGGATCCTCCAGTCCTGATCCTCCAGTCCGGATCCTCCAGTCCTGATCCTCCAGTCCCAATCCTCCAGTCCGAATCCTCCAGTCCTGTTCCTCCAGTCCGGATCCTCCAGTCCTGATCCCCCAGTCTGGATCCCGCAGTCCGGATCTCGCAGTCCAGATTCGACAGTCCTGATCTCGCAGTCCGGATCCCACAGTCCTGATCCTCCAGTCTGGATCTCGCAGTCCGGATCCTCCAGTCCGGATCCTCCAGTCTGGATCCCGCAGTCCGGATCCTCCAGTCCGGATCCTCCAGTCTGGATCCCGCAGTCCGGATCCTCCAGTCCGGATCCTCCAGTCCTGATCCTCCAGTCCGGATCCCACAGTCCTGATCCTGCAGTCTGGATCTCGCAGTCCGGATCTCGCAGTCCGGATCCTCCAGTCTGGATCCCGCAGTCCTGATCCTCCAGTCTGGATCCCGCAGTCCTGATCCTCCAGTCCGGATCTCGCAGTCCGGATCCTCCAGTCCTGATCCTCCAGTCCTGATCCTCCAGTCTGGATCCCGTAGTCCTGATCCTCCAGTCCTGATCCTCCAGTCCTGATCCTCCAGTCTGGATCTCGCAGTCCGGATCCCGCAGTCCGGATCCTCCAGTCTGGATCCTCCAGTCCTGATCCTCCAGTCCGGATCCTCCAGTCCTGATCCTCCAGTCCTGATCCTCCAGTCTGGATCTCGCAGTCCGGATCTCGCAGTCCGGATCCTCCAGTCCGGATCCTCCAGTCCTGATCCTCCAGTTCTGATCCTCCAGTCCGGATCCTCCAGTCCGGATCCTCCAGTCCTGATCCTCCAGTCCTGATCCCCAGTCCGGATCCTCCAGTCCGGATCCTCCAGTCCTGATCCTCCAGTCCTGATCCTCCAGTCTGGATCTCGCAGTCCGGATCTCGCAGTCCGGATCCTCCAGTCCTGATCCTCCAGTCTGGATCTCGCAGTCCGGATCCCGCAGTCCGGATCCTCCAGTCCTGATCCTCCAGTCCGGATCCTCCAGTCTTAAACCTCCAGTCCTGATCCTCCAGTCCTGATCCTCCAGTCCTGATCCTCCAGTCTGGATCTCGCAGTCCGGATCCCGCAGTCCGGATCCTCCAGTCCGGATACTCCAGTCCGGATCCCACAGTCCTGATCCTCCAGTCCGGATCTCGCAGTCCGGATCCCGCAGTCCGGATTCGACAGTCCTGATCCCCCAGTCTGGATCCCGCAGTCCGGATCCTCCAGTCCGGATCCTCCAGTCTCGATCCCGCAGTCCGGATCCTACAGTCCGGATCCTCCAGTCCTGATCCTGCAGTCTGGATCTCGCAGTCCGGATCTCGCAGTCCGGATCCCGCAGTCCTGATCCTCCAGTCTGGATCCCGCAGTCCTGATCCTCCAGTCTGGATCCCGCAGTCCTGATCCTCCAGTCCGGATCTCGCAGTCCGGATCCTCCTGTCCTGATCCTCCAGTCCTGATCCTCCAGTCTGGATCCCGTAGTCCTGATCCTCCAGTCCTGATCCCCAGTCCGGATCCTCCAGTCCGGATCCTCCAGTCCTGATCCTCCAGTCTGGATCTCGCAGTCCGGATCCCGCAGTCCGGATCCTCCAGTCTGGATCCTCCAGTCCTGATCCTCCAGTCCGGATCCTCCAGTCCTGATCCTCCAGTCCTGATCCTCCAGTCTGGATCTCGCAGTCCGGATCCTCCAGTCCGGATCCTCCAGTCCTGATCCTCCAGTCCTGATCCCCAGTCCGGATCCTCCAGTCCTGATCCTCCAGTCCTGATCCTCCAGTCCTGATCCTCCAGTCTGGATCTCGCAGTCCGGATCCCGCAGTCCGGATCCTCCAGTCCTGATCCTCCAGTCCGGATCCTCCAGTCTTAAACCTCCAGTCCTGATCCTCCAGTCCTGATCCTCCAGTCTGGATCTCGCAGTCCGGATCCCGCAGTCCGGATCCTCCAGTCTGGATCCTCCAGTCCTGATCCTCCAGTCCGGATCCTCCAGTCCTGATCCTCCAGTCTGGATCTCGCAGTCCGGATCTCGCAGTCCGGATCCTCCAGTCCGGATCCTCCAGTCCTGATCCTCCAGTTCTGATCCTCCAGTCCTGATCCCCAGTCCGGATCCTCCAGTCCGGATCCTCCAGTCCTGATCCTCCAGTCCTGATCCCCAGTCCGGATCCTCCAGTCCGGATCCTCCAGTCTGGATCTCGCAGTCCGGATTCGACAGTCCGGATCCCGCAGTCCGGATCTCGCAGTCCGGATCCCACAGTCCTGATCCTCCAGTCTGGATCTCGCAGTCCGGATCCTCCAGTCTGGATCCCGCAGTCCGGATCCTCCAGTCCGGATCCTCCAGTCCTGATCCTCCAGTCCGGATCCCACAGTCCTGATCCTGCAGTCTGGATCTCGCTGTCCGGATCTCGCAGTCCGGATCCCGCAGTCCTGATCCTCCAGTCTGGATCCCGCAGTCCTGATCCTCCAGTCTGGATCCCGCAGTCCTGATCCTCCAGTCCGGATCTCGCAGTCCGGATCCTCCAGTCCTGATCCTCCAGTCCTGATCCTCCAGTCTGGATCCCGTAGTCCTGATCCTCCAGTCCTGATCCCCAGTCCGGATCCTCCAGTCCCGATCCTCCAGTCCTGATCCTCCAGTCTGGATCTCGCAGTCCGGATCCCGCAGTCCGGATCCTCCAGTCCGGATCCTCCAGTCCTGATCCTCCAGTCCGGATCCTCCAGTCCTGATCCTCCAGTCCGGATCTCTCAGTCCAGATCCAGCAGTCCGGATCCCACAGTCCGGATCCTCCAGTCTGGATCTCGCAGTCCGGATCCCGCAGTCCGGATCCTCCAGTCCTGATCCTCCAGTCCTGATCCTCCAGTCCGGATCCCGCAGTCCGGATCCTCCAGTCCTGATCCTCCAGTCCTGATCCTCCAGTCCCAATCCTCCAGTCCGAATCCTCCAGTCCTGTTCCTCCAGTCCGGATCCTCCAGTCCTGATCCCCCAGTCTGGATCCCGCAGTCCGGATCTCGCAGTCCAGATTCGACAGTCCTGATCTCGCAGTCCGGATCCCACAGTCCTGATCCTCCAGTCTGGATCTCGCAGTCCGGATCCTCCAGTCCGGATCCTCCAGTCTGGATCCCGCAGTCCGGATCCTCCAGTCCGGATCCTCCAGTCTGGATCCCGCAGTCCGGATCCTCCAGTCCGGATCCTCCAGTCCTGATCCTCCAGTCCGGATCCCACAGTCCTGATCCTGCAGTCTGGATCTCGCAGTCCGGATCTCGCAGTCCGGATCCTCCAGTCTGGATCCCGCAGTCCTGATCCTCCAGTCTGGATCCCGCAGTCCTGATCCTCCAGTCCGGATCTCGCAGTCCGGATCCTCCAGTCCGGATCCTCCAGTCCTGATCCTCCAGTCTGGATCTCGCAGTCCGGATCCCGCAGTCCGGATCCTCCAGTCTGGATCCTCCAGTCCTGATCCTCCAGTCCGGATCCTCCAGTCCTGATCCTCCAGTCCTGATCCTCCAGTCTGGATCTCGCAGTCCGGATCTCGCAGTCCGGATCCTCCAGTCCGGATCCTCCAGTCCTGATCCTCCAGTTCTGATCCTCCAGTCCGGATCCTCCAGTCCGGATCCTCCAGTCCTGATCCTCCAGTCCTGATCCCCAGTCCGGATCCTCCAGTCCGGATCCTCCAGTCCTGATCCTCCAGTCCTGATCCTCCAGTCTGGATCTCGCAGTCCGGATCTCGCAGTCCGGATCCTCCAGTCCTGATCCTCCAGTCTGGATCTCGCAGTCCGGATCCCGCAGTCCGGATCCTCCAGTCCTGATCCTCCAGTCCGGATCCTCCAGTCTTAAACCTCCAGTCCTGATCCTCCAGTCCTGATCCTCCAGTCCTGATCCTCCAGTCTGGATCTCGCAGTCCGGATCCCGCAGTCCGGATCCTCCAGTCCGGATACTCCAGTCCGGATCCCACAGTCCTGATCCTCCAGTCCGGATCTCGCAGTCCGGATCCCGCAGTCCGGATCCTCCAGTCCGGATACTCCAGTCCGGATCCCACAGTCCTGATCCCCCAGTCTGGATCCCGCAGTCCGGATCCTCCAGTCCGGATCCTCCAGTCTCGATCCCGCAGTCCGGATCCTACAGTCCGGATCCTCCAGTCCTGATCCTGCAGTCTGGATCTCGCAGTCCGGATCTCGCAGTCCGGATCCCGCAGTCCTGATCCTCCAGTCTGGATCCCGCAGTCCTGATCCTCCAGTCTGGATCCCGCAGTCCTGATCCTCCAGTCCGGATCTCGCAGTCCGGATCCTCCTGTCCTGATCCTCCAGTCCTGATCCTCCAGTCTGGATCCCGTAGTCCTGATCCTCCAGTCCTGATCCCCAGTCCGGATCCTCCAGTCCGGATCCTCCAGTCCTGATCCTCCAGTCTGGATCTCGCAGTCCGGATCCCGCAGTCCGGATCCTCCAGTCTGGATCCTCCAGTCCTGATCCTCCAGTCCGGATCCTCCAGTCCTGATCCTCCAGTCCTGATCCTCCAGTCTGGATCTCGCAGTCCGGATCCTCCAGTCCGGATCCTCCAGTCCTGATCCTCCAGTCCTGATCCCCAGTCCGGATCCTCCAGTCCGGATCCTCCAGTCCTGATCCTCCAGTCTGGATCTCGCAGTCCGGATCTCGCAGTCCGGATCCTCCAGTCCTGATCCTCCAGTCCGGATCCTCCAGTCCTGATCCTCCAGTCCTGATCCCCAGTCCGGATCCTCCAGTCCTGATCCTCCAGTCCTGATCCTCCAGTCTGGATCTCGCAGTCCGGATCCCGCAGTCCGGATCCTCCAGTCCTGATCCTCCAGTCCGGATCCTCCAGTCTTAAACCTCCAGTCCTGATCCTCCAGTCCTGATCCTCCAGTCTGGATCTCGCAGTCCGGATCCCGCAGTCCGGATCCTCCAGTCTGGATCCTCCAGTCCTGATCCTCCAGTCCGGATCCTCCAGTCCTGATCCTCCAGTCTGGATCTCGCAGTCCGGATCTCGCAGTCCGGATCCTCCAGTCCGGATCCTCCAGTCCTGATCCTCCAGTTCTGATCCTCCAGTCCTGATCCCCAGTCCGGATCCTCCAGTCCGGATCCTCCAGTCCTGATCCTCCAGTCCTGATCCCCAGTCCGGATCCTCCAGTCCGGATCCTCCAGTCCTGATCCTCCAGTCTGGATCTCGCAGTCCGGATTCGACAGTCCGGATCTCGCAGTCCGGATCCCACAGTCCTGATCCTTCAGTCTGGATCTCGCAGTCCGGATCCTCCAGTCCGGATCCTCCAGTCTGGATCTCGCAGTCCGGATCCTCCAGTCCTGATCCTCCAGTCCTGATCCCCAGTCCGGATCCTCCAGTCCGGATCCTCCAGTCCTGATCCTCCAGTCTGGATCTCGCAGTCTGGATTCGACAGTCCGGATCTCGCAGTCCGGATCCCACAGTCCTGATCCTCCAGTCTGGATCTCGCAGTCCGGATCCCGCAGTCCTGATCCTCCAGTCCTGATCCCCAGTCCGGATCCTCCAGTCCGGATCCTCCAGTCCTGATCCTCCAGTCCTGATCCCCAGTCCGGATCCTCCAGTCCGGATCCTCCAGTCCTGATCCTCCAGTCTGGATCCCGCAGTCCTGATCCTCCAGTCTGGATCCCGCAGTCCTGATCCTCCAGTCCGGATCTCGCAGTCCGGATCCTCCAGTCCTGATCCTCCAGTCCTGATCCTCCAGTCTGGATCCCGTAGTCCTGATCCTCCAGTCCTGATCCCCAGTCCGGATCCTCCAGTCCCGATCCTCCAGTCCTGATCCTCCAGTCTGGATCTCGCAGTCCGGATCCCGCAGTCCGGATCCTCCAGTCTGGATCCTCCAGTCCTGATCCTCCAGTCCGGATCCTCCAGTCCTGATCCTCCAGTCCTGATCCTCCAGTCTGGATCTCGCAGTCCGGATCTCGCAGTCCGGATCCTCCAGTCCGGATCCTCCAGTCCTGATCCTCCAGTCCTGATCCCCAGTCCGGATCCTCCAGTCCGGATCCTCCAGTCCTGATCCTCCAGTCTGGATCTCGCAGTCCGGATCTCGCAGTCCGGATCCTCCAGTCCTGATCCTCCAGTCCGGATCCTCCAGTCCTGATCCTCCAGTCCTGATCCTCCAGTCCGGATCCTCCAGTCCTGATCCTCCAGTCCTGATCCTCCAGTCTTAAACCTCCAGTCCTGATCCTCCAGTCCTGATCCTCCAGTCTGGATCTCGCAGTCCGGATCCCGCAGTCCGGATCCTCCAGTCCGGATACTCCAGTCCGGATCCCACAGTCCTGATCCTCCAGTCCGGATCTCGCAGTCCGGATCCCGCAGTCCGGATCCCACAGTCCTGATCCCCCAGTCTGGATTTCGCCGTCCGGATCCTGCAGTCCTGATCCTCCAGTCCGGATCCTCCAGTCCTGATCCCCAGTCCGGATCCCGCGGTCCGGATCTCGCAGTCAGGATTCCGCAGTCCTGATCCCGCAATCCGGATCCCTCAGTCTGGATCTCGCAGTCCTGATCCTCCAGTCCTGATCCTCCAGTCCGGATCTCTCAGTCCAGATCCAGCAGTCCGGATTCCACAGTCCTGATCCTCCAGTCCGGATCCTCCAGTCCTGATCCCCAGTCCGGATCCCACAGTGCTGATCCTCCAGTCCGGATCCTCCAGTCTGGATCCTCCAGTCCGGATTTCTCAGTCTGGATCTCGCAGTCCTGATCCTCCAGTCTGGATCTCGCAGTCCGGATCCTCCAGTCCGGATCTCGCAGTCCGGATCCTCCAGTCCGGATCTCGCAGTCCTGATCCTCCAGTCTGGATCTCCCAGTCCGGATCCTCCTGTCCGGATTTCGCAGTCTGGATCTCGCAGTCCTGATCCTCCAGTCCGGATCCCACAGTCCTGATCCCGCATTCCGGATCCTCCAGTCCGGATCCTCCAGTCCGGATCTCGCAATCCGGATCCCGCAGTCCGGATCCCACAGTCCGGATGCTCCAGTCCTGATCCTCCAGTCCTGATATTCAGTCCGGATCCCACAGTCCGGATCCTCCAGTCCGGATCCTCCAGTCTGGATCTCCCAGTCCGGATCCTCCTGTCCGGATTTCGCAGTCTGGATCTCGCAGTCCTGATCCTCCAGTCCGGATCCCACAGTCCTGATCCCGCATTCCGGATCCTCCAGTCCGGATCCTCCAGTCCGGATCTCGCAATCCGGATCCCGCAGTCCGGATCCCACAGTCCGGATGCTCCAGTCCTGATCCTCCAGTCCTGATATTCAGTCCGGATCCTCCAGTCCGGATCCTCCAGTCCTGATCCCCAGTCCGGATCCTCCAGTCCTAATCCTCCAGTCCGGATCCCGCAGTCCGGATCCTCCAGTCCGGATCCTCCAGTCCGGATCCTCTAGTCCGGATCCCGCAGTCCGGATCCTCCAGTCCTGATCCCCAGTCCGGATCCCGCAGTCTGGATCTCGCAGTCCGGATCCCGCAGTCCTGATCCTCCAGTCTGGATCCCGCAGTCCGGATCCTCCAGTCCTGATCCTCCAGTCCTGATCCCCAGTCCTGATCCTCCAGTCCTGATCCTCCAGTCCTGATCCTCCAGTCTGGATCTCGCAGTACGGATCCTCCAGTCCTGATCCTCCAGTCCTGATCCCCAGTCCTGATCCTCCAGTCCTGATCCTCCAGTCCTGATCCCCAGTCCGGATCCCACAGTCCGGATCCTCCAGTCTGGATCTCGCAGTCCGGATCCTGCAGTCCGGATCCTCCAGTCCTGATCCTCCAGTCCTGATCCTCCAGTCCGGATCCCGCAGTCCGGATCCTCCAGTCCTGATCCTCCAGTCCTGATCCTCCAGTCCGGATCCTCCAGTCCTGATCCCCAGTCCGGATCCTCCAGTCCCAATCCTCCAGTCCGGATCCTCCAGTCCTGATCCTCCAGTCCGGATCCTCCAGTCTGGATCCGGCGGTCCGAATCCTCCAGTCCTGATCCCCAGTCCGGATCCTCCAGTCCCAATCCTCCAGTCCGGATCCTCCAGTCCTGATCCTCCAGTCCGGATCCTCCAGTCTGGATCCGGCGGTCCGAATCCTCCAGTCCTGATCCTCCAGTCCGGATCCCGCAGTCCGGATCCTCCAGTCCTGATCCTCCAGTCCTGATCTCGCAGTCCGGATTCGACAGTCCTGATCTCGCAGTCCGGATCCCACAGTCCTGATCCTCCAGTCTGGATCCCGCAGTCCGGATCCTCCAGTCCGGATCCTCCAGTCTGGATCCTGCAGTCCGGATCCTCCAGTCCGGATCCTCCAGTCTGGATCCCGCAGTCCGGATCCTCCAGTCCGGATCCTCCAGTCCTGATCCTCCAGTCCGGATCCCACAGTCCTGATCCTGCAGTCTGGATCTCGCAGTCCGGATCTCGCAGTCCGGATCCCGCAGTCCTGATCCTCCAGTCTGGATCCCGCAGTCCTGATCCTCCAGTCTGGATCCCGCAGTCCTGATCCTCCAGTCCGGATCTCGCAGTCCGGATCCTCCAGTCCTGATCCTCCAGTCCTGATCCTCCAGTCTGGATCCCGTAGTCCTGATCCTCCAGTCCGGATCCTCCAGTCCGGATCCCCCAGTCCTGATCCTCCAGTCCTGATCCTCCAGTCTGGATCTCGCAGTCCGTATCCTCCAGTCTAGATCCTCCAGTCCTGATCCTCCAGTCCGGATCCTCCAGTCCGGATCCCCCAGTCCTGATCCTCCAGTCCTGATCCTCCAGTCTGGATCTCGCAGTCCGGATCCCGCAGTCCGGATCCTCCAGTCTGGATCCTCCAGTCCTGATCCTCCAGTCCGGATCCTCCAGTCCGGATCCTCCAGTCATGATCCTCCAGTTCTGATCCTCCAGTCCTGATCCCCAGTCCGGATCCTCCAGTCCGGATCCTCCAGTCCTGATCCTCCAGTCCTGATCCTCCAGTCTGGATCTCGCAGTCCGGATCTCGCAGTCCGGATCCTCCAGTCCTGATCCTCCAGTTCTGATCCTCCAGTCCTGATCCCCAGTCCGGATCCTCCAGTCCTGATCCTCCAGTCCTGATCCCCAGTCCGGATCCTCCAGTCCGGATCCTCCAGTCCTGATCCTCCAGTCCTGATCCCCAGTCCGGATCCTCCAGTCCGGATCCTCCAGTCCTGATCCTCCAGTCCTGATCCTCCAGTCTGGATCTCGCAGTCCGGATCCCGCAGTCCGGATCTCGCAGTCCGGATCCCGCAGTCCTGATCCTCCAGTCTGGATCCCGCAGTCCTGATCCTCCAGTCCGGATCTCGCAGTACGGATCCTCCAGTCCTGATCCTCCAGTCCTGATCCTCCAGTCTGGATCCCGTAGTCCTGATCCTCCAGTCCTGATCCCCAGTCCTGATCCTCCAGTCCTGATCCCCAGTCCGGATCCCACAGTCCTGATCCTCCAGTCCGGATCCCGCAGTCCGGATCCTCCAGTCCTGATCCTCCAGTCCTGATCCTCCAGTCCGGATCCTCCAGTCTGGATCCGGCGGTCCGAATCCTCCAGTCCTGATCCCCAGTCCGGATCCTCCAGTCCCAATCCTCCAGTCCGGATCCTCCAGTCCTGATCCTCCAGTCCGGATCCTCCAGTCTGGATCCGGCGGTCCGAATCCTCCAGTCCTGATCCTCCAGTCCGGATCCCGCAGTCCGGATCCTCCAGTCCTGATCCTCCAGTCCTGATCCTCCAGTCCTGATCTCGCAGTCCGGATTCGACAGTCCTGATCTCGCAGTCCGGATCCCACAGTCCTGATCCTCCAGTCTGGATCCCGCAGTCCGGATCCTCCAGTCCGGATCCTCCAGTCTGGATCCTGCAGTCCGGATCCTCCAGTCCGGATCCTCCAGTCTGGATCCCGCAGTCCGGATCCTCCAGTCCGGATCCTCCAGTCCTGATCCTCCAGTCCGGATCCCACAGTCCTGATCCTGCAGTCTGGATCCCGCAGTCCGGATCCTCCAGTCTGGATCCTGCAGTCCGGATCCTCCAGTCCGGATCCTCCAGTCTGGATCCCGCAGTCCGGATCCTCCAGTCCGGATCCTCCAGTCCTGATCCTCCAGTCCGGATCCCACAGTCCTGATCCTGCAGTCCGGATCCCGCAGTCCGGATCTCGCAGTCCGGATCCCGCAGTCCTGATCCTCCAGTCTGGATCCCGCAGTCCTGATCCTCCAGTCCGGATCTCGCAGTCCGGATCCTCCAGTCCTGATCCTCCAGTCTGGATCCCGTAGTCCTGATCCTCCAGTCCGGATCCTCCAGTCCGGATCCCCCAGTCCTGATCCTCCAGTCCTGATCCTCCAGTCTGGATCTCGCAGTCCGGATCCTCCAGTCTGGATCCTCCAGTCCTGATCCTCCAGTCCGGATCCTCCAGTCCGGATCCCCCAGTCCTGATCCTCCAGTCCTGATCCTCCAGTCTGGATCTCGCAGTCCGGATCCCGCAGTCCCGATCCTCCAGTCTGGATCCTCCAGTCCTGATCCTCCAGTCCGGATCCTCCAGTCATGATCCTCCAGTTCTGATCCTCCAGTCCTGATCCCCAGTCCGGATCCTCCAGTCCGGATCCTCCAGTCCTGATCCTCCAGTCCTGATCCCCAGTCCGGATCCTCCAGTCGTGATCCTCCAGTCCTGATCCTCCAGTCTGGATCTCGCAGTCCGGATCTCGCAGTCCGGATCCTCCAGTCCTGATCCTCCAGTTCTGATCCTCCAGTCCTGATCCCCAGTCCGGATCCTCCAGTCCGGATCCTCCAGTCCTGATCCTCCAGTCCTGATCCCCAGTCCGGATCCTCCAGTCCGGATCCTCCAGTCCTGATCCTCCAGTCCGGATCCTCCAGTCTTAAACCTCCAGTCCTGATCCTCCAGTCCGGATCCTCCAGTCCTGATCCTCCAGTCCGGATCCTCCAGTCTTAAACCTCCAGTCCTGATCCTCCAGTCCTGATCCTCCAGTCTGGATCTCGCAGTCCGGATCCCGCAGTCCGGATCCTCCAGTCCGGATACTCCAGTCCGGATCCCACAGTCCTGATCCTCCAGTCCGGATCTCGCAGTCCGGATCCCGCAGTCCGGATCCCACAGTCTGGATTTCGCCGTCCGGATCCTGCAGTCCTGATCCTCCAGTCCGGATCCTCCAGTCCTGATCCCCAGTCCGGATCCCGCGGTCCGGATCTCGCAGTCAGGATTCCGCAGTCCTGATCCCGCAATCCGGATCCCGCAGTCCTGATCCTCCAGTTCGGATCTCGCAGTCCGGATCCCGCAGTCTGGATCCCTAAGTCCGGATCCTCCAGTCCTGATTCCCAGTCCGGATCCCACAGTCTGGATCTCGCAGTCCTGATCCTCCAGTCCTGATCCTCCAGTCCGGATCTCTCAGTCCAGATCCAGCAGTCCGGATTCCACAGTCCTGATCCTCCAGTCCGGATCCTCCAGTCCTGATCCCCAGTCCGGATCCCACAGTGCTGATCCTCCAGTCCGGATCCTCCAGTCTGGATCCTCCAGTCCGGTTCCGACAGTGCTGATCCTCCAGTCTGGATCTCGCAGTCCGGATCCTCCAGTCCCAATCCTCCAGTCCTGATCCTCCAGTCCTGATCCCCAGTCCGGATCCTCCAGTCCCAATCCTCCAGTCCGGATCCTCCAGTCCTGATCCTCCAGTCCGGATCCTCCAGTCCGGATTTCTCAGTCTGGATCTCGCAGTCCTGATCCTCCAGTCTGGATCTCGCAGTCCGGATCCTCCAGTCCGGATCTCGCAGTCCGGATCCTCCAGTCTGGATCTCCCAGTCCGGATCCTCCTGTCCGGATTTCGCAGTCTGGATCTCGCAGTCCTGATCCTCCAGTCCGGATCCCACAGTCCTGATCCCGCATTCCGGATCCTCCAGTCCGGATCCTCCAGTCCGGATCTCGCAGTCCGGATCCCGCAGTCCGGATCCCACAGTCCGGATGCTCCAGTCCTGATCCTCCAGTCCTGATATTCAGTCCGGATCCCACAGTCCGGATCCTCCAGTCCGGATCCTCCAGTCCTGATCCCCTGTCCGGATCCTCCAGTCCTAATCCTCCAGTCCGGATCCTCCAGTCTGGATCCCGCAGTCCGGATCCTCCAGTCCGGATCCTCCAGTCCGGATCCTCTAGTCCGGATCCCGCAGTCCGGATCCTCCAGTCCTGATCCCCAGTCCGGATCCCGCAGTCTGGATCTCGCAGTCCGGATCCCGCAGTCCTGATCCTCCAGTCTGGATCCCGCAGTCCTGATCCTCCAGTCCGGATCTCGCAGTACGGATCCTCCAGTCCTGATCCTCCAGTCCTGATCCTCCAGTCTGGATCCCGCAGTCCTGATCCTCCAGTCCGGATCTCGCAGTACGGATCCTCCAGTCCTGATCCTCAAGTCCTGATCCCCAGTCCTGATCCTCCAGTCCTGATCCCCAGTCCGGATCCCACAGTCCGGATCCTCCAGTCTGGATCTCGCAGTCCGGATCCTGCAGTCCGGATCCTCCAGTCCTGATCCTCCAGTTCTGATCCTCCAGTCCGGATCCCGCAGTCCGGATCCTCCAGTCCTGATCCTCCAGTCCTGATCCTCCAGTCCGGATCCTCCAGTCCTGATCCCCAGTCCGGATCCTCCAGTCCCAATCCTCCAGTCCGGATCCTCCAGTCCTGATCCTCCAGTCCGGATCCTCCAGTCTGGATCCGGCGGTCCGAATCCTCCAGTCCTGATCCCCAGTCCGGATCCTCCAGTCCCAATCCTCCAGTCCGGATCCTCCAGTCCTGATCCTCCAGTCCGGATCCTCCAGTCTGGATCCGGCGGTCCGAATCCTCCAGTCCTGATCCTCCAGTCCGGATCCCGCAGTCCGGATCCTCCAGTCCTGATCCTCCAGTCCTGATCTCGCAGTCCGGATTCGACAGTCCTGATCTCGCAGTCCGGATCCCACAGTCCTGATCCTCCAGTCCTGATCTCGCAGTCCGGATTCGACAGTCCTGATCTCGCAGTCCGGATCCCACAGTCCGGATCCTCCAGTCCGGATCCTCCAGTCTGGATCCTGCAGTCCGGATCCTCCAGTCCGGATCCTCCAGTCTGGATCCCGCAGTCCGGATCCTCCAGTCCTGATCCTCCAGTCCGGATCCCACAGTCCTGATCCTGCAGTCTGGATCTCGCAGTCCGGATCTCGCAGTCCGGATCCCGCAGTCCTGATCCTCCAGTCTGGATCCCGCAGTCCTGATCCTCCAGTCTGGATCCCGCAGTCCTGATCCTCCAGTCCGGATCTCGCAGTCCGGATCCTCCAGTCCTGATCCTCCAGTCCTGATCCTCCAGTCTGGATCCCGTAGTCCTGATCCTCCAGTCCGGATCCTCCAGTCCGGATCCCCCAGTCCTGATCCTCCAGTCCTGATCCTCCAGTCTGGATCTCGCAGTCCGGATCCTCCAGTCTAGATCCTCCAGTCCTGATCCTCCAGTCCGGATCCTCCAGTCCGGATCCCCCAGTCCTGATCCTCCAGTCCTGATCCTCCAGTCTGGATCTCGCAGTCCGGATCCCGCAGTCCGGATCCTCCAGTCTGGATCCTCCAGTCCTGATCCTCCAGTCCGGATCCTCCAGTCCGGATCCTCCAGTCATGATCCTCCAGTTCTGATCCTCCAGTCCTGATCCCCAGTCCGGATCCTCCAGTCCGGATCCTCCAGTCCTGATCCTCCAGTCCTGATCCCCAGTCCGGATCCTCCAGTCCTGATCCTCCAGTCTGGATCTCGCAGTCCGGATCTCGCAGTCCGGATCCTCCAGTCCTGATCCTCCAGTTCTGATCCTCCAGTCCTGATCCCCAGTCCGGATCCTCCAGTCCGGATCCTCCAGTCCTGATCCTCCAGTCCTGATCCCCAGTCCGGATCCTCCAGTCCGGATCCTCCAGTCCTGATCCTCCAGTCTGGATCTCGCAGTCCGGATCCCGCAGTCCGGATCTCGCAGTCCGGATCCCGCAGTCCTGATCCTCCAGTCTGGATCCCGCAGTCCTGATCCTCCAGTCCGGATCTCGCAGTACGGATCCTCCAGTCCTGATCCTCCAGTCCTGATCCTCCAGTCTGGATCCCGTAGTCCTGATCCTCCAGTCCTGATCCCCAGTCCTGATCCTCCAGTCCTGATCCCCAGTCCGGATCCCACAGTCCTGATCCTCCAGTCCGGATCCCGCAGTCCGGATCCTCCAGTCCTGATCCTCCAGTCCTGATCCTCTAGTCTGGATCCTCCAGTCCTGATCCTCCAGTCCGGATCCTCCAGTCTGGATCCTCCAGTCCGGATCCTCCAGTCTGGATCCGGCGGTCCGAATCCTCCAGTCCTGATCCCCAGTCCGGATCCTCCAGTCCCAATCCTCCAGTCCGGATCCTCCAGTCCTGATCCTCCAGTCCGGATCCTCCAGTCTGGATCCGGCGGTCCGAATCCTCCAGTCCTGATCCTCCAGTCCGGATCCCGCAGTCCGGATCCTCCAGTCCTGATCCTCCAGTCCTGATCCTCCAGTCCTGATCTCGCAGTCCGGATTCGACAGTCCTGATCTCGCAGTCCGGATCCCACAGTCCTGATTCTCCAGTCTGGATCCCGCAGTCCGGATCCTCCAGTCCGGATCCTCCAGTCTGGATCCTGCAGTCCGGATCCTCCAGTCCGGATCCTCCAGTCTGGATCCCGCAGTCCGGATCCTCCAGTCCGGATCCTCCAGTCCTGATCCTCCAGTCCGGATCCCACAGTCCTGATCCTCCAGTCTGGATCCTGCAGTCCGGATCCTCCAGTCCGGATCCTCCAGTCTGGATCCCGCAGTCCGGATCCTCCAGTCCGGATCCTCCAGTCCTGATCCTCCAGTCCGGATCCCACAGTCCTGATCCTGCAGTCCGGATCCCGCAGTCCGGATCTCGCAGTCCGGATCCCGCAGTCCTGATCCTCCAGTCTGGATCCCGCAGTCCTGATCCTCCAGTCCGGATCTCGCAGTCCGGATCCTCCAGTCCTGATCCTCCAGTCCTGATCCTCCAGTCTGGATCCCGTAGTCCTGATCCTCCAGTCCGGATCCTCCAGTCCGGATCCCCCAGTCCTGATCCTCCAGTCCTGATCCTCCAGTCTGGATCTCGCAGTCCGGATCCTCCAGTCTGGATCCTCCAGTCCTGATCCTCCAGTCCGGATCCTCCAGTCCGGATCCCCCAGTCCTGATCCTCCAGTCCTGATCCTCCAGTCTGGATCTCGCAGTCCGGATCCCGCAGTCCCGATCCTCCAGTCTGGATCCTCCAGTCCTGATCCTCCAGTCCGGATCCTCCAGTCCGGATCCTCCAGTCATGATCCTCCAGTTCTGATCCTCCAGTCCTGATCCCCAGTCCGGATCCTCCAGTCCGGATCCTCCAGTCCTGATCCTCCAGTCCTGATCCCCAGTCCGGATCCTCCAGTCCTGATCCTCCAGTCCTGATCCTCCAGTCTGGATCTCGCAGTCCGGATCCTCCAGTCTGGATCTCGCAGTCCGGATCCTCCAGTCCTGATCCTCCAGTTCTGATCCTCCAGTCCTGATCCCCAGTCCGGATCCTCCAGTCCGGATCCTCCAGTCCTGATCCTCCAGTCCTGATCCCCAGTCCGGATCCTCCAGTCCGGATCCTCCAGTCCTGATCCTCCAGTCCTGATCCTCCAGTCTGGATCTCGCAGTCCGGATCCCGCAGTCCGGATCCTCCAGTCCTGATCCTCCAGTCCGGATCCTCCAGTCTTAAACCTCCAGTCCTGATCCTCCAGTCCTGATCCTCCAGTCTGGATCTCGCAGTCCGGATCCCGCAGTCCGGATCCTCCAGTCCGGATCCTCCAGTCCGGATCCTCCAGTCCGGATACTCCAGTCCGGATCCCACAGTCCGGATCCCGCAGTCCGGATCCCGCAGTCCGGATTCGACAGTCCTGATCCCCCAGTCTGGATCCCGCAGTCCGGATCTCGCAGTCCGGATCCCACAGTCCTGATCCCCCAGTCTGGATCCCGCAGTCCAGATCTCGCAGTCCGGATCCCACAGTCCTGATCCTCCAGTCTGGATCTCGCAGTCCGGATCCTCCAGTCCGGATCCTCCAGTCCTGATCCTCCAGTCCGGATCCCACAGTCCTGATCCTGCAGTCTGGATCTCGCAGTCCGGATCTCGCAGTCCGGATCCCGCAGTCCTGATCCTCCAGTCTGGATCCCGCAGTCCTGATCCTCCAGTCCGGATCTCGCAGTCCGGATCCTCCAGTCCTGATCCTCCAGTCCTGATCCTCCAGTCTGGATCCCGTAGTCCTGATCCTCCAGTCCTGATCCCCAGTCCTGATCCCCAGTCCGGATCCTCCAGTCCGGATCCTCCAGTCCTGATCCTCCAGTCCTGATCCCCAGTCCGGATCCTCCAGTCCTGATCCTCCAGTCCTGATCCTCCAGTCTGGATCTCGCAGTCCGGATCTCGCAGTCCGGATCTCGCAGTCCTGATCCTCCAGTCCTGATCCTCCAGTTCTGATCCTCCAGTCCTGATCCCCAGTCCGGATCCTCCAGTCCGGATCCTCCAGTCCTGATCCTCCAGTCCTGATCCCCAGTCCGGATCCTCCAGTCCGGATCCTCCAGTCCTGATCCTCCAGTCCTGATCCTCCAGTCTGGATCTCGCAGTCCGGATCCTCCAGTCCTGATCCTCCAGTCCGGATCCTCCAGTCTTAAACCTCCAGTCCTGATCCTCCTGTCCTGATCCTCCAGTCTGGATCTCGCAGTCCGGATCCCGCAGTCCGGATCCTCCAGTCCGGATACTCCAGTCCGGATCCTCCAGTCCGGATACTCCAGTCCGGATCCCACAGTCCGGATCCCGCAGTCCGGATCCCGCAGTCCGGATTCGACAGTCCTGATCCCCCAGTCTGGATCCCGCAGTCCGGATCTCGCAGTCCGGATCCCACAGTCCTGATCCCCCAGTCTGGATCCCGCAGTCCGGATCCCCAGTCCGGATCCCGCGGTCCGGATCTCGCAGTCCGGATCCCGCAGTCCGGATCCCGCAATCCGGATCCCTCAGTTCGGATCTCGCAGTCCGGATCCTCCAGTCCTGATCCTCCAGTCCTGATCCTCCAGTCCTGATCCTCCAGTCCGGATCCTCCAGTCCGGATCCCACAGTCCTGATCCTCCAGTCTGGATCCTCCAGTCCTGATCCTCCAGTCCGGATCCCGCAGTCCTGATCTCGCAGTCCTGATCCCACTGTCCTGATCCTCCAGTCCTGATCCCCCAGTCCAGATCCCCCAGTCCTGATCCCACAGTCCTGATCCTCGAGTCCTGATCCTCCAGTCCTGATCCTCCAGTCTGGATCCTCCAGTCCTGATCCTCCAGTCCGGATCCTCCAGTCTGGATCCTCCAGTCCTGATCCTCCAGTCCTGATCCCCCAGTCCTGATCCTCCAGTCCGGATCCCGCAGTCCTGATCTCGCAGTCCTGATCCCACAGTCCTGATCCTCCAGTCCTGATCCCCCAGTCCGGATCCTCCAGTCTGGATCCTCCAGTCCTGATCCTCCAGTCCTGATCCCCCAGTCCTGATCCTCCAGTCCGGATCCTCCAGTCCTGATCCTCCAGTCCGGATCCTCCAGTCCTGATCCTCCAGTCCGGATCCCACAGTCCTGATCCTCCAGTCCTTATCCTCCAGTCCTGATCCCCCAGTCCTGATCCTCCAGTCCGGATCCTCCAGTCCTGATCCCCCAGTCCTGATCCTCCAGTCCTGATCCTCCAGTCCGGATCCTCCAGTCTGGATCCCGCAGTCCGGATCCTCCAGTCCTGATGCTCCAGTCCGGATCCTCGAGTCCAGATCCTCCAGTCCTGATCCTCCAGTCCGGATCCTCCAGTCCTGATCCTCCAGTCCTGATCCCCCAGTCCTGATCCTCCAGTCCGGATCCTCCAGTCCTGATCCTCCAGTCCGGATCCTCCAGTCCTGATCCTCCAGTCCGGATCCCACAGTCCTGATCCTCCAGTCCTTATCCTCCACTCCTGATCCCCCAGTCCTGATCCTCCAGTCCGGATCCTCCAGTCCTGATCCCCCAGTCCTGATCCTCCAGTCCTGATCCTCCAGTCCGGATCCTCCAGTCTGGATCCCGCAGTCCGGATCCTCCAGTCCTGATACTCCAGTCCGGATCCTCGAGTCCAGATCCTCCAGTCCTGATCCTCCAGTCCGGATCCTCCAGTCCAGATCCTCCAGTCCTGATCCTCCAGTCCGGATCCTCCAGTCTGGATCTCGCAGTCCGGATCCTCCAGTCTGGATCCCGCAGTCCGGATCCTCCAGTCCTGATCCTCCAGTCCGGATCCTCCAGTCCTGATCCTCCAGTCCGGATCCTCCAGTCCTGATCCTCCAGTCCGGATCCCACAGTCCTGATCCTCCATTCTTATCCTCCAGTCCTGATCCTCCAGTCCTGATCCTCCAGTCCGGATCCTCCAGTCCTGATCCTCCAGTCCTGATCTCCCAGTCCTGATCCTCCAGTCCTGATCCTCCAGTCCGGATCCTCCAGTCCTGATCCTCCAGTCCGGATCCTCCAGTCCGGATCTCGCAGTCCTGATCCTCCAGTCCGGATCCTCCAGTCCGGATCCTTCAGTCCGGATCCCGCAGTCCTGATCCTCCAGTCCGGATCTCACAGTCCGGATCCCGCAGTCCGGATCCCGCAGTCCGGATCCTCCAGTCCTGATCCTCCATTCCGGATACTCCAGTCCAGATCCTCCAGTCCGGATCCTCCAGTCCGGATCCCGCAGTCCTGATCCTCCAGTCCGGATCTCGCAGTCCGGATCCCGCAGTCCGGGTCCTCCGGTCCTGATCCTCCAGTCTGGATCCTCCAGTCCTGATCCTCCAGTCCGGATCCCACAGTCCTGATCCTCCAGTCCGGATCTCGCAGTCCGGATCCTCCAGTCCGGATCCTCCAGTCCAGATCCCACAGTCCTGATCCTCCAGTCCGGATCTCACAGTCCGGATCCCACAGTCCTGATCCTCCAGTCCGGATCTCGCAGTCCGGATCCCACAGTCCTGATCCTCCAGTCCTGATCCTCCAGTCCGGATCCTCCAGTCCTGATCCTCGAGTCCTGATCCCCCAGTCCAGATCCCCCAGTCCTGATCCTCCAGTCCTGATCCTCCAGTCCGGATCCTCCAGTCCTGATCCTCCAGTCCGGATCCTCCAGTCTGGATCCTCCAGTCCTGATCCTCCAGTCCGGATCCTCCAGTCCTGATCCTCCAGTCCGGATCCCACAGTCCTGATCCTCCAGTCCTGATCCTCCAGTCCGGATCCTCCAGTCCTGATCCTCGAGTCCTGATCCCCCAGTCCAGATCCCCCAGTCCTGATCCTCCAGTCCTGATCCTCCAGTCCGGATCCTCCAGTCCTGATCCTCCAGTCCGGATCCTCCAGTCTGGATCCTCCAGTCCTGATCCTCCAGTCCGGATCCTCCAGTCCTGATCCTCCAGTCCGGATCCCACAGTCCTGATCCTCCAGTCCTGATCCTCCAGTCCTGATCCTCCAGTCCGGATCCCCCAGTCCTGATCCTCCAGTCCGGATCCTCCAGTTCTGATCCTCCGTCCTTATCCTCCAGTCCTGATCCCCCAGTCCTGATCCTCCAGTCCGGATCCTCCAGTCCTTATCCCCCAGTCCTGATCCTCCAGTCCTGATCCTCCAGTCCGGATCCTCCAGTCCTGATCCTCCAGTCCGGATCCTCCAGTCTGGATCCCGCAGTCCGGATCCTCCAGTCCTGATCCTCCATTCCTGATCCTCCAGTCCTGATCCCCCAGTCCTGATCCTCCAGTCCTGATCCTCCAGTCCGGATCCTCCAGTCTGGATCCCGCAGTCCGGATCCTCCAGTCCTGATCCTCCAGTCCGGATCCTCCAGTCCTGATCCTTCAGTCCGGATCCTCCAGTCTGGATCCCGCAGTCCGGATCCTCCAGTCCTGATCCTCCAGTCCTGATCCTCCAGTCCTGATCCTCCAGTCTGGATCTCGCAGTCCGGATCCTCCAGTCTGGATCCCGCAGTCCGGATCCTCCAGTCCTGATCCTCCAGTCCGGATCCTCCAGTCCTGATCCTCCAGTCCGGAGCCCACAGTCGTGATCCTCCAGTCCTGATCCTCCAGTCCGGATCTCGCAGTCCGGATCCCGCAGTCCGGATCCCGCAGTCTGGATCCTCCAGTCCTGATCCTCCAGTCCGGATTCCGCAGTCCTGATCCTCCAGTCCGGATCTCACAGTCCGGATCCCGCAGTCCTGATCCCACAGTCCGGATCCTCCAGTCCTGATCCTCCAGTCCTGATCTTCCAGTCCTGATCCTCCAGTCTGGATCCCACAGTCCGGATTCTCCAGTCCGGATCCTCCAGTCCGGATCCTCCAGTCCGGATCCTCCAGTCCGGATACTCCAGTCCGGATTCTCCAGTCCCGATTCTCCAGTCCGGATCCTCCAGTCCGGATACTCCGTCCTTATCCTCCAGTCCTGATCCCCCAGTCCTGATCCTCCAGTCCTGATCCTCCAGTCCGGATCCTCCAGTCCTGATCCTCCAGTCCGGATCCTCCAGTCTGGATCCCGCAGTCCGGATCCTCCAGTCCTGATCCTCCAGTCCTGATCCTCCAGTCCGGATCCTCCAGTCCTGATCCCCCAGTCCTGATCCTCCAGTCCTGATCCTCCAGTCCGGATCCTCCAGTCTGGATCCCGCAGTCCGGATCCTCCAGTCCGGATCCTCCAGTCCTGATCCTCCAGTCTGGATCCTTCAATCCGGATCCTCCAGTCTGGATCCCGCAGTCCGGATCCTCCAGTCCTGATCCTCCAGTCCTGATCCTCCAGTCTGGATCTCGCAGTCCGGATCCTCCAGTCTGGATCCCGCAGTCCGGATCCTCCAGTCCTGATCCTCCAGTCCGGATCCTCCAGTCCTGATCCTCCAGTCCGGAGCCCACAGTCCTGATCCTCCAGTCCTGATCCTCCAGTCCTGATCCTCTAGTCCGGATCTCGCAGTCCGGATCCTCCAGTCCAGATCCCACAGTCCTGATCCTCCAGTCCGGATCTCGCAGTCCGGATCCCGCAGTCCGGATCCCGCAGTCTGGATCCTCCAGTCCGGATCCTTCAGTCCGGATTCCGCAGTCCTGATAATCCAGTCCGGATCTCACAGTCCGGATCCCGCAGTCCGGATCCTCCAGTCCTGATCCTCCAGTCTGGATCCCACAGTCCGGATTCTCCAGTCCGGATCCTCCAGTCCGGATACTCCAGTCCAGATCCTCCAGTCCGGATTCTCCAGTCCGGATCCTCCAGTCCGGATCCCGCAGTCCTGATCCCGCAGTCCGGATCCTCCAGTCCGGATCCTCCAGTCCGGATACTCCAGTCCGGATTCTCCAGTCCCGATTCTCCAGTCCGGATCCTCCAGTCCGGATACTCCAGTCCAGATCCTCCAGTCCGGATCCCGCAGTCCTGATCCCGCAGTCCGGATCCTCCAGTCCGGATCCTCCAGTCCAGATCCTCCAGTCCGGATTCTCCAGTCCTGATCCTCCAGTCCGGATCCCGCAGTCCAGATCCCACAGTCCGGATCCTCCAGTCCGGATCCTCCAGCTTGGATCCCGCAGTCCTGATCCTCCAGTCCGGATCCTCCAGTCCGGATACTCCAGTCCAGATCCTCCAGTCCGGATACTCCAGTCCAGATCCCACAGTCCGGATCCTCCAGTCCGGATCCTCCAGCTTGGATCCCTCAGTCCGGATCCTCCAGTCCGGATCCTCCAGTCCGGATACTCCAGTCCAGATCCTCCAGTCCGGATTCTCCAGTCCGGATTCTCCAGTCCGGATCCCGCAGTCCGGATCCTCCAGTCCGGATCCCGCAGTCCTGATCCCGCAGTCCTGATCCTCCAGTCCGGATCCTCCAGTCCTGATCCTCCAGTCCGGATACGCCAGTCCAGATCCTCCAGTCCGGATTCTCCAGTCCGGATCCTCCAGTCCGGATCCCGCAGTCCTGATCCTCCAGTCCGGATCCCGCAGTCCGGATCCCACAGTCCGGATCCTCCAGTCCGGATCCTCCAGTCTGGATCCCACAGTCCTGATCCTCCAGTCTGGATCTCGCAGTCCTGATCCTCCAGTCTGGATCCCGCAGTCCTGATCCCTCAGTCCGGATCCTCCAGTCCTGATCCCACAGTCCTGATCCTCCAGTCCTGATCCTCCAGTCCTGATCCTCCAGTCCGGATCCTCCAGTCTGGATCCCGCAGTCCGGATCCTCCAGTCCTGATCCTCCAGTCCGGATCCTCCAGTCCTGATCCACAGTCCTGATCCCACAGTCCTGATCCTCCAGTCCTGATCCACAGTCCGGATCCCACAGTCCTGATCCTACAGTCTGGATCTCGCAGTCCGGATCCCGCAGTCCGGATCCTCCAGTCCTGATCCTCCAGTCCTGATCTTCCAGTCTGGATCCCGCAGTCCGGATCCTCCAGTCCTGATCCTCCAGTCCGGATCCTCCAGTCTGGATCCCACAGTCCGGATTCTCCAGTCCGGATCCTCCAGTCCGGATCCTCCAGTCCGGATCCTCCAGTCCGGATCCCGCAGTCCTGATCCCGCAGTCCGGATCCTCCAGTCCGGATCCTCCAGTCCGGATACTCCAGTCCGGATTCTCCAGTCCCGATTCTCCAGTCCGGATACTCCGTCCTTATCCTCCAGTCCTGATCCCCCAGTCCTGATCCTCCAGTCCTGATCCTCCAGTCCGGATCCTCCAGTCCTGATCCTCCAGTCCGGATCCTCCAGTCTGGATCCCGCAGTCCGGATCCTCCAGTCCTGATCCTCCAGTCCTGATCCTCCAGTCCGGATCCTCCAGTCCTGATCCCCCAGTCCTGATCCTCCAGTCCTGATCCTCCAGTCCTGATCCTCCAGTCCGGATCCTCCAGTCTGGATCCCGCAGTCCGGATCCTCCAGTCCTGATCCTCCAGTCCGGATCCTCCAGTCCTGATCCTCTAGTCCTGATCCTCCAGTCCGGATCCTCCAGTCCTGATCCTCCAGTCTGGATCCTTCAATCCGGATCCTCCAGTCTGGATCCCGCAGTCCGGATCCTCCAGTCCTGATCCTCCAGTCCTGATCCTCCAGTCTGGATCTCGCAGTCCGGATCCTCCAGTCTGGATCCCGCAGTCCGGATCCTCCAGTCCTGATCCTCCAGTCCGGATCCTCCAGTCCTGATCCTCCAGTCCGGAGCCCACAGTCCTGATCCTCCAGTCCTGATCCTCCAGTCCTGATCCTCTAGTCCGGATCTCGCAGTCCGGATCCTCCAGTCCAGATCCCACAGTCCTGATCCTCCAGTCCGGATCTCGCAGTCCGGATCCCGCAGTCCGGATCCCGCAGTCTGGATCCTCCAGTCCGGATCCTTCAGTCCGGATTCCGCAGTCCTGATAATCCAGTCCGGATCTCACAGTCCGGATCCCGCAGTCCGGATCCTCCAGTCCTGATCCTCCAGTCTGGATCCCACAGTCCGGATTCTCCAGTCCGGATCCTCCAGTCCGGATACTCCAGTCCAGATCCTCCAGTCCGGATTCTCCAGTCCGGATCCTCCAGTCCGGATCCCGCAGTCCTGATCCCGCAGTCCGGATCCTCCAGTCCGGATCCTCCAGTCCGGATACTCCAGTCCGGATTCTCCAGTCCCGATTCTCCAGTCCGGATCCTCCAGTCCGGATACTCCAGTCCAGATCCTCCAGTCCGGATCCCGCAGTCCTGATCCCGCAGTCCGGATCCTCCAGTCCGGATCCTCCAGTCCAGATCCTCCAGTCCGGATCCTCCAGTCCGGATCCCGCAGTCCAGATCCCACAGTCCGGATCCTCCAGTCCGGATCCTCCAGCTTGGATCCCGCAGTCCTGATCCCTCAGTCCGGATCCTCCAGTCCGGATCCTCCAGTCCGGATACTCCAGTCCAGATCCTCCAGTCCGGATTCTCCAGTCCGGATTCTCCAGTCCGGATCCCGCAGTCCGGATCCTCCAGTCCGGATCCCGCAGTCCTGATCCCGCAGTCCTGATCCTCCAGTCCGGATCCTCCAGTCCTGATCCTCCAGTCCGGATACGCCAGTCCAGATCCTCCAGTCCGGATTCTCCAGTCCGGATCCTCCAGTCCGGATCCCGCAGTCCTGATCCTCCAGTCCGGATCCCGCAGTCCGGATCCCACAGTCCGGATCCTCCAGTCCGGATCCTCCAGTCTGGATCCCACAGTCCTGATCCTCCAGTCTGGATCTCGCAGTCCTGATCCTCCAGTCTGGATCCCGCAGTCCTGATCCCTCAGTCCGGATCCTCCAGTCCTGATCCCACAGTCCTGATCCTCCAGTCCTGATCCTCCAGTCCTGATCCTCCAGTCCGGATCCTCCAGTCTGGATCCCGCAGTCCGGATCCTCCAGTCCTGATCCTCCAGTCCGGATCCTCCAGTCCTGATCCACAGTCCTGATCCCACAGTCCTGATCCTCCAGTCCTGATCCACAGTCCGGATCCCACAGTCCTGATCCTACAGTCTGGATCTCGCAGTCCGGATCCCGCAGTCCGGATCCTCCAGTCCTGATCCTCCAGTCCTGATCTTCCAGTCTGGATCCCGCAGTCCGGATCCTCCAGTCCTGATCCTCCAGTCCGGATCCTCCAGTCCGGATCCTCCTGTCTGGATCCCGCAGTCCGGATCCTCCAGTCCTGATCCTCCAGTCCGGATCCTCCAGACCTGATCCTCCAGTCTGGATCCCGCTGTCCGGATCCCGCAGTCCGGATCCTCCAGTCCTGATCCTCCAGTCCGGATCCCACAGTCCTGAACCTCAAGTCCGGATCTCGCAGTCCGGATCATCCAGTCCTGATCCTCCAGTCCGGATCCTCCAGTCCGGATCCCACAGTCCTGATCCTCCAGTCTGGATTTCGCAGTCCGGATCCTCCAGTCTGGATCCCGCAGTCCGGATCCTCCAGTCCTGATCCTCCAGTCCGGATCCTCCAGTCCTGATCCCCAGTCCGGATCTCGCAGTCCGGATCTCGCAGTCCGGATCCCGCAGTCCTGATCCTCCAGTCTGGATCCTCCAGTCTGGATCCCACAGTCCGGATCCTCCAGTCCTGATCCTCCAGTCCGGATCCTCCAGTCTGGATCCTCCAGTCTGGATCCTCCAGTCCGGATCTCGCAGTCCTTCTGCTCCAGTCCTGATCCTCCAGTCTGGATCCTCCAGTCCTGATCCTCCAGTCTGGATCCTCCAGTCCTGATCCTCCAGTCCTGATCCTCCAGTCTGGATCCCGCAGTCCGGATCCTCCAGTCCTGATCCTCCAGTCCTGATCCTCCAGTCCTGATCCTCCAGTCTGGATCCCGAAGTCCGGATCCTCCAGTCCTGATCCTCCAGTCTGGATCCCGCAGTCCGGATCCCGCAGTCCGGATCCTCCAGTCCGGATCTCGCAGTCCGGATCCTCCAGTCCTGATCCTCGAGTCCTGATCCCCAGTCCGGATCTCGCAGTCCTGATCCCACAGTCCTGATCCTCCAGTCCTGATCCCCCAGTCCAGATCCCCCAGTCCTGATCCTCCAGTCCTGATCCTCCAGTCCGGATCCTCCAGTCCTGATCCTCCAGTCCGGATCCCACAGTCCTGATCCTCCAGTCCGGATCCTCCAGTCCTGATCCTCCAGTCCGGATCCTCCAGTCCTGATCCTCCAGTCCGGATCCTCCAGTCCTGATCCCCCAGTCCTGATCCTCCAGTCCGGATCCTCCAGTCCTGATCCTCCAGTCCGGATCCTCCAGTCCTGATCCCCCAGTCCTGATCCTCCAGTCCGGATCCCCAGTCCGGATCCTCCAGTCCTCATCCTCCAGTCCTGATCCCCCAGTCCTGATCCTCCAGTCCGGATCCTCCAGTCCTGATCCTCCAGTCCGGATCCTCCAGTCCTGATCCTCCAGTCTGGATCTCGCAGTCCGGATCCTCCAGTCCTGATCCCCCAGTCCTGATCCTCCAGTCCGGATCCCCAGTCCGGATCCTCCAGTCCTCATCCTCCAGTCCTGATCCCCCAGTCCTGATCCTCCAGTCCGGATCCTCCAGTCCTGATCCTCCAGTCCGGATCCTCCAGTCCTGATCCTCCAGTCTGGATCCCGCAGTCCGGATCCTCCAGTCCTGATCCCCAGTCCGGATCCTCCAGTCCTGATCCTCCAGTCCTGATCCCCCAGTCCGGATCCTCCAGTCCTGATCCTCCAGTCCGGATCCTCCAGTCCTGATCCTCCAGTCCAGATTCTCCAGTCTGGATCTCGCAGTCCGGATCGTCCATTCTGGATCCTCCAGTCTGGATCCCACAGTCCTGATCCTCCAGTCCTGATCCTCCAGTCCAGATCTCGCAGTCCGGATCCTCCATTCTGGATCCTCCAGTCTGGATCCCACAGTCCTGATCCTCCAGTCCGGATCTCGCAGTCCGGATCCTCCATTCTGGATCCTCCAGTCTGGATCCCACAGTCCTGATACTCCAATCCGGATCTCGCAGTCCGGATCCTCCATTCTGGATCCTCCAGTCTGGATCCCACAGTCCTGATCCTCCAGTCCGGATCTCGCAGTCCGGATCCTCCATTCTGGATCCTCCAGTCTGGATCCCACAGTACTGATCCTCCAGTCCGGATCTCGCAGTCCGGATCCTCCATTCTGGATCCTCCAGTCTGGATCCCACAGTCCTGATCCTCCAGTCCGGATCCTCCAGTCTGGATCTCGCAGTCCGGATCTCACAGTCCGGATCCCACAGTCCTGATCCTCCAGTCCGGATCTCGCAGTCCGGATCCCACAGTCCTGATCCTCCAGTCCTGATCCTCCAGTCCGGATCCTCCAGTCCTGATCCTCGAGTCCTGATCCCCCAGTCCAGATCCCCCAGTCCTGATCCTCCAGTCCTGATCCTCCAGTCCGGATCCTCCAGTCCTGATCCTCCAGTCCGGATCCTCCAGTCTGGATCCTCCAGTCCGGATCCCACAGTCCTGATCCTCCAGTCCTGATCCTCCAGTCCGGATCCTCCAGTCCGGATCCCCCAGTCCTGATCCTCCAGTCCGGATCCTCCAGTCCTGATCCTCCAGTCTGGATCCTCCAGTTCTGATCCTCCGTCCTTATCCTCCAGTCCTGATCCCCCAGTCCTGATCCTCCAGTCCGGATCCTCCAGTCCTGATCCCCCAGTCCTGATCCTCCAGTCCTGATCCTCCAGTCCGGATCCTCCAGTCCTGATCCTCCAGTCCGGATCCTCCAGTCTGGATCCCGCAGTCCGGATCCTCCAGTCCTGATCCTCCAGTCCTGATCCTCCAGTCCGGATCCTCCAGTCCTGATCCCCCAGTCCTGATCCTCCAGTCCTGATCCTCCAGTCCTGATCCTCCAGTCCGGATCCTCCAGTCTGGATCCCGCAGTCCGGATCCTCCAGTCCTGATCCTCCAGTCCGGATCCTCCAGTCCTGATCCTTCAGTCCGGATCCTCCAGTCTGGATCCCGCAGTCCTGATCCTCCAGTCCTGATCCTCCAGTCCTGATCCTCCAGTCTGGATCTCGCAGTCCGGATCCTCCAGTCTGGATCCCGCAGTCCGGATCCTCCAGTCCTGATCCTCCAGTCCGGATCCTCCAGTCCTGATCCTCCAGTCCGGAGCCCACAGTCGTGATCCTCCAGTCCTGATCCTTCAGTCCGGATTCCGCAGTCCTGATCCTCCAGTCCGGATCTCACAGTCCGGATCCCGCAGTCCTGATCCCACAGTCCGGATCCTCCAGTCCTGATCCTCCAGTCCTGATCCTCCAGTCTGGATCCCACAGTCCGGATTCTCCAGTCCGGATCCTCCAGTCCGGATCCTCCAGTCCGGATACTCCAGTCCGGATTCTCCAGTCCCGATTCTCCAGTCCGGATCCTCCAGTCCTGATCCCCCAGTCCTGATCCTCCAGTCCTGATCCTCCAGTCCGGATCCTCCAGTCCTGATCCTCCAGTCTGGATCCCGCAGTCCGGATCCTCCAGTCCTGATCCTCCAGTCCGGATCCTCCAGTCCTGATCCCCCAGTCCTGATCCTCCAGTCCTGATCCTCCAGTCCTGATCCTCCAGTCCGGATCCTCCAGTCCGGATCCTCCAGTCTGGATCCCGCAGTCCGGATCCTCCAGTCCTGATCCTCCAGTCCGGATCCTCCAGTCCTGATCCCCCAGTCTTGATCCTCCAGTCCTGATCCTCCAGTCCTGATCCTCCAGTCCGGATCCTCCAGTCTGGATCCCGCAGTCCGGATCCTCCAGTCCTGATCCTCCAGTTCGGATCCTCCAGTCCTGATCCTTCAGTCCGGATCCTCCAGTCTGGATCCCGCAGTCCGGATCCTCCAGTCCTGATCCTCCAGTCCTGATCCTCCAGTCCTGATCCTCCAGTCTGGATCTCGCAGTCCGGATCCTCCAGTCTGGATCCCGCAGTCCGGATCCTCCAGTCCTGATCCTCCAGTCCGGATCCTCCAGTCCTGATCCTCCAGTCCGGAGCCCACAGTCCTGATCCTCCAGTCCTGATCCTCCAGTCCTGATCCTCTAGTCCGGATCTCGCAGTCCGGATCCTCCAGTCCAGATCCCACAGTCCTGATCCTCCAGTCCGGATCTCGCAGTCCGGATCCCGCAGTCCGGATCCCGCAGTCTGGATCCTCCAGTCCGGATCCTTCAGTCCGGATTCCGCAGTCCTGATCCTCCAGTCCGGATCTCACAGTCCGGATCCCGCAGTCCGGATCCTCCAGTCCTGATCCTCCAGTCTGGATCCCACAGTCCGGATTCTCCAGTCCGGATCCTCCAGTCCGGATACTCCAGTCCAGATCCTCCAGTCCGGATTCTCCAGTCCGGATCCTCCAGTCCGGATCCCGCAGTCCTGATCCTGTAGTCCGGATCCTCCAGTCCGGATCCTCCAGTCCGGATACTCCAGTCCGGATTCTCCAGTCCCGATCCTCCAGTCCGGATACTCCAGTCCAGATCCTCCAGTCCGGATTCTCCAGTCCGGATCCTCCAGTCCGGATCCCGCAGTCCTGATCCCGCAGTCCGGATCCTCCAGTCCGGATCCTCCAGTCCAGATCCTCCAGTCCGGATTCTCCAGTCCTGATCCTCCAGTCCGGATCCCGCAGTCCGGATCCCACAGTCCGGATCCTCCAGTCCGGATCCTCCAGTCTGGATCCCGCAGTCCTGATCCCTCAGTCCGGATCCTCCAGTCCGGATCCTCCAGTCCGGATACTCCAGTCCAGATACTCCAGTCCAGATCCTCCAGTCCGGATTCTCCAGTCCGGATCCTCCAGTCCGGATCCCGCAGTCCTGATCCTCCAGTCCGGATCCCGCAGTCCGGATCCCACAGTCCGGATCCTCCAGTCCGGATCCTCCAGTCTGGATCCCACAGTCCTGATCCTCCAGTCTGGATCTCGCAGTCCTGATCCTCCAGTCTGGATCCCGCAGTCCTGATCCCTCAGTCCGGATCCTCCAGTCCTGATCCCACAGTCCTGATCCTCCAGTCCTGATCCTCCAGTCCGGATCCTCCAGTCTGGATCCCGCAGTCCGGATCCTCCAGTCCTGATCCTCCAGTCCGGATCCTCCAGTCCTGATCCACAGTCCTGATCCCACAGTCCTGATCCTCCAGTCCTGATCCACAGTCCGGATCCCACAGTCCTGATCCTACAGTCTGGATCTCGCAGTCCGGATCCTCCAGTCCTGATCCTCCAGTCCGGATCCTCCAGTCCTGATCCTCCAGTCCGGATCCTCCAGTCCTGATCCTCCAGTTTGGATCCCGCTGTCCGGATCCCGCAGTCCGGATCCTCCAGTCCTGATCCTCCAGTCCGGATCCCACAGTCCTGAACCTCAAGTCCGGATCTCGCAGTCCGGATCATCCAGTCCTGATCCTCCAGTCCGGATCCTCCAGTCCGGATCCCACAGTCCTGATCCTCCAGTCTGGATCCCGCAGTCCGGATCCTCCAGTCCTGATCCTCCAGTCCGGATCCTCCAGTCCTGATCCCCAGTCCGGATCCCGCAGTCCGGATCTCGCAGTCCGGATCTCGCAGTCCGGATCCCGCAGTCCAGATCCTCCAGTCTGGATCCTCCAGTCTGGATCCCACAGTCCGGATCCTCCAGTCCTGATCCTCCAGTCCGGATCCTCCAGTCTGGATCCTCCAGTCTGGATCCTCCAGTCCGGATCTCGCAGTCCTTCTGCTCCAGTCCTGATCTTCCAGTCCGGATCCCGCAGTCCTGATCCTCCAGTCCTGATGTCGCAGTCCTGATCCCGCAGTCCTGATCCTCCAGTCTAGATCCCGCAGTCTGGTTCTCGCAGTCCGGATCCCACAGTCCTGATCCTCCAGTCCTGATCCTCCAGTCCGGATTTCGCAGTCAGGATCCCACAGTCCTGATCCTCCAGTCTGGATCCCGCAGTCCTGATCCTCCAGTCCTGATCCTCCAGTCCGGATTTCGCAGTCCGGATCCCACAGTCCTGATCCCAAAGTCCGGATCCCGCAGTCCGGTTCTCGCAGTCCGGATCCCGCAGTCCGGTTCCTCCAGTCCTGATCCTCCAGTCCGGATCCCGCAGTCCGGATCCTCCAGTCTGGATCCTCCAGTCCTGATCCTCCAGTCTGGATCCTCCAGTCCGGACCCTCCAGTCTGGATCCTCCAGTCCGGATCTCGCAGTCCGGATCCTCCAGTCCGGATCCCTCAGTCCGGATCCTCCAGTCCGGATCCCGCAGTCCGGATCCTCCAGTCCGGATCTCGCAGTCCAGATCCTCCAGTCCGGATCTTGCAGTCCGGATCCCGCAGTCCGGATCCTCCAGTCCTGATCCTCCAGTCCGGATCCTCCAGTCCGGATCCCACAGTCCGGATCCCTCAGTCCGGATCCCACAGTCCTGATCCTCCAGTCTGGATCCCGCAGTCTTGATCCTCCAGTCTGGATCCCGCAGTCTGGATCCCGCAGTCCGGATCTCGCAGTCCGGATCCCGCAGTCCTGATCCTCCAGTCCGGATCCTCCAGTCCGGATCCTCCAGTCTGGATCCCGCAGTCCTGATCCTCCAGTCTGGATCCCGCAGTCTGGATCCCGCAGTCCGGATCCCACAGTCCGGATCCTCCAGTCTGGATCATCCAGTCCGGATTTCGCAGTCCGGATCCCACAGTCCGGATCCTCCAGTCTGGATCCTCCAGTCCGGATTTCGCAGTCCGGATCCTCCAGTCTGGATCCTCCAGTCCGGATTTCGCAGTCCGGATCCCACAGTCCTGATCCTCCAGTCCGGATTTCGCAGTCCGGATCTCGCAGTCCTGATCCTCCAGTCCTGATCCTCCAGTCTGGATCTAGCAGTCCGGATCCCGCAGTCCTGATCCTCCAGTCTGGATCCCGCAGTCCGGATCCCACAGTCCTTATCCTCCAGTCCGGACCTCGCAGTCCTGATCCTCCAGTCCGGATCTCGCAGTCCGGATCCCGCAGTCCTGATCCTCCAGTCCTGATCCGCAGTCCTGATCCTCCAGTCCTGATCCTCCAGTCTGGATCTCGCAGTCTGGATCCCACAGTCCTGATCCTCCAGTTTTTATCCCGCAGTCCAGATGTCGCAGTCCGGATCCCACAGTCCTGATCCTCCAGTCTGGATCCCGCAGTCCGGATCCCACAGTCCTGATCCTCCAGTCCGGATCTCGCAGTCCGGATCCCACAGTCCTGATCCTCCAGTCTGGATCTCGCAGTCTGGATCCTCCAGTCCGGATCTTCCAGTCCTGATCCTCCAGTCCAGATCTCGCAGTCCGGATCCTCCAGTCTGGATCCCGCAGTCTGGATCCTCCAGTCCGGATCTCGCAGTCCGGATCCCGCAGTCCGGATCCCACAGTCCTGATCCTCCATTCTGGATCCCTCAGTCCGGATCTCGCAGTCCTGATCCTCCAGTCTGGATCCGACAGTCCGGATCCTCCAGTCTAGATTTCGCAGTCCTGATCCTCCAGTCCTGATCCTCCAGTCTGGATCCCACAGTCCGGATCTCGCAGTCCGGATCATACAGTCCTGATCCTCCAGTCTGGATCCCGCAGTCCGGATTTCGCAGTCCGGATCCCGCAGTCCGGATCCCACAGTCCTGATCCTCCAGTCCGTATCTCGCAGTCCGGATCCTCCAGTCCGGATCTCGCAGTCCGGATCCTCCAGTCCGGATCTCGCAGTCCGGATCCCGCAGTCCGGTTCCTCCAGTCCTGATCCTCCAGTCCTGATCCCTCAGTCCGGATCCCACAGTCCTGATCCTCCAGTCCTGATACCCAGTCCGGATCTCGCAGTTAACTATAAACATCTACTATATTAGAATTTATTTTTGGTCAGTGAGGAATCAAATAAAGTGAATTCAAAGGTTAACAAGAAGTGATCGGACAAGACAGGGTTTTGAGGAAATACTTTGAGCTTATCAGTCTCAATACCAGATGTTAGAACCAGATCAAGAGTATGACCATGAGAGTGAGTGGCTCCATGGACATTTTGTGAAAACCCAATTGAGTTTAGAATAGAACTAAAGGAAATGTTTAAACTATCATTTTCATGGTCAACATGAATATTAAAATCACCTAGTACAATGACCTTATCAGTAGTCAGCACTAACTCAGACAAGAGATCAGAGAATTGGGTCAGAAACTCGGAGTAAGGTCCAGGTGGGCGATACACTAATGCTAAAAGCAGCGGTTTCTCTCAATTCCATTTTGGATGAGATAAATTTAATGTCAGGAATTCAAAGGATTTATAGTTAGTTTTGAGCTTAGGATTAATTAATAATTCTGACTGAAAAATATCTGCAACACCTCCTCCTCTGCCTGTAGTTCTAGGAATGTGAAAGTTTAAATAGTTAGCTGGCGTAGCTTCATTAATACTAACATAATCCTCTTGCTGTAACCAGGTTTCCGTAAGACAGAATAAATCAATGTGGTGATCACCTATCAAGTCATTGACTAATAAAGACTTATTTGGGAGGGATCTAATATTCAGTAGGCCACACTTTATTGTCTTATTTTCAGATTTTATTAGATCCATTGTTTTTATTTTTATGAGGTTTCCACGATTAACCCCAGAAGTGTTTTTGTGTTGTTTAATTCTTACTGCTGGGGAGTTGTATAAGGTCGGAATGGGGTTTTGGGTGGGCGGCGGCAGGTGGGAAGCTGCAGAAAAGTGTGTAGGACTACAATTTTGCCTCCTGGTCACAATCCTGAGTTGTCAATTTAGCTGACTAATAAAAGAGTCCATATTGCTAGATAAGAGAGCGGCTCCATCCAACGTGGGATGGATGTCATCTCTCCTAATAAGACCAGGCTTTCCCCAAAAAGCGCTCCAATTATCTATAAAACCCACGTTGTTATCGGGACACCACCTAGACAACCAGCGGTTGAAGGACGACATGCGGCTAAACATGTCATCGCTGATTAAATTTGGCAAGGGACCAGAGAAAACTACGGAGTCCGACATGCTCTTGGCAAAGTTACACACCGAAGCAACATTAATTTTAGTGACCTCCGATTGGCGTAACCGGGTGTCGTTACCGCCGACGTGAATTACAATCTTACGGTATTTACGTTTAGCCTTAGCCAGCAGTTTCAAATACGATTCGACGTGGCCCGCTCTGGCCCCAGGAATGCATCTGACTATGGTCCCCGGTGTCTCTAGAGCCACGTTTCTGACTATGGAACTACCTATAATCAGGGTTTCTGCCTCAGCAGGTGTGTCACCGAGCGGGGAAAATCTGTTAGAAACGTGAACAGGTCGGTGGTGGCCAGTGGGTTTTGGTTTGGGGCTACGCTTCCGCCTGACCGTCGTCCAGCCCACCTCGGCTCCCGGCTGCGTGGGAACTGCTGAGGGACCGCTAGGTGGGCTAGCTGCCCTGGCTGGTAGCTCCGCACTGGCTAATGGGGGCTTGCTGACTAACTGCTTCCCTAACTGAGTGCGGAGCTGGGCTTCTAAGATGGATGGATGGAGAATCGAGATGGAGGGCTCTAAATTCGGTGATTAACACAATAAATGTTTAATATGTGATAAAAGAAAAACATGTTTTCTTTCTGAAGCTGCAGACAGAGAACATCCGAATGCATCAGGAACCTACAGATTCATTTTATTTTATTGCAGCAGTAATTTACATGGTGTTTATAAACCAAAGTAGACCCACCCCCCCCCCAATCAAACCTGTTCCAGCTTTATCAGGACTTTACAAGCATTTCAAAAACAGCCCGTCATTTTTACAAACCCCTCCTGGACGTTTAAGAATAAATAACTGTTCACAAGCTTAATTCTACATTCATGACAAAAACAAGGCAAACTAACAGCAAAGCAACTTCTTCCTCCTCCGCTCACGTACAGCCCACCAACCTGAAGCCCCCGCCTCTCCCACCGACAGAGGGAGATTGTTTGCAGTTAGACATGGAGGGAATGCGACATGAGCAGCACATAATCCAGTAAGTTTAAAAGATTTTTAAGCATCTTAAGGGATTCTACGTTTCTTTTGATCACTTGAACCAAGCGGACAGTTCTGCAAGTCGCTGCTGCTGCAGGAACCCCGAAGAGCAACCATCCTGAGCGCAGTGTGGTCTGAGTGGGTGGGTCAGTGACTATAGTCGGCGTGTCAATGACTGGAGTGGGCGGGTCAGTGACTATAGTGGGCGGGTCAGTGACTATAGTGGGTGGGTCAGTGACTATAGTGGGCGGGTCAGTGACTATAGTGGGCGGGTCAGTGACTATAGTGGGTGGGTCAGTGACTATAGTGGGCGGGTCAGTGACTATAGTGGGTGGGTCAGTGACTATAGTGGGTGGGTCAGTGACTATAGTGGGTGGGTCAGTGACTATAGTGGGTGGGTCAGTGACTATAGTGGGTGGGTCAGTGACTATAGTGGGCGGGTCAGTGACTATAGTCGGCGTGTCAATGACTGGAGTGGGCGGGTCAGTGACTATAGTGGGCGGGTCAGTGACTATAGTGGGTGGGTCAGTGACTATAGTGGGCGGGTCAGTGACTATAGTGGGTGGGTCAGTGACTATAGTGGGCGGGTCAGTGACTATAGTGGGCGGGTCAGTGACTATAGTGGGTGGGTCAGTGACTATAGTGGGCGGATCAGTGACTATAGTGGGTGGGTCAGTGACTATAGTGGGTGGGTCAGTGACTATAGTGGGCGGGTCAGTGACTATAGTGGGCGGGTCAGTGACTATAGTGGGTGGGTCAGTGACTATAGTGGGTGGGTCAGTGACTATAGTGGGCGGGTCAGTGACTATAGTGGGCGGGTCAGTGACTATAGTGGGCGGGTCAGTGACTATAGTGGGCGGATCAGTGACTATAGTGGGTGGGTCAGTGACTACAGTGGGCGGGTCAGTGACTATAGTGGGCGGGTCAGTGACTATAGTGGGTGGGTCAGTGACTATAGTGGGTGGGTCAGTGACTATAGTGGGCGGATCAGTGACTATAGTGGGCGGGTCAGTGACTATAGTGGGTGGGTCAGTGACTATAGTGGGCGGGTCAGTGACTATAGTCGGCGTGTCAATGACTGGAGTGGGCGGGTCAGTGACTATAGTGGGCGGGTCAGTGACTATAGTGGGCGGGTCAGTGACTATAGTGGGCGGGTCAGTGACTATAGTGGGTGGGTCAGTGACTATAGTCGGCGTGTCAATGACTGGAGTGGGTGGGTCAGTGACTATAGTGGGCGGGTCAGTGACTATAGTCGGCGTGTCAATGACTGGAGTGGGCGGGTCAGTGACTATAGTGGGCGGGTCAGTGACTATAGTGGGCGGGTCAGTGACTATAGTGGGTGGGTCAGTGACTATAGTCGGCGTGTCAATGACTGGAGTGGGTGGGTCAGTGACTATACTGGGTGGGTCAGTGACTATAGTCGGCGTGTCAATGACTGGAGTGGGCGGGTCAGTGACTATAGTGGGTGGGTCAGTGACTATAGTGGGTGGGTCAGTGACTATAGTGGGCGGGTCAGTGACTATAGTGGGCGGGTCAGTGACTATAGTCGGCGTGTCAATGACTGGAGTGGGCGGGTCAGTGACTATAGTGGGCGGGTCAGTGACTATAGTGGGCGGGTCAGTGACTATACTGGGTGGGTCAGTGACTATAGTCGGCGTGTCAATGACTGGAGTGGGTGGGTCAGTGACTATAGTGGGCGGGTCAGTGACTATAGTCGGCGTGTCAATGACTGGAGTGGGTGGGTCAGTGACTATAGTGGGCGGGTCAGTGACTATAGTGGGCGGGTCAGTGACTCCAGTCTGGATCCCACAGTCCGGATCCTCCAGTCCGGATTTCGCAGTCCTGATCCTCCAGTCCGGATCTCGCAGTCCGGATCCCGCAGTCCGGATCCCTCAGTCCGGATCCTCCAGTCTGGATCCTCCAGTCCTGATCCTCCAGTCTGGATCCCGCAGTCCTGATCCTCCAGTCCGGATCCCGCAGTCCGGATCCCACAGTCCTGATCCTCCAGTTTGGATCCCGCAGTCCGGATCCCACAGTCCTGATCCTCCAGTCTGGATCCCGCAGTCCGGATCCCACAGTCCTGATCCTCCAGTCTGGATCCCGCAGTCCGGATCCCACAGTCCTGATCCTCCAGTCCGGATCTCGCAGTCCGGATCCCGCAGTCCGGATCCCGCAGTCTGGATCCTCCAGTCCGGATCTTCCAGTCCTGATCCTCCAGTCCTGATCCTCCAGTCCGGACCCTCCAGTCCTGATCCCCAGTCCGGATCCCGCAGTCTGGATCCTCCAGTCTGGATCCTCCAGTCCTGATCCCCAGTCCGGATCCCGCAGTCTGGATCCCGCAGTCCGGATCCTCCAGTCTGGATCCTCCAGTCCTGATCCCCAGTCCGGATCCTCCAGTCTGGATCCTCCAGTCCTGATCCCCAGTCCGGATCCCACAGTCCTGATCCTCCAGTCCTGATCCTCCAGTCCGGATCCCGCAGTCCGGATCCTCCAGTCCTGATCCCCAGTCCGGAGCCCGCAGTCCGGATCCCACAGTCCTGATCCTCCAGTCCTGATCCTCCAGTCCGGATCCCGCAGTCCGGATCCTCCAGTCCTGATCCTCCAGTCCGGATCCCGCAGTCCTGATCCTCCAGTCCTGATCCCCAGTCCGGATCCTCCAGTCCTGATCCCCAGTCCGGATCCTTCAGTCCGGATCCTCCAGTCCGGATCCGCCAGTCCGGATCCCACAGCTTGGATCCTCCAGTCCGGATCCTCCAGTCCTGATCCTCCAGTCTGGATCCCGCAGTCCGGATCTCGCAGTCCTGATCCTCCAGTCCTGATCCACAGTCCTGATCCTCCAGTCCGGATCCTCCAGTCTGGATCCCGCAGTCCGGATCCCACAGTCCTGATCCTCCAGTCCGGATCCTCCAGTCCGGATCCTCCAGTCTGGATCCCGCAGTCCGGATCCCACAGTCCTGATCCTCCAGTCCGGATCCCACAGTCCTGATCCTCCAGTCCGGATCCTCCAGTCCGGATCCTCCAGTCTGGATCCCGCAGTCCGGATCCCACACTCCTGATCCTCCAGTCCGGATCCCACAGTCCTGATCCTCCAGTCTGGATCCTTCAGTCCGGATCCTCCAGTCTGGATCCCGCAGTCCGGATCCCACAGTCCTGATCCTCCAGTCCGGATCCCGCAGTCTGGATCCCGCAGTCCTGATCCTCCAGTCCTGATCCTCCAGTCCTGATCCCCAGTCCGGATCCCGCAGTCCTGATCCTCCAGTCTGGATCCCGCAGTCCGGATCCCGCAGTCTTGATCCCACAGTCCTGATCCTCCAGTCTGGATCTCGCAGTCTGGATCCTCCAGTCCGGATCTTCCAGTCCTTATCCTCAAGTCCTGATCCTCCAGTCCAGATCTCGCAGTCCGGATCCTCCAGTCTGGATCCCGCAGTCCGGATCTCGCAGTCCGGATCCCGCAGTCCGGATCCCACAGTCCTGATCCTCCAGTCTGGATCCCTCAGTCCGGATCTCGCAGTCCTGATCCTCCATTCTGGATCCCGCAGTCCGGATCCCGCAGTCCTGATCCTCCAGTCCGGATCCGACAGTCCGGATCCTCCAGTCCGGATTTCGCAGTCCTGATCTTCCAGTCCTGATCCTCCAGTCTGGATCCCACAGTCCGGATCTCGCAGTCCGGATCATACAGTCCTGATCCTACAGTCTGGATCCCGCAGTCCGGATTTCGCAGTCCGGATCCTCCAGTCCTGATCCTCCAGTCCGTATCCCACAGTCCTGATCCCGCAGTCCTGATCCTCCAGTCTGGATCCCACAGTCCGGATCCTCCAGTCCTGATCCTCCAGTCCGGATCCCACAGTCCTGATCATCCAGTCTGGATCTCGCAGTCCGGATCCCGCAGTCCGGATCCCTCAGTCCGGATCCTCCAGTCTGGATCCCGCAGTCCATATCCTCCAGTCCAGATCCCGCAGTCCGGATCCCACAGTCCTGATCCTCCAGTTTGGATCCCGCAGTCCGGATCCCACAGTCTTGATCCTCCAGTCTGGATCCTCCAGTCCGGATCCCACAGTCTTGATCCTCCAGTGTGGATCCTCCAGTCCGGATCCCACAGTCCTGATCCTCCAGTCTGGATCTCGCAGTCTGGATCCTCCAGTCTGGATCCTCCAGTCCTGATCCTCCAGTCTGGATCCCGCAGTCCTGATCCTCCAGTCCGGATCCCACAGTCCTGATCCTCCAGTCTGGATCTCGCAGTCTGGATCCTCCAGTCTGGATCCTCCAGTCCTGATCCTCCAGTCTGGATCCCGCAGTCCTGATCCTCCAGTCCGGATCCCGCAGTCCGGATGTCGCAGTCCGGATCCCACAGTCCTGATCCTCCAGTCTGGATCCAGCAGTCCGGATCCCACAGTCCTGATCCTCCAGTCCGGATCTCGCAGTCCGGATCCCACAGTCCTGATCCTCCAGTCTGGATCTCGCAGTCTGGATCCCACAGTCCTGATCCTCCAGTTTGGATCCCGCAGTCCAGATGTCGCAGTCCGGATCCCACAGTCCTGATCCTCCAGTCTGGATCCCGCAGTCCGGATCCCACAGTCCTGATCCTCCAGTCCGGATCTCGCAGTCCGGATCCCACAGTCCTGATCCTCCAGTCTGGATCTCGCAGTCTGGATCCTCCAGTCCGGATCTTCCAGTCCTGATCCTCCAGTCCAGATCTCGCAGTCCGGATCCTCCAGTCTGGATCCCGCAGTCTGGATCCTCCAGTCCGGATCTCGCAGTCCGGATCCCGCAGTCCGGATCCCACAGTCCTGATCCTCCATTCTGGATCCCTCAGTCCGGATCTCGCAGTCCTGATCCTCCAGTCTGGATCCGACAGTCCGGATCCTCCAGTCCAGATTTCGCAGTCCTGATCCTCCAGTCCTGATCCTCCAGTCTGGATCCCACAGTCCGGATCTCGCAGTCCGGATCATACAGTCCTGATCCTCCAGTCTGGATCCCGCAGTCCGGATTTCGCAGTCCGGATCCCGCAGTCCGGATCCCACAGTCCTGATCCTCCAGTCCGTATCTCGCAGTCCGGATCCTCCAGTCCGGATCTCGCAGTCCGGATCCTCCAGTCCGGATCTCGCAGTCCGGATCCCGCAGTCCGGTTCCTCCAGTCCTGATCCTCCAGTCCTGATCCCTCAGTCCGGATCCCACAGTCCTGATCCTCCAGTCCTGATACCCAGTCCGGATCTCGCAGTTAACTATAAACATCTACTATATTAGAATTTATTTTTGGTCAGTGAGGAATCAAATAAAGTGAATTCAAAGGTTAACAAGAAGTGATCGGACAAGACAGGGTTTTGAGGAAATACTTTGAGCTTATCAGTCTCAATACCAGATGTTAGAACCAGATCAAGAGTATGACCATGAGAGTGAGTGGCTCCATGGACATTTTGTGAAAACCCAATTGAGTTTAGAATAGAACTAAAGGAAATGTTTAAACTATCATTTTCATGGTCAACATGAATATTAAAATCACCTAGTACAATGACTTTATCAGTAGTCAGCACTAACTCAGACAAGAGATCAGAGAATTGGGTCAGAAACTCGGAGTAAGGTCCAGGTGGGCGATACACTAATGCTAAAAGCAGCGGTTTCTCTCAATTCCATTTTGGATGAGATAAATTTAATGTCAGGAATTCAAAGGATTTATAGTTAGTTTTGAGCTTAGGACTAATTAATAATTCTGACTGAAAAATATCTGCAACACCTCCTCCTCTGCCTGTAGTTCTAGGAATGTGAAAGTTTAAATAGTTAGCTGGCGTAGCTTCATTAATACTAACATAATCCTCTTGCTGTAACCAGGTTTCCGTAAGACAGAATAAATCAATGTGGTGATCACCTATCAAGTCATTGACTAATAAAGACTTATTTGGGAGGGATCTAATATTCAGTAGGCCACACTTTATTGTCTTATTTTCAGATTTTATTAGATCTATTGTTTTTATTTTTATGAGGTTTCCACGATTAACCCCAGAAGTGTTTTTGTGTTGTTTAATTCTTACTGCTGGGGAGTTGTATAAGGTCGGAATGGGGTTTTGGGTGGGCGGCGGCAGGTGGGACGCTGCAGAAAAGTGTGTAGGACTACAATTCTGCCTCCTGGTCACAATCCTGAGTTGTCAATTTAGCTGACTAATAAAAGAGTCCATATTGCTAGATAAGAGAGCGGCTCCATCCAACGTGGGATGGATGCCATCTCTCCTAATAAGACCAGGTTTTCCCCAAAAAGCGCTCCAATTATCTATAAAACCCACGTTGTTATCGGGACACCACCTAGACAACCAGCGGTTGAAGGATGACATGCGGCTAAACATGTCATCGCTGATTAAATTTGGCAAGGGACCAGAGAAAACTACGGAGTCCGACATGCTCTTGGCAAAGTTACACACCGAAGCAACATTCATTTTAGTGACCTCTGATTGGCGTAACCGGGTGTCGTTACCGCCGACGTGAATTACAATCTTACGGTATTTACGTTTAGCCTTAGCCAGCATTTTCAAATACGATTCGACGTGGCCCGCTCTGGCCCCAGGAATGCATCTGACTATGGTCCCCGGTGTCTCTAGAGCCACGTTTCTGACTATGGAACTACCTATAATCAGGGTTTCTGCCTCAGCAGGTGTGTCACCGAGCGGGGAAAATCTGTTAGAAACGTGAACAGGTCGGTGGTGGCCAGTGGGTTTTGGTTTGGGGCTACGCTTCCGCCTGACCGTCGTCCAGCCCACCTCGGCTCCCGGCTGCGTGGGAACTGCTGAGGGACCGCTAGGTGGGCTAGCTGCCCTGGCTGGTAGCTCCGCACTGGCTAATGGGGGCTTGCTGACTAACTGCTTCCCTAACTGAGTGCGGAGCTGGGCTTCTAAGATGGATGGATGGAGAATCGAGATGGAGGGCTCTAAATTCGGTGATTAACACAATAAATGTTTAATATGTGATAAAAGAAAAACATGTTTTCTTTCTGAAGCTGCAGACAGAGAACATCCGAATGCATCAGGAACCTACAGATTCATTTTATTTTATTGCAGCAGTAATTTACATGGTGTTTATAAACCAAAGTAGACCCCCCCCCCCCCCCCAATCAAACCTGTTCCAGCTTTATCAGGACTTTACAAGCATTTCAAAAACAGCCCGTCATTTTTACAAACCCCTCCTGGACGTTTAAGAATAAATAACTGTTCACAAGCTTAATTCTACATTCATGACAAAAACAAGGCAAACTAACAGCAAAGCAACTTCTTCCTCCTCCGCTCACGTACAGCCCACCAACCTGAAGCCCCCGCCTCTCCCACCGACAGAGGGAGATTGTTTGCAGTTAGACATGGAGGGAATGCGACATGAGCAGCACATAATCCAGTAAGTTTAAAAGATTTTTAAGCATCTTAAGGGATTCTACGTTTCTTTTGATCACTTGAACCAAGCGGACAGTTCTGCAAGTCGCTGCTGCTGCAGGAACCCCGAAGAGCAACCATCCTGAGCGCAGTGTGGTCTGAGTGGGTGGGTCAGTGACTATAGTCGGCGTGTCAATGACTGGAGTGGGCGGGTCAGTGACTATAGTGGGCGGGTCAGTGACTATAGTGGGTGGGTCAGTGACTATAGTGGGCGGGTCAGTGACTATAGTGGGTGGGTCAGTGACTATAGTGGGCGGGTCAGTGACTATAGTGGGCGGGTCAGTGACTATAGTGGGTGGGTCAGTGACTATAGTGGGCGGATCAGTGACTATAGTGGGTGGGTCAGTGACTATAGTGGGTGGGTCAGTGACTATAGTGGGCGGGTCAGTGACTATAGTGGGCGGGTCAGTGACTATAGTGGGTGGGTCAGTGACTATAGTGGGTGGGTCAGTGACTATAGTGGGCGGGTCAGTGACTATAGTGGGCGGGTCAGTGACTATAGTGGGCGGGTCAGTGACTATAGTGGGCGGATCAGTGACTATAGTGGGTGGGTCAGTGACTATAGTGGGTGGGTCAGTGACTATAGTGGGCGGGTCAGTGACTATAGTGGGCGGGTCAGTGACTATAGTGGGCGGATCAGTGACTATAGTGGGTGGGTCAGTGACTACAGTGGGCGGGTCAGTGACTATAGTGGGCGGGTCAGTGACTATAGTGGGTGGGTCAGTGACTATAGTGGGTGGGTCAGTGACTATAGTGGGCGGATCAGTGACTATAGTGGGCGGGTCAGTGACTATAGTCGGCGTGTCAATGACTGGAGTGGGCGGGTCAGTGACTATAGTGGGCGGGTCAGTGACTATAGTGGGTGGGTCAGTGACTATAGTGGGCGGGTCAGTGACTATAGTGGGCGGGTCAGTGACTATAGTCGGCGTGTCAATGACTGGAGTGGGCGGGTCAGTGACTATAGTGGGCGGGTCAGTGACTATAGTGGGCGGGTCAGTGACTATACTGGGTGGGTCAGTGACTATAGTCGGCGTGTCAATGACTGGAGTGGGTGGGTCAGTGACTATAGTGGGCGGGTCAGTGACTATAGTCGGCGTGTCAATGACTGGAGTGGGTGGGTCAGTGACTATAGTGGGCGGGTCAGTGACTATAGTGGGCGGGTCAGTGACTATAGTGGGCGGGTCAGTGACTATAGTGGGCGGATCAGTGACTATAGTGGGCGGGTCAGTGACTATAGTGGGTGGGTCAGTGACTATAGTGGGCGGGTCAGTGACTATAGTGGGCGGGTCAGTGACTATAGTGGGCGGGTCAGTGACTATAGTGGGCGGGTCAGTGACTATAGTGGGAGGGTCAGTGACTATAGTGGGCGGGTCAGTGACTAGTGGGTGGATCAGTGACTAAAGTGGGAGGGTTAGTGACTATAGTGGGCGGGTCAGTGACTATAGTGGGCGGGTCAGTGACTATAGTGGGCGGGTCAGTGACTATAGTGGGAGGGTCAGTGACTATAGTGGGCGGTCAGTGACAAGTGGGTGGATCAGTGACTAAAGTGGGAGGGTTAGTGACTATAGTGGGCGGGTCAGTGACTAGTGGGTGGATCAGTGACTAAAGTGGGCGGGTCAGTGACTATAGTGGGCGGGTCAGTGACTAAAGTGGGAGGGTTAGTGACTATAGTGGGCGGGTCAGTGACTATAGTAGGCGGGTCAGTGACTAGTGGGTGGATCAGTGACTAAAGTGGGAGGGTTAGTGACTATAGTGGGCGGGTCAGTGACTAAAGTGGGAGGGTTAGTGACTATAGTGGGCGGGTCAGTGACTATAGTGGGCGGGTCAGTGACTATAGTGGGCGGGTCAGTGACTATAGTGGGCGGGTCAGTGACTATAGTGGGAGGGTCAGTGACTATAGTGGGCGGGTCAGTGACTAGTGGGTGGATCAGTGACTAAAGTGGGAGGGTTAGTGACTATAGTGGGCGGGTCAGTGACTATAGTGGGCGGGTCAGTGACTATAGTGGGCGGGTCAGTGACTATAGTGGGAGGGTCAGTGACTATAGTGGGCGGGTCAGTGACTAGTGGGTGGATCAGTGACTAAAGTGGGAGGGTTAGTGACTATAGTGGGCGGGTCAGTGACTAGTGGGTGGATCAGTGACTAAAGTGGGCGGGTCAGTGACTATAGTGGGCGGGTCAGTGACTAAAGTGGGAGGGTTAGTGACTATAGTGGGCGGGTCAGTGACTATAGTAGGCGGGTCAGTGACTATAATGGGTGTGTCAGTGACTATAGTAGGCGGAGTCATTGCTTCACACTGGTGATGACCTAGATATGGTGACGCTGCAGTGAAGGCGACGCCATGTGAAGGCCTTGCTGATGGTGCGGGGGCAGGAAAGCCTCCAGGTGGGACTGACGCTGCAGCTGAGGTCTCTGAGTAGCAACTTTGGCTTCTTTCTTTGGGGTGTTGTTGAGGATGTCAAGGCTGCGCCGGCTGGAGGAAATGACATCAGCCACGAATTTAGTGCATTCGGCGCAGATGTCACGCAGTGAGCAGCCGTGAGCGTAGAGGTGGGGGAACTCCTCCTCCACCGAGCGGCGGGACAAGCTGCGCAGGGACCTGGAGATGGATGGAAAGGACAGGTGAAGCTGGAGTCGTTACAACTTATTTCACTGCGCAGACCAAGGTGCAGCGCGACTTGGCATGTCGGCTCTGTAGGTAAAGAAGACAACCTAATATAAAAAACATGTAAACCATTTAATAATCAGCTTATTCAGACATTGCTTCTAAAGCGCGGGACATTTGGAGGGGACATGGTCTCCAGAAGCCCACAGTGCAGGTAAAGGCGGTCCTGATGATGACGTGTTGCACCAAGCAGCTGCTTTTCCTGATAATTATTATTTAGGAATCATCCCTGCGAGAAAAAGGAAGTGTACCTCTTAGGTTTACTGGATTTCTGCTTAAATTGAACACAGAACCAGAACGCAGAACCAGAAAACACAACCAGAACCAGAAAACACAACCAGAACCAGAACGCAGAACCAGAAAAAAGAAGCAGAACCAGAAAACAGAACCAGAACGCAGAATAAGAATGTAGAACCAGAACCAGAACACAGAACCAGAAAAAAGAAGCAGAACCAGAACCAGAACCAGAACTAGAACAAAGAACCAGAAAACAGAACAAGAACACAGAACCAGAACCAGAACGCAGAACCAGAAAACAGAACCAGAACCAGAAAACAGAACCAGAACGCAGAACCAGAACCAGAACCGGAACCAGAACATAGAACCAGAACACAGAACCAGAAAACAGAACACAAAACCAGAAAACAGAACCAGAACACAGTACCAGAAAACAGAACCAGAACGTGAACGCAGAACCAGAACGTGAACGCAGAACCAGAAAACAGAACCAGAACCAGAACCAGAAAACACAACCAAAACCAGAACGCAGAACCAGAAAACAGAACCAGAAAACAGAACACAGAACCAGAACACAGAACCAGAAAACAGAACCAGAACACAGAACCAGAACCAGAACACAAAACCAGAAAACAGAACCAGAACACAGTACCAGAAAACAGAACCAGAACCAGAACGTGAACGCAGAACCAGAAAACAGAACCAGAACCAGAAAACACAACCAAAACCAGAACACAGAACCAGAAAACAGAACCGGAACCAGAAAACAGAACACAGAACCAGAACAAAGAACGCAGAACCAGAACACAGAACCAGAAAACAGATCCAGAACCAGAATGCAGAACCAGAAAACAGAAAAAGAACCAGAACCAGAACCAGAACCAGAAAACAGAACCAGAACGCAGAACCAGAACACAGAACCAGAAAACAGAACGCAGAACCAGAAAACAAAACCAGAAAACGGAACCAGAACCAGAACACAGAACCAGAACACAGAACCAGAAAACAGACACAGAACCAGAACGTAGAACCAGAACCAGAACGTAGAACCAGAACCAAAAAACAGAACAGAGAACCTGAACCAGAACACAGAACCAGAAAACAGAACAAGAACACAGAACCAGAAAACAGAACCAGAAGCAGAAAACACAACCAGAACCAGAACGCAGAACCAGAACACAGAACCAGAAAACACAACCAGAACCGGAACGCAGAACCAGAACGCAGAACTAGAACACAGAACCAGAACAGAGAACCAGAAAACAGAACCAGAACCAGAACCAGAACACAGAACCAGAACCAGAATGTAGAACCAGAACCATAACGTAGAACCAGAAGTAGAACCAGAACCAGAACGTAGAACCAGAACCAGAATGTAGAACCAGAACCAGAACGTAGAACCAGAACACAGAAACAGAACGTAGAACCAGAACCAGAAAGTAGAACCAGAACCAGAACCTGAATGTAGAACCAGAACCAGAACGTAGAACCAGAACCAGAACCTGAATGTAGAACCAGAACCAGAAAGTAGGACCAGAAAAAGAACCTGAACGTAGAACCAGAACCAGAACGTAGAACCAGAACCAGAACCAGAAAGTAGAACCAGAACCAGAACCTGAATGTAGAACCAGAACCAGAACCAGAACACAGAATCCTCCTATCGTGGTGAAAAGTCGACAGGGAGGTATGTGAACGAACTCGTCCGAGGGATTTTATCCAACTGACCGTTGAACCGGTCAGGATGCTCAGGAGGAACGTGGGATTAAAAGTTGTGCTAATCGTTTCTATAACTAAATGCATTGGAGGGGCGGAGCCTCAAATTTGATGTCTCGCCATGAAAAACAAAATTGATAAAATTCCCACATAAAACAACATATCTGCACCAAATTTGCTAGGTATGATGCTAGTCCCATCCTGAAGAGATCTATGTCAGTCATTGGATTTTCCATTAGCCACGCCCCCTGGTGGCTGGAAGTGTTGTTTTTTTTACTCAGACTCTCATTTCTCTGGCTTTGTGTACACCACCATATTCAAACTAGGCCAGACAGCAGAAAACATGTTGGTGAAGAGTTCTGGTAAAGAGCGTTGTTCTACGCTGCACGGCATGACCGTGCCGCCATGGCGAACTTTGATATGCCGCCATGAGATCATAAATAACTATAAATCTCTTAATTTTGATCTGATCACCATAAAATTGTCATAATCAGCCCTGCTTCCTCCTGCATTGCTGCTTGCCAAACCCTAATCAGGTAACTGCCCTCAGAAACCAGTGAGTTAGTGGATCTTCTTCTGTCATCACGTTGTGCTCCAGAGGAAGTTTACTCTGCTTGGCATGTTGGGAACCAGAGGTCAACCCCAGCCCTGAACATTTTCTACCAAGTGGTTCAATAAAAACTGTTAACCTGCCCGGATCTGTTGTGCTGCTTTTACGTCCTTTTCTCTATTCATTTCAAAAACTTACTGGAATTAATCAGGGTCCGGTCCTGAATAGATTAAGGTGATCATTTCCGGTCTAGGGGTGAGCCCCGCCCACTTCTGACAGGAAGTGCTTCTTTTCACATTGACTGGTCCAGTTCATCACCAACCAAGCTCAAACACTTGAAACTTCTTCACAGCATGTCAAACCCTTTCAGGATGCCACAATAAAAAACTCAAGTTGCTACGCCAAACGTAACCATGGCGAATGATGCTCCAACGCCATGAAACAGGAAGTACCCAAGCCATAACACGTTTGATCTCCACCAAACGGGCAATGGTGAATGCTGTTACCTGGAACATTTAGAAATATGAGAAAAAAGTCCCGATATGGTTGAATAGTGCCCCTACAATAATTTAATTGATTAGCCCCGCCCACTCAATTGACCGACATACATTAAATTTAATACACGTGCTCCACGTGAAGAGTGACAAAAACCCTCTTGGACTGATCGGCTAATTTAATCTGGAAGTCGGCCATTTTTAAAAAGGTGTCATTTTTGGGGTCATTTTGTCCTTATCCATGGCCACACATTTTAACAAACACGTCCGTAGGCTTTTATCCAACTGACACCAAAATGGCTCAGGATACTCAGGAGGCATGTGTGATTAAAAGTTGTGCTAATCGTTTATATAACTTAAAGCGTGTTGGAGGGCGGGACCTCAAAGTTTGATGTCCTGTCATTAACAGCTAACTTGTATAACATAAAACTACATATCTGAACCTAAATTGATACATATGATGCCAGTCCCATCCTGAACGCAAGTAGATTTCAATAATTCTGGGTGCCAATGCTGTAAGCATTGAGGCACATATTACTATCGCTTTGATTTTATTCCGCTATCTTATTTTTAAACGTCTCCCGTTTCCGTCACGATTTTCGCCGCGTATCTCCTCCTAGGGCGTTGTCAGCACCCCCACAAAAGTTATATCAAAACGTGCGTCTCGATCGGGAATAGTGTGCTATGAATTTTCTTCTACAAAAGTCTTACGGTTTTTACGTAATTCACAAAACACTGCGAATTTTTGTCCCATAGGAATGAATGGGATTTGACCAAAAGGAGCGGCAGAAAATCCCAAAACCCAGCCTATTTTGGAGCTCTACAGCTCAGCCATACTTTTTCCTAGGAACATCATTCAACGTTTAAACGGATCACAACAAATGAAACTATTACCAAATGAAAGGATATTGTCATATCTTGTACGGTTTTGACACTATCGCGAGTTACGTTTTATGAAAAATCAGAGAAACGGCCAAAATCCCTTTCCACTCTAGCCGCACTCTAAAAAATTTATTTCTGAAATCCTCAAACAAATGGCTCTCACGCCCAGAGTTTTTGTCCTACATGCACAAGCTTTACACCAAAACGTCGGGAATCAAGTTGGCAACAATCTAGACGTGGGTCCAAAATTGCTCAGACGCACGGTTTTTGAGTTACGGAGCTCCAAAGGTCAGAAAGTCTGCCATCTCACTCAACTTTTCCTCCCATTGAAGCCCCATTCAAATCTGACTGGACTGTGATATCACCTTCATTTTTTTAACTCGCCGCCGTTTAAATTCCTTTCACAATAGGGCAAAATAAATTACATCCCTTTGTTCCTGAAAGTCTTCTGGCGCTCACAGTTCAAGAATTATTTTGATACGACTTTTCGTTTGCGAACAGCGCTTGGTTGTTCAAGGGGTTCATTCATTTCCTATTAGTCTCTGTGATCTGTGTCTGTGTCAGTTTGAGTGAGATGGCAGTTGTGTCCCCGTTGCCACGACGACGTTAACGAGCAGGAAGCCGGTTTGTGTGGACGACTGGAATCACGCACACACATGCCCATATACAGTAATATAGAGTGGTTCAGAGGAACTGGATGCAGTTATTGATCTATTCACACTGTTTATTGGTTTTTCATTGATATCACTCAATAACTGTCTTACATGTAGTGAGTATCAGCCCACGCGTGCCTTTCTTTTCTCTCTTGTCCTCTTTCACAGGAACAGGATGCATTTAATGATAAACACCCTTTTTATTGATCCACACTATTGGTGTATTATGAATATCACTCATTAACTGCTGTCAGTGGGAAATTAGATGCGTGCCTTTTCTCTTTCTTCTCCCCAACACACACACACACACACACACACACACACACACACACTACATATCAGAGGCCCCTAATTCATTAGGACATTTGCCACACACACATGGGGAGGCGGGCAGCTTCATTGGCACCCATCAAAATTTCTTCAGAAATTTTCTAGTTATATTTTATATTAGCCCCGCCCCCTAGAAACAGGAGGTGTCCCATTTTAAAAGCAAGGTTGCTATTTATCTCTGACAAACACTCAATCTGCACCCAACTGACATTGGGTCGGTCTAGTACAATGCTGACCAGAAACACATGTCCATATGACATCACTACCATTGCCCCGCCCCCTGGCAACAGGAAGTTCCTGTTTTATTGCTTAATTGACCTGTTGTGCAGTCTGGCTTCAGGTATTGGCGAGAGAAGCACAGAGAGGAGGTCGCCAAGGAAGGCGGTGCCAATAGGCTGAGCGGCGCTGTAGGTGCGAGGGCCTAAACGCCCCTTGCAGCTTTCTAGTTGTTATTATTATTTTGAATAATAAAGTTTCCTCCTCTCTTTGCTCATCAGGTTAAGTGTTTGGGTTTCATACTTGACTAAACACCGTCTCTCCCGTCAGTTAATCAATAATTTGTTCTGTGTTGTTCCATCTACATATCGGCTGGAAATCAGGAAATTGGATTCTCTGATCAGACTTTGCAGCTCTGAGTTGCCAGAAAAACGTTTTCTCCTGTTAGGACTGATGAGCACAGCAGTGTGGATTTACACTGTGGAGGTTCGTCACACACAAACCGCGTGTACATCACATGTGCAACTACAGATGATTGGAGTTTTGGCTGATATCTCATATGCTGATATTTGATCAATAACCCATACTGATACCAGCACAATACTGGAAAACGTCTGAATGATGATGTAATATTCAGTCTTCCTGCAAAATAAGAAAAATACTTCAACTTGCGTCATGTGCAGCATGTTGAAGCGGATATCAGCCCATCCCATCTGTAAATCAGATGGTTCACATGTGGAACATGTGAATAAAAAGCCTTTACATGTGGATCACATGAAAACATCCCGTGCATGTGCGTGTGCATGTGGAGCAGTTGTCTGGAATGATCTGGACTCTTCAGTAAAGAACCATCTGAAACATGCAGAACATCAGATTTCCTCGTCTTTGTCAACATGTCTCTGCAGATGTTCCAGATTTATTCACATGGAAATTTCCAGCTTTCCAGACTCACTTGTAGACTTGGCTTAGGTGTCCGTGGCTCCTGGGCGTGCTGTGGAAGCCCACCGTGTAGACGGGAATATGGGCCATCTTCTTGGAGGGGATCTTCATCTACAGGACACAGTGGAAGGAGTCAGGCGGGAAGACGGAGGAACACAACAGATTTCCCACCGGCTCCACGTAAACATTTGCTTTCATACAAACAGAATTTACAGGAATGACAGAAATTATCACTGAATGTAAAACATGATGATGCACAGCAGGACAGTCCAAACCAACATGTAGTCGTTTAAATGGGAGGGTTACCAGACGTTTAACTGGGAGGATTACCAGTCGTTTAACTGGGAGGATTACCAGTCGTTTAACTGGGAGGATTACCAGTCGTTTAACTGGGAGGATTACCAGACGTTTAACTGGGAGGGTTACCAGTCGTTTAACTGGGAGGATTACCAGTCGTTTAAAAGGGAGGGTTACCAGTCGTTTAACAGGGAGGGTTACCAGTCGTTTAACAGGGAGGGTTACCAGACGTTTAACTGGGAGGATTACCAGACGTTTAACAGGGAGGGTTACCAGACGTTTAACTGGGAGGGTTACCAGTCGTTTAACTGGGAGGATTACCAGTCGTTTAAAAGGGAGGGTTACCAGACGTTTAACTGGGAGGGTTACCAGTCGTTTAACTGGGAGGATTACCAGACGTTTAACTGGGAGGGTTACCAGTCGTTTAAAAGGGAGGGTTACCAGTCGTTTAACTGGGAGGGTTACCAGACGTTTAACTTGGAGGGTTACCAGTCGTTTAACTGGGAGGATTACCAGTCGTTTAACTGGGAGGATTACCAGTCGTTTAACAGGGAGGGTTACCAGACGTTTAACTGGGAGGGTTACCAGTCGTTTAACTGGGAGGATTACAAGTCGTTTAAAAGGGAGGGTTACCAGACGTTTAACTGGGAGGGTTACCAGTCGTTTAACTGGGAGGATTACCAGTCGTTTAACTGGGAGGATTACCAGTCGTTTAAAAGGGAGGGTTACCAGACGTTTAACTGGGAGGATTACAAGTCGTTTAACTGGGAGGGTTACCAGTCGTTTAAAAGGGAGGGTTACCAGTCGTTTAACTGGGAGGATTACCAGTCGTTTAACTGGGAGGATTACCAGTCGTTTAACAGGGAGGGTTACCAGACGTTTAACTGGGAGGGTTACCAGTCGTTTAACTGGGAGGATTACCAGTCGTTTAAAAGGGAGGGTTACCAGACGTTTAACTGGGAGGGTTACCAGACGTTTAACTGGGAGGGTTACCAGTCGTTTAACTGGGAGGATTACCAGTCGTTTAACTGGGAGGATTACCAGTCGTTTAAAAGGGAGGGTTACCAGACGTTTAACTGGGAGGGTTACCAGTCGTTTAACTGGGAGGATTACCAGTCGTTTATAAGGGAGGGTTACCAGACGTTTAACTGGGAGGGTTACCAGTCGTTTAACTGGGAGGATTACCAGACGTTTAACTGGGAGGGTTACCAGTCGTTTAAAAGGGAGGATTACCAGTCGTTTAACTGGGAGGGTTACCAGTCGTTTAACTGGGAGGGTTACCAGTCGTTTAACTGGGAGGATTACCAGTCGTTTAACTGGGAGGGTTACCAGACGTTTAACTGTGAGGGTTACCAGTCGTTTAACTGGGAGGATTACCAGTCGTTTAAAAGGGAGGGTTACCAGACGTTTAACTGGGAGGGTTACCAGACGTTTAACTGGGAGGATTACCAGTCGTTTAACAGGGAGGGTTACCAGTCGTTTAACTGGGAGGGTTACCAGTCGTTTAACTGGGAGGGTTACCAGACGTTTAACTGGGAGGATTACCAGACGTTTAACTGGGAGGGTTACCAAACGTTTAACTGGGAGGATTACCAGACATTTAACTGGGAGGGTTACCAAACGTTTAACTGGGAGGATTACCAGACGTTTAACTGGGAGGATTACCAGACGTTTAACTGGGAGGGTTACCAGACGTTTAACTGGGAGGATTACCAGTCGTTTAACTGGGAGGGTTACCAGTCGTTTAACTGGGAGGGTTACCAGACGTTTAACTGGGAGGATTACCAGACGTTTAACTGGGAGGGTTACCAGACGTTTAACTGGGAGGATTACCAGACGTTTAACTGGGAGGGTTACCAGTCGTTTAACTGGGAGGGTTACCAGACGTTTAACTGGGAGGATTACCAGACGTTTAACTGGGAGGATTACCAGTCGTTTAACTGGGAGGGTTACCAGACGTTTAACTGGGAGTGTTACCAAACGTTTAACTGGGAGGGTTACCAGTCGTTTAACAGGGAGGGTTACCAGACGTTTAACTGGGAGGATTACCAGACGTTTAACTGGGAGGGTTACCAGTCGTTTAACTGGGAGGATTACCAGTCGTTTAACTGGGAGGGTTACCAGTCGTTTAACTGGGAGGGTTACCAGACGTTTAACTGGGAGGATTACCAGACGTTTAACTGGGAGGGTTACCAGTCGTTTAACTGGGAGGATTACCAGTCGTTTAAAAGGGAGGGTTACCAGTCGTTTAACAGGGAGGGTTACCAGTCGTTTAACAGGGAGGGTTACCAGACGTTTAACTGGGAGGATTACCAGACGTTTAACAGGGAGGGTTACCAGACGTTTAACTGGGAGGGTTACCAGTCGTTTAACTGGGAGGATTACCAGTCGTTTAAAAGGGAGGGTTACCAGACGTTTAACTGGGAGGGTTACCAGTCGTTTAACTGGGAGGATTACCAGTCGTTTAACAGGGAGGGTTACCAGACGTTTAACTGGGAGGATTACCAGTCGTTTAACTGGGAGGATTACCAGTCGTTTAACTGGGAGGGTTACCAGTCGTTTAAAAGGGAGGGTTACCAGACGTTTAACTGGGAGGGTTACCAGTCGTTTAACTGGGAGGATTACCAGTCGTTTAAAAGGGAGGGTTACCAGACGTTTAACTGGGAGGGTTACCAGTCGTTTAACTGGGAGGATTACCAGACGTTTAACTGGGAGGGTTACCAGTCGTTTAAAAGGGAGGGTTACCAGTCGTTTAACTGGGAGGGTTACCAGACGTTTAACTTGGAGGGTTACCAGTCGTTTAACTGGGAGGATTACCAGTCGTTTAACTGGGAGGATTACCAGTCGTTTAACAGGGAGGGTTACCAGACGTTTAACTGGGAGGGTTACCAGTCGTTTAACTGGGAGGATTACAAGTCGTTTAAAAGGGAGGGTTACCAGACGTTTAACTGGGAGGGTTACCAGTCGTTTAACTGGGAGGATTACCAGTCGTTTAACTGGGAGGATTACCAGTCGTTTAAAAGGGAGGGTTACCAGAGGTTTAACTGGGAGGATTACAAGTCGTTTAACTGGGAGGGTTACCAGTCGTTTAAAAGGGAGGGTTACCAGTCGTTTAACTGGGAGGATTACCAGTCGTTTAACTGGGAGGATTACCAGTCGTTTAACAGGGAGGGTTACCAGACGTTTAACTGGGAGGGTTACCAGTCGTTTAACTGGGAGGATTACCAGTCGTTTAAAAGGGAGGGTTACCAGACGTTTAACTGGGAGGGTTACCAGACGTTTAACTGGGAGGGTTACCAGACGTTTAACTGGGAGGATTACCAGTCGTTTAACTGGGAGGATTACCAGTCGTTTAAAAGGGAGGGTTACCAGACGTTTAACTGGGAGGGTTACCAGTCGTTTAAAAGGGAGGGTTACCAGACGTTTAACTGGGAGGGTTACCAGTCGTTTAACTGGGAGGATTACCAGTCGTTTATAAGGGAGGGTTACCAGACGTTTAACTGGGAGGGTTACCAGTCGTTTAACTGGGAGGATTACCAGACGTTTAACTGGGAGGGTTACCAGTCGTTTAAAAGGGAGGATTACCAGTCGTTTAACTGGGAGGGTTACCAGTCGTTTAACTGGGAGGGTTACCAGTCGTTTAACTGGGAGGATTACCAGTCGTTTAACTGGGAGGGTTACCAGACGTTTAACTGGGAGGGTTACCAGTCGTTTAACTGGGAGGGTTACCAGTCGTTTAACTGGGAGGGTTACCAGACGTTTAACTGGGAGGATTACCAGACGTTTAACTGGGAGGGTTACCAAACGTTTAACTGGGAGGATTACCAGACATTTAACTGGGAGGGTTACCAAACGTTTAACTGGGAGGATTACCAGACGTTTAACTGGGAGGATTACCAGACGTTTAACTGGGAGGGTTACCAGACGTTTAACTGGGAGGATTACCAGTCGTTTAACTGGGAGGGTTACCAGTCGTTTAACTGGGAGGGTTACCAGACGTTTAACTGGGAGGATTACCAGACGTTTAACTGGGAGGGTTACCAGACGTTTAACTGGGAGGATTACCAGACGTTTAACTGGGAGGGTTACCAGTCGTTTAACTGGGAGGGTTACCAGACGTTTAACTGGGAGGATTACCAGACGTTTAACTGGGAGGATTACCAGTCGTTTAACTGGGAGGGTTACCAGACGTTTAACTGGGAGTGTTACCAAACGTTTAACTGGGAGGGTTACCAGTCGTTTAACAGGGAGGGTTACCAGACGTTTAACTGGGAGGATTACCAGACGTTTAACTGGGAGGGTTACCAGACGTTTAACTGGGAGGATTACCAGTCGTTTAACTGGGAGGGTTACCAGTCGTTTAACTGGGAGGGTTACCAGACGTTTAACTGGGAGGATTACCAGTGGTTTAACTGGGAGGGTTACCAGTGGTTTAACTGGGAGGATTACCAGTCGTTTAACTGGGAGGGTTACCAGACGTTTAACTGGGAGGATTACCAGTCATTTAACTGGGAGGGTTACCAGTCGTTTAACTGGGAGGATTACCAGTCATTTAACTGGGAGGGTTACCAGTCGTTTAACTGGGAGGATTACCAGACGTTTAACTGGGAGGATTACCAGTCGTTTAACTGGGAGGGTTACCAGTCGTTTAACTGGGAGGGTTACCAGTCGTTTAACTGGGAGGATTACCAGTCGTTTAACTGGGAGGGTTACCAGACGTTTAACTGGGAGGGTTACCAAACGTTTAACTGGGAGGATTACCAGTCGTTTAACTGGGAGGATTACCAGTCGTTTAACTGGGAGGATTACCAGACGTTTAACTGGGAGGGTTACCAAACGTTTAACTGGGAGGATTACCAGACATTTAACTGGGAGGGTTACCAAACGTTTAACTGGGAGGATTACCAGTCGTTTAACTGGGAGGATTACCAGTCGTTTAACTGGGAGGATTACCAGACGTTTAACTGGGAGGGTTACCAGACGTTTAACTGGGAGGATTACCAGACGTTCAACTGGGAGGGTTACCAGACGTTTAACTGGGAGGGTTACCAGTCGTTTAACTGGGAGGGTTACCAGACGTTCAACTGGGAGGGTTACCAGTCGTTTAACTGGGAGGGTTACCAGACGTTTAACTGGGAGTGTTACCAAACGTTTAACTGGGAGGATTACCAGACGTTTAACTGGGAGGGTTACCAGACGTTTAACTGGGAGGGTTACCAGACGTTTAACTGGGAGGATTACCAGACGTTTAACTGGGAGGGTTGCCAGACGTTTAACTGGGAGGGTTACCAGACGTTTAACTGGGAGGATTACCAGTCGTTTAACTGGGAGGATTACCAGACGTTTAACTGGGAGGATTACCAGACGTTTAACTGGGAGGATTACCAGTCGTTTAACTGGGAGGGTTACCAGTCGTTTAACTGGGAGGGTTACCAGTGGTTTAACTGGGAGGGTTACCAGACGTTTAACTGGGAGGGTTACCAGACGTTTAACTGGGAGGGTTACCAGACGTTTAACTGGGAGGGTTACCAGTAGTTTAACTGGGAGGGTTACCAGTCGTTTAACTGGGAGGATTACCAGTCGTTTAACTGGGAGGATTACCAGACGTTTAACTGGGAGGGTTACCAGTCGTTTAACTGGGAGGGTTACCAGACGTTTAACTGGGAGGATTACCAGACGTTTAACTGTGAGGATTACCAGTCGTTTAACTGGGAGGGTTACCAGTCGTTTAACTGGGAGGGTTACCAGTCGATTAACTGGGAGGGTTACCAGACGTTTAACTGGGAGGGTTACCAGTCGTTTAACTGGGATGGTTACCAGTCGTTTAACTGGGAGGGTAACCAGTCGATTAACTGGGATGGTTACCAGTCGTTTAACTGGGAGGGTTACCAGTCGTTTAACTGGGAGGGTTACCAGACGTTTAACTGGGAGGGTTACCAGTCGTTTAACTGGGAGGGTTACCAGTCGTTTTAACTGGGAGGATTACCAGACGTTTAACTGGGAGGGTTACCAGACGTTTAACTGGGAGGGTTACCAGACGTTTAACTGGGAGGGTTACCAGTCGTTTAACTGGGAGGGTTACCAGACGTTTAACTGGGAGGGTTACCAGTCGTTTAACTGGGAGGATTACCAGACGTTTAACTGGGAGGGTTACCAGACGTTTAACTGGGAGGATTACCAGACGTTTAACTGTGAGGGTTACCAGTCGTTTAACTGGGAGGGTTACCAGTCGTTTAACTGGGAGGGTTACCAGACGTTTAACTGGGAGGATTACCAGACGTTTAACTGGGAGGGTTACCAGACGTTTAACTGGGAGGATTACCAGACGTTTAACTGGGAGGGTTACCAGTCGTTTAACTGGGAGGGTTACCAGACGTTTAACTGGGAGGGTTACCAAACGTTTAACTGGGAGGATTACCAGACGTTTAACTGGGAGGGTTACCAGACGTTTAACTGGGAGGGTTACCAGTCGTTTAACTGGGAGGGTTACCAGACCTTTAACTGGGAGGGTTACCAAACGTTTAACTGGGAGGATTACCAGTCGTTTAACTGGGAGGATTACCAGTCGTTTAACTGGGAGGATTACCAGACGTTTAACTGGGAGGGTTACCAAACGTTTAACTGGGAGGATTACCAGTCGTTTAACTGGGAGGATTACCAGTCGTTTAACTGGGAGGATTACCAGTCGTTTAACTGGGAGGGTTACCAGACGTTTAACTGGGAGGGTTACCAGACGTTTAACTGGGAGGATTACCAGACGTTCAACTGGGAGGGTTACCAGACGTTTAACTGGGAGGGTTACCAGTCGTTTAACTGGGAGGGTTACCAGACGTTTAACTGGGAGGGTTACCAGTCGTTTAACTGGGAGGGTTACCAGACGTTTAACTGGGAGGGTTACCAAACGTTTAACTGGGAGGATTACCAGTCGTTTAACTGGGAGGATTACCAGTCGTTTAACTGGGAGGATTACCAGTCGTTTAACTGGGAGGCTTACCAGACGTTTAACTGGGAGGGTTACCAGACGTTTAACTGGGAGGGTTACCAGACGTTTAACTGGGAGGATTACCAGACGTTTAACTGGGAGGGTTACCAGACGTTTAAATGGGAGGGTTACCAGACGTTTAACTGGGAGGATTACCAGACGTTTAACTGGGAGGATTACCAGTCGTTTAACTGGGAGGATTACCAGACGTTTAACTGGGAGGATTACCAGACGTTTAACTGGGAGGATTACCAGACGTTTAACTGGGAGGGTTACCAGACGTTTAACTGGGAGGATTACCAGACGTTTAACTGGGAGGGTTACCAGACGTTTAACTGGGAGGATTACCAGTCGTTTAACAGGGAGGGTTACCAGACGTTTAACTGGGAGGATTACCAGTCGTTTAACTGGGAGGGTTACCAGACGTTTAACTGGGAGGGTTACCAGACGTTTAACTGGGAGGGTTACCAGTCGTTTAACTGGGAGGGTTACCAGACGTTTAACTGGGAGGGTTACCAGTCGTTTAACTGGGAGGATTACCAGACGTTTAACTGGGAGGGTTACCAGACGTTTAACTGGGAGGATTACCAGACGTTTAACTGTGAGGATTACCAGTCGTTTAACTGGGAGGGTTACCAGTCGTTTAACTGGGAGGGTTACCAGACGTTTAACTGGGAGGATTACCAGACGTTTAACTGGGAGGGTTACCAGACGTTTAACTGGGAGGATTACCAGACGTTTAACTGGGAGGGTTACCAGTCGTTTAACTGGGAGGGTTACCAGACGTTTAACTGGGAGGGTTACCAAACGTTTAACTGGGAGGATTACCAGACGTTTAACTGGGAGGGTTACCAGACGTTTAACTGGGAGGGTTACCAGTCGTTTAACTGGGAGGGTTACCAGTCGATTAACTGGGAGGGTTACCAGACGTTTAACTGGGAGGGTTACCAGTCGTTTAACTGGGATGGTTACCAGTCGTTTAACTGGGAGGGTTACCAGTCGATTAACTGGGATGGTTACCAGTCGTTTAACTGGGAGGGTTACCAGTCGTTTAACTGGGAGGGTTACCAGACGTTTAACTGGGAGGGTTACCAGTCGTTTAACTGGGAGGGTTACCAGTCGTTTTAACTGGGAGGGTTACCAGACGTTTAACTGGGAGGGTTACCAGACGTTTAACTGGGAGGGTTACCAGACGTTTAACTGGGAGGGTTACCAGTCGTTTAACTGGGAGGGTTACCAGACGTTTAACTGGGAGGGTTACCAGTCGTTTAACTGGGAGGATTACCAGACGTTTAACTGGGAGGGTTACCAGACGTTTAACTGGGAGGATTACCAGACGTTTAACTGTGAGGGTTACCAGTCGTTTAACTGGGAGGGTTACCAGTCGTTTAACTGGGAGGGTTACCAGACGTTTAACTGGGAGGATTACCAGACGTTTAACTGGGAGGGTTACCAGACGTTTAACTGGGAGGATTACCAGACGTTTAACTGGGAGGGTTACCAGTCGTTTAACTGGGAGGGTTACCAGACGTTTAACTGGGAGGGTTACCAAACGTTTAACTGGGAGGATTACCAGACGTTTAACTGGGAGGGTTACCAGACGTTTAACTGGGAGGGTTACCAGTCGTTTAACTGGGAGGGTTACCAGACCTTTAACTGGGAGGGTTACCAAACGTTTAACTGGGAGGATTACCAGTCGTTTAACTGGGAGGATTACCAGTCGTTTAACTGGGAGGATTACCAGTCGTTTAACTGGGAGGATTACCAGACGTTTAACTGGGAGGGTTACCAAACGTTTAACTGGGAGGATTACCAGTCGTTTAACTGGGAGGATTACCAGTCGTTTAACTGGGAGGATTACCAGTCGTTTAACTGGGAGGGTTACCAGACGTTTAACTGGGAGGGTTACCAGACGTTTAACTGGGAGGATTACCAGACGTTCAACTGGGAGGGTTACCAGTCGTTTAACTGGGAGGGTTACCAGACGTTTAACTGGGAGGGTTACCAGTCGTTTAACTGGGAGGGTTACCAGACGTTTAACTGGGAGGGTTACCAAACGTTTAACTGGGAGGATTACCAGTCGTTTAACTGGGAGGATTACCAGTCGTTTAACTGGGAGGATTACCAGTCGTTTAACTGGGAGGATTACCAGACGTTTAACTGGGAGGGTTACCAGACGTTTAACTGGGAGGGTTACCAGACGTTTAACTGGGAGGATTACCAGACGTTTAACTGGGAGGGTTACCAGACGTTTAAATGGGAGGGTTACCAGACGTTTAACTGGGAGGATTACCAGACGTTTAACTGGGAGGATTACCAGACGTTTAACTGGGAGGATTACCAGTCGTTTAACTGGGAGGATTACCAGACGTTTAACTGGGAGGATTACCAGACGTTTAACTGGGAGGATTACCAGACGTTTAACTGGGAGGGTTACCAGACGTTTAACTGGGAGGATTACCAGACGTTTAACTGGGAGGATTACCAGTCGTTTAACAGGGAGGGTTACCAGACGTTTAACTGGGAGGATTACCAGTCGTTTAACTGGGAGGGTTACCAGACGTTTAACTGGGAGGGTTACCAGACGTTTAACTGGGAGGGTTACCAGACGTTTAACTGGGAGGGTTACCAGTCGTTTAACTGGGAGGATTACCAGACGTTTAACTGGGAGGGTTACCAGACGTTTAACTGGGAGGATTACCAGACGTTTAACTGTGAGGATTACCAGTCGTTTAACTGGGAGGGTTACCAGTCGTTTAACTGGGAGGGTTACCAGACGTTTAACTGGGAGGATTACCAGACGTTTAACTGGGAGGGTTACCAGACGTTTAACTGGGAGGATTACCAGACGTTTAACTGGGAGGGTTACCAGTCGTTTAACTGGGAGGGTTACCAGACGTTTAACTGGGAGGGTTACCAAACGTTTAACTGGGAGGATTACCAGACGTTTAACTGGGAGGGTTACCAGACGTTTAACTGGGAGGGTTACCAGTCGTTTAACTGGGAGGGTTACCAGACCTTTAACTGGGAGGGTTACCAAACGGTTAACTGGGAGGATTACCAGACGTTTAACTGGGAGGATTACCAGTCGTTTAACTGGGAGGATTACCAGACGTTTAACTGGGAGGATTACCAGACGTTTAACTGGGAGGGTTACCAAACGTTTAACTGGGAGGATTACCAGTCGTTTAACTGGGAGGGTTACCAGACGTTTAACTGGGAGGATTACCAAACGTTTAACTGGGAGGATTACCAGTCGTTTAACTGGGAGGATTACCAGACGTTTAACTGGGAGGATTACCAGACGTTTAACTGGGAGGGTTACCAAACGTTTAACTGGGAGGATTACCAGTCGTTTAACTGGGAGGGTTACCAAACGTTTAACTGGGAGGATTACCAGTCGTTTAACTGGGAGGATTACCAGTCGTTTAACTGGGAGGATTACCAGTCGTTTAACTGGGAGGGTTACCAGACGTTTAACTGGGAGGGTTACCAGACGTTTAACTGGGAGGATTACCAGACGTTCAACTGGGAGGGTTACCAGACGTTTAACTGGGAGGGTTACCAGTCGTTTAACTGGGAGGGTTACCAGTCGTTTAACTGGGAGGGTTACCAGACGTTTAACTGGGAGGGTTACCAGACGTTTAACTGGGAGGATTACCAGTCGTTTAACTGGGAGGATTACCAGTCGTTTAACTGGGAGGATTACCAGTCGTTTAACTGGGAGGATTACCAGACGTTTAACTGGGAGGGTTACCAGACGTTTAACTGGGAGGGTTACCAGACGTTTAACTGGGAGGATTACCAGACGTTTAACTGGGAGGGTTACCAGACGTTTAAATGGGAGGGTTACCAGACGTTTAACTGGGAGGATTACCAGACGTTTAACTGGGAGGATTACCAGACGTTTAACTGGGAGGATTACCAGTCGTTTAACTGGGAGGATTACCAGACGTTTAACTGGGAGGATTACCAGACGTTTAACTGGGAGGATTACCAGACGTTTAACTGGGAGGGTTACCAGACGTTTAACTGGGAGGATTACCAGACGTTTAACTGGGAGGGTTACCAGACGTTTAACTGGGAGGATTACCAGTCGTTTAACAGGGAGGGTTACCAGACGTTTAACTGGGAGGATTACCAGTCGTTTAACTGGGAGGGTTACCAGACGTTTAACTGGGAGGGTTACCAGACGTTTAACTGGGAGGGTTACCAGTCGTTTAACTGGGAGGGTTACCAGACGTTTAACTGGGAGGGTTACCAGTCGTTTAACTGGGAGGATTACCAGACGTTTAACTGGGAGGGTTACCAGACGTTTAACTGGGAGGATTACCAGACGTTTAACTGTGAGGATTACCAGTCGTTTAACTGGGAGGGTTACCAGTCGTTTAACTGGGAGGGTTACCAGACGTTTAACTGGGAGGATTACCAGACGTTTAACTGGGAGGGTTACCAGACGTTTAACTGGGAGGATTACCAGACGTTTAACTGGGAGGGTTACCAGTCGTTTAACTGGGAGGGTTACCAGACGTTTAACTGGGAGGGTTACCAAACGTTTAACTGGGAGGATTACCAGACGTTTAACTGGGAGGGTTACCAGACGTTTAACTGGGAGGGTTACCAGTCGTTTAACTGGGAGGGTTACCAGTCGATTAACTGGGAGGGTTACCAGACGTTTAACTGGGAGGGTTACCAGTCGTTTAACTGGGATGGTTACCAGTCGTTTAACTGGGAGGGTTACCAGTCGATTAACTGGGATGGTTACCAGTCGTTTAACTGGGAGGGTTACCAGTCGTTTAACTGGGAGGGTTACCAGACGTTTAACTGGGAGGGTTACCAGTCGTTTAACTGGGAGGGTTACCAGTCGTTTTAACTGGGAGGGTTACCAGACGTTTAACTGGGAGGGTTACCAGACGTTTAACTGGGAGGGTTACCAGACGTTTAACTGGCAGGGTTACCAGACGTTTAACTGGGAGGGTTACCAGACGTTTAACTGGGAGGGTTACCAGACGTTTAACTGGGAGGGTTACCAGTCGTTTAACTGGGAGGGTTACCAGACGTTTAACTGGGAGGGTTACCAGTCGTTTAACTGGGAGGATTACCAGACGTTTAACTGGGAGGGTTACCAGACGTTTAACTGGGAGGATTACCAGACGTTTAACTGTGAGGGTTACCAGTCGTTTAACTGGGAGGGTTACCAGTCGTTTAACTGGGAGGGTTACCAGACGTTTAACTGGGAGGATTACCAGACGTTTAACTGGGAGGGTTACCAGACGTTTAACTGGGAGGGTTACCAGTCGTTTAACTGGGATGGTTACCAGTCGTTTAACTGGGAGGGTTACCAGTCGATTAACTGGGATGGTTACCAGTCGTTTAACTGGGAGGGTTACCAGTCGTTTAACTGGGAGGGTTACCAGACGTTTAACTGGGAGGGTTACCAGTCGTTTAACTGGGAGGGTTACCAGTCGTTTTAACTGGGAGGGTTACCAGACGTTTAACTGGGAGGGTTACCAGACGTTTAACTGGGAGGGTTACCAGACGTTTAACTGGGAGGGTTACCAGTCGTTTAACTGGGAGGGTTACCAGACGTTTAACTGGGAGGGTTACCAGTCGTTTAACTGGGAGGATTACCAGATGTTTAACTGGGAGGGTTACCAGACGTTTAACTGGGAGGATTACCAGACGTTTAACTGTGAGGGTTACCAGTCGTTTAACTGTGAGGATTACCAGTCGTTTAACTGGGAGGGTTACCAGACGTTTAACTGGGAGGATTACCAGACGTTTAACTGGGAGGATTACCAGACGTTTAACTGGGAGGGTTACCAGTCGTTTAACTGGGAGGGTTACCAGACGTTTAACTGGGAGGGTTACCAAACGTTTAACTGGGAGGATTACCAGACGTTTAACTGGGAGGGTTACCAGACGTTTAACTGGGAGGGTTACCAGTCGTTTAACTGGGAGGGTTACCAGACCTTTAACTGGGAGGATTACCAGACGTTTAACTGGGAGGATTACCAGACGTTTAACTGGGAGGATTACCAGTCGTTTAACTGGGAGGATTACCAGACGTTTAACTGGGAGGATTACCAGACGTTTAACTGGGAGGGTTACCAAACGTTTAACTGGGAGGATTACCAGTCGTTTAACTGGGAGGGTTACCAGACGTTTAACTGGGAGGATTACCAAACGTTTAACTGGGAGGATTACCAGTCGTTTAACTGGGAGGGTTACCAGACGTTTAACTGGGAGGATTACCAGACGTTCAACTGGGAGGGTTACCAGACGTTTAACTGGGAGGGTTACCAGTCGTTTAACTGGGAGGGTTACCAGACGTTTAACTGGGAGGGTTACCAGTCGTTTAACTGGGAGGGTTACCAAACGTTTAACTGGGAGGATTACCAGACGTTTAACTGGGAGGATTACCAGTCGTTTAACTGGGAGGATTACCAGACGTTTAACTGGGAGGGTTACCAGACGTTTAACTGGGAGGGTTACCAGTCGTTTAACTGGGAGGGTTACCAGACGTTTAACTGGGAGGATTACCAGTCGTTTAACAGGGAGGGTTACCAAACGTTTAACTGGGAGGGTTACCAGTCGTTTAACTGGGAGGATTACCAGACGTTTAACTGGGAGGGTTACCAGTCGTTTAAAAGGGAGGGTTACCAGTCGTTTAACTGGGAGGGTTACCAGACGTTTAACTGGGAGGGTTACCAGTCGTTTAACTGGGAGGATTACCAGTCGTTTAACTGGGAGGATTACCAGTCGTTTAACAGGGAGGGTTACCAGACGTTTAACTGGGAGGGTTACCAGTCGTTTAACTGGGAGGGTTACCAGACGTTTAACTGGGAGGGTTACCAGTCGTTTAACTGGGAGGATTACCAGTCGTTTAACTGGGAGGATTACCAGTCGTTTAACAGGGAGGGTTACCAGACGTTTAACTGGGAGGGTTACCAGTCGTTTAACTGGGAGGATTACCAGTCGTTTAAAAGGGAGGGTTACCAGACGTTTAACTGGGAGGGTTACCAGTCGTTTAACTGGGAGGATTACCAGTCGTTTAACTGGGAGGATTACCAGTCGTTTAAAAGGGAGGGTTACCAGACGTTTAACTGGGAGGATTACCAGTCGTTTAACTGGGAGGATTACCAGTCGTTTAACAGGGAGGGTTACCAGACGTTTAACTGGGAGGATTACCAGTCGTTTAACTGGGAGGGTTACCAGTCGTTTAAATGGGAGGGTTACCAGTCGTTTAACTGGGAGGGTTACCAGACGTTTAACTGGGAGGGTTACCAGTCGTTTAACTGGGAGGATTACCAGTCGTTTAACTGGGAGGATTACCAGTCGTTTAACAGGGAGGGTTACCAGACGTTTAACTGGGAGGGTTACCAGTCGTTTAACTGGGAGGATTACCAGACGTTTAAAAGGGAGGGTTACCAGACGTTTAACTGGGAGGGTTACCAGACGTTTAACTGGGAGGGTTACCAGTCGTTTAACTGGGAGGATTACCAGTCGTTTAAAAGGGAGGGTTACCAGTCGTTCAACTGGGAGGATTACCAGTCGTTTAACTGGGAGGGTTACCAGACGTTTAACTGGGAGGGTTACCAGTCGTTTAACTGGGAGGGTTACCAGTCGTTTAACTGGGAGGGTTACCAGTCGTTTAACTGGGAGGGTTACCAGACGTTTAACTGGGAGGATTACCAGACGTTTAAGTGGGAGGGTTACCAGACGTTTAACTGGGAGGATTACCAGACGTTTAAGTGGGAGGATTACCAGACGTTTAACTGGGAGGGTTACCAGTCGTTTAACTGGGAGGGTTACCAGTCGTTTAACTGGGAGGATTACCAGTCGTTTAACTGGGAGGGTTACCAGTCGTTTAACTGGGAGGGTTACCAGTCGTTTAACTGGGAGGGTTACCAGACGTTTAACTGGGAGGATTACCAGACGTTTAACTGGGAGGGTTACCAGTCGTTTAACTGGGATGGTTACCAGTCGTTTAACTGGGAGGGTTACCAGTCGATTAACTGGAAGGGTTACCAGACGTTTAACTGGGAGGGTTACCAGTCGTTTAACTGGGAGGGTTACCAGTCGTTTAACTGGGAGGGTTACCAGTCGATTAACTGGGATGGTTACCAGTCGTTTAACTGGGAGGGTTACCAGTCGTTTAACTGGGAGGGTTACCAGACGTTTAACTGGGAGGGTTACCAGACGTTTAACTGGGAGGGTTACCAGACGTTTAACTGGGAGGGTTACCAGTCGTTTAACTGGGAGGGTTACCAGTCGTTTAACTGGGAGGGTTACCAGTCGTTTAACTGGGAGGATTACCAGACGTTTAACTGGGAGGTTTACCAGACGTTTAACTGGGAGGATTACCAGACGTTTAACTGGGAGGATTACCAGTCGTTTAACTGGGAGGGTTACCAGTCGTTTAACTGGGAGGATTACCAGACGTTTAACTGGGAGGATTACCAGACGTTTAACTGGGAGGGTTACCAGTCGATTAACTGGGATGGTTACCAGTCGTTTAACTGGGAGGGTTACCAGTCGTTTAACTGGGAGGGTTACCAGACGTTTAACTGGGAGGGTTACCAGTCGTTTAACTGGGAGGGTTACCAGTCGTTTAACTGGGAGGATTACCAGACGTTTAACTGGGAGGGTTACCAGACGTTTAACTGGGATGGTTACCAGTCGTTTAACTGGGAGGGTTACCAGTCGTTTAACTGGGAGGGTTACCAGTCGTTTAACTGGGAGGGTTACCAGACGTTTAACTGGGAGGGTTACCAGACGTTTAACTGGGAGGATTACCAGACGTTCAACTGGGAGGGTTACCAGACGTTTAACTGGGAGGGTTACCAGTCGTTTAACTGGGAGGGTTACCAGACGTTTAACTGGGAGGGTTACCAGACGTTTAACTGGGAGGGTTAGCAGACGTTTAACTGGGAGGGTTACCAGACGTTTAACTGGGAGGGTTACCAGATGTTTAACTGGGAGGATTACCAGACGTTTAACTGGGAGGGTTACCAGACGTTTAACTGGGAGGGTTACCAGACGTTTAACTGGGAGGGTTACCAGACATTTAACTGGGAGGGTTACCAGACGTTTAACTGGGAGGATTACCAGTCGTTTAACTGGGCGGATTACCAGACGTTTAACTGGGAGGGTTACCAGTCGTTTAACTGGGAGGATTACCAGTCGTTTAACTGGGAGGATTACCAGACGTTTAACTGGGAGGATTACCAGTCGTTTAACTGGGAGGGTTACCAGTCGTTTAACTGGGAGGGTTACCAGACGTTTAACTGGGAGGATTACCAGACGTTTAACTGGGAGGGTTACCAGACGTTTAACTGGGAGGATTACCAGTCGTTTAACTGGGAGGATTACCAGACGTTTAACTGGGAGGGTTACCAGTCGTTTAACTGGGAGGATTACCAGACGTTTAACTGGGAGGATTACCAGTCGTTTAACTGGGAGGATTACCAGACGTTTAACTGGGAGGATTACCAGACGTTTAACTGGGAGGGTTACCAGACGTTTAACTGGGAGGATTACCAGACGTTTAACTGGGAGGGTTACCAGACGTCTAACTGGGAGGATTACCAGTCCTTTAACTGGGAGGTTTACCAGACGTTTAACTGGGAGGATTACCAGACGTTTAACTGGGAGGGTTACCAGACGTTTAACTGGGAGGGTTACCAGACGTTTAACTGGGAGGATTACCAGACGTTTAACTGGGAGGGTTACCAGACGTTTAACTGGGAGGATTACCAGTCCTTTAACTGGGAGGTTTACCAGTCGTTTAACTGGGAGGGTTACCAGACGTTTAACTGGGAGGATTACCAGTCGTTTAACTGGGAGGGTTACCAGTCGTTTAACTGGGAGGGTTACCAGACGTTTAACTGGGAGGGTTACCAGTCGTTTAACTGGGAGGATTACCAGACGTTTAACTGGGAGGGTTACCAGACGTTTAACTGGGAGGGTTACCAGACATTTAACTGGGAGGGTTACCAGACGTTTAACTGGGAGGATTACCAGTCGTTTAACTGGGCGGATTACCAGACGTTTAACTGGGAGGGTTACCAGTCGTTTAACTGGGAGGATTACCAGTCGTTTAACTGGGAGGATTACCAGACGTTTAACTGGGAGGATTACCAGTCGTTTAACTGGGAGGGTTACCAGTCGTTTAACTGGGAGGGTTACCAGACGTTTAACTGGGAGGATTACCAGACGTTTAACTGGGAGGGTTACCAGACGTTTAACTGGGAGGATTACCAGTCGTTTAACTGGGAGGATTACCAGACGTTTAACTGGGAGGGTTACCAGTCGTTTAACTGGGAGGATTACCAGACGTTTAACTGGGAGGATTACCAGTCGTTTAACTGGGAGGATTACCAGACGTTTAACTGGGAGGATTACCAGACGTTTAACTGGGAGGGTTACCAGACGTTTAACTGGGAGGATTACCAGACGTTTAACTGGGAGGGTTACCAGACGTCTAACTGGGAGGATTACCAGTCCTTTAACTGGGAGGTTTACCAGACGTTTAACTGGGAGGATTACCAGACGTTTAACTGGGAGGGTTACCAGACGTTTAACTGGGAGGGTTACCAGACGTTTAACTGGGAGGATTACCAGACGTTTAACTGGGAGGGTTACCAGACGTTTAACTGGGAGGATTACCAGTCCTTTAACTGGGAGGTTTACCAGTCGTTTAACTGGGAGGGTTACCAGACGTTTAACTGGGAGGTTTACCAGTCGTTTAACTGGGAGGGTTACCAGACGTTTAACTGGGAGGATCACCAGTCGTTTAACTGGGAGGGTTACCAGTCGTTTAACTGGGAGGGTTACCAGACGTTTAACTGGGAGGGTTACCAGTCGTTTAACTGGGAGGGTTACCAGACGCTTAACTGGGAGGGTTACCAGACGTTTAACTGGGAGGATTACCAGACGTTCAACTGGGAGGGTTACCAGACGTTCAACTGGGAGGGTTACCAGTCGTTTAACTGGGAGGGTTACCAGACGTTTAACTGGGAGGGTTACCAAACGTTTAACTGGGAGGATTACCAGTCGTTTAACTGGGAGGGTTACCAGACGTTTAACTGGGAGGGTTACCAGACGTTTAACTGGGAGGGTTACCAGATGTTTAACTGGGAGGATTACCAGACGTTTAACTGGGAGGGTTACCAGACGTTTAACTGGGAGGATTACCAGTCGTTTAACTGGGAGGATTACCAGACGTTTAACTGGGAGGGTTACCAGTCGTTTAACTGGGAGGATTACCAGTCGTTTAACTGGGAGGATTACCAGACGTTTAACTGGGAGGATTACCAGTCGTTTAACTGGGAGGGTTACCAGTCGTTTAACTGGGAGGGTTACCAGACGTTTAACTGGGAGGGTTACCAGACGTTTAACTGGGAGGGTTACCAGTCGTTTAACTGGGAGGGTTACCAGACGTTTAACTGGGAGGATTACCAGACGTTTAACTGGGAGGGTTACCAGACGTCTAACTGGGAGGATTACCAGTCCTTTAACTGGGAGGGTTACCAGACGTTTAACTGGGAGGATTACCAGACGTTTAACTGGGAGGGTTACCAGACGTCTAACTGGGAGGGTTACCAGACGTCTAACTGGGAGGATTACCAGTCCTTTAACTGGGAGGTTTACCAGACGTTTAACTGGGAGGATTACCAGACGTTTAACTGGGAGGGTTACCAGACGTTTAACTGGGAGGGTTACCAGACGTTTAACTGGGAGGATTACCAGACGTTTAACTGGGAGGGTTACCAGACGTTTAACTGGGAGGATTACCAGTCCTTTAACTGGGAGGTTTACCAGTCGTTTAACTGGGAGGGTTACCAGACGTTTAACTGGGAGGTTTACCAGTCGTTTAACTGGGAGGGTTACCAGACGTTTAACTGGGAGGATCACCAGTCGTTTAACTGGGAGGGTTACCAGTCGTTTAACTGGGAGGGTTACCAGACGTTTAACTGGGAGGGTTACCAGTCGTTTAACTGGGAGGGTTACCAGACGTTTAACTGGGAGGGTTACCAGACGTTTAACTGGGAGGATTACCAGACGTTCAACTGGGAGGGTTACCAGACGTTCAACTGGGAGGGTTACCAGTCGTTTAACTGGGAGGGTTACCAGACGTTTAACTGGGAGGGTTACCAAACGTTTAACTGGGAGGATTACCAGTCGTTTAACTGGGAGGGTTACCAGACGTTTAACTGGGAGGGTTACCAGACGTTTAACTGGGAGGGTTACCAGATGTTTAACTGGGAGGATTACCAGACGTTTAACTGGGAGGGTTACCAGACGTTTAACTGGGAGGATTACCAGTCGTTTAACTGGGAGGATTACCAGACGTTTAACTGGGAGGGTTACCAGTCGTTTAACTGGGAGGATTACCAGTCGTTTAACTGGGAGGATTACCAGACGTTTAACTGGGAGGATTACCAGTCGTTTAACTGGGAGGGTTACCAGTCGTTTAACTGGGAGGGTTACCAGACGTTTAACTGGGAGGGTTACCAGACGTTTAACTGGGAGGATTACCAGTCGTTTAACTGGGAGGATTACCAGACGTTTAACTGGGAGGGTTACCAGTCGTTTAACTGGGAGGATTACCAGACGTTTAACTGGGAGGATTACCAGTCGTTTAACTGGGAGGATTACCAGACGTTTAACTGGGAGGGTTACCAGACGTTTAACTGGGAGGATTACCAGACGTTTAACTGGGAGGGTTACCAGACGTCTAACTGGGAGGATTACCAGACGTTTAACTGGGAGGGTTACCAGACGTCTAACTGGGAGGATTACCAGTCCTTTAACTGGGAGGTTTACCAGACGTTTAACTGGGAGGATTACCAGACGTTTAACTGGGAGGGTTACCAGTCGTTTAACTGGGAGGATTACCAGTCGTTTAACTGGGAGGATTACCAGACGTTTAACTGGGAGGATTACCAGTCGTTTAACTGGGAGGGTTACCAGTCGTTTAACTGGGAGGGTTACCAGACGTTTAACTGGGAGGGTTACCAGACGTTTAACTGGGAGGATTACCAGTCGTTTAACTGGGAGGATTACCAGACGTTTAACTGGGAGGATTACCAGTCGTTTAACTGGGAGGATTACCAGACGTTTAACTGGGAGGGTTACCAGTCGTTTAACTGGGAGGATTACCAGACGTTTAACTGGGAGGATTACCAGTCGTTTAACTGGGAGGATTACCAGACGTTTAACTGGGAGGATTACCAGACGTTTAACTGGGAGGGTTACCAGACGTTTAACTGGGAGGATTACCAGTTTAACTGGGAGGGTTACCAGACGTCTAACTGGGAGGATTACCAGTCCTTTAACTGGGAGGTTTACCAGACGTTTAACTGGGAGGATTACCAGACGTTTAACTGGGAGGGTTACCAGACGTTTAACTGGGAGGATTACCAGACGTTTAACTGGGAGGGTTACCAGACGTTTAACTGGGAGGATTACCAGTCCTTTAACTGGGAGGTTTACCAGTCGTTTAACTGGGAGGGTTACCAGACGTTTAACTGGGAGGATTACCAGTCGTTTAACTGGGAGGGTTACCAGTCGTTTAACTGGGAGGGTTACCAGACGTTTAACTGGGAGGGTTACCAGTCGTTTAACTGGGAGGATTACCAGACGTTTAACTGGGAGGGTTACCAGACGTTTAACTGGGAGGGTTACCAGACGTTTAACTGGGAGGGTTACCAGACGTTTAACTGGGAGGATTACCAGACGTTTTACTGGGAGGGTTACCAGACGTTTAACTGGGAGGGTTACCAGACGTTTAACAGGGAGGATTACCAGTCGTTTAACTGGGAGGATTACCAGACGTTTAACTGGGAGGGTTACCAGACGTTTAACTGGGAGGATTACCAGACGTTTAACTGGGAGGGTTACCAGACGTTTAACTGGGAGGATTACCAGTCGTTTAACTGGGAGGATTACCAGACGTTTTACTGGGAGGGTTACCAGACGTTTAACTGGGAGGGTTACCAGACGTTTAACAGGGAGGATTACCAGTCGTTTAACTGGGAGGGTTACCAGACGTTTAACTGGGAGGGTTACCAGTCGTTTAACTGGGAGGATTACCAGACGTTTAACTGGGAGGATTACCAGACGTTTAACTGGGAGGATTACCAGACGTTTAACTGGGAGGGTTACCAGTCGTTTAACTGGGAGGATTACCAGACGTTTAACTGGGAGGGTTACCAGTCGTTTAACTGGGAGGATTACCAGACGTTTAACTGGGAGGATTACCAGTCGTTTAACTGGGAGGATTACCAGACGTTTAACTGGGAGGGTTACCAGACGTTTAACTGGGAGGGTTACCAGACGTTTAACTGGGAGGATTACCAGACGTTTAACTGGGAGGGTTACCAGACGTTTAACTGGGAGGATTACCAGTCCTTTAACTGGGAGGATTACCAGACGTTTAACTGGGAGGGTTACCAGACGTTTAACTGGGAGGGTTACCAGACGTTTAACTGGGAGGATTACCAGTCGTTTAACTGGGAGGGTTACCAGTCGTTTAACTGGGAGGATTACCAGTCGTTTAACTGGGAGGATTACCAGTCGTTTAACTGGGAGGGTTACCAGTCGTTTAACTGGGAGGGTTACCAGTCGTTTAACTGGGAGGGTTACCAGACGTTTAACTGGGAGGGTTACCAAACGTTTAACTGGGAGGATTACCAGACGTTTAACTGGGAGGGTTACCAGTCGTTTAACTGGGAGGGTTACCAGACGTTTAACTGGGAGGGTTACCAGACGTTTAACTGGGAGGGTTACCAAAGGTTTAACTGGGAGGGTTACCAGTCGTTTAACTGGGAGGGTTACCAGTCGTTTAACTGGGAGGGTTACCAGACGTTTAACTGGGAGGGTTACCAGACGTTTAACTGGGAGGGTTACCAGACGTTTAACTGGGAGGGTTACCAGACGTTTAACTGGGAGGGTTACCAGTCGTTTAACTGGGAGGGTTACCAGTCGTTTAACTGGGAGGGTTACCAGACGTTTAACTGGGAGGATTACCAGACGTTTAACTGGGAGGGTTACGAGTCGTTTAACTGGGAGGATTACCAGACGTTTAACTGGGAGGGTTACCAGTCGTTTAACTGGGAGGATTACCAGACGTTTAACTGGGAGGGTTACCAGACGTTTGACTGGGAGGGTTACCAGACGTTTGACTGGGAGGGTTAGCAGTCGTTTAACTGGGAGGATTACCAGACGTTTAACTGGGAGGATTACCAGTCGTTTAACTGGGAGGATTACCAGACGTTTAACTGGGAGGATTACCAGACGTTTAACTGGGAGGATTACCAGACGTTTAACTGGGATGGTTACCATTCGTTTAACTGGGAGGGTTACCAGTCGATTAACTGGGATGGTTACCAGTCGTTTAACTGGGAGGGTTACCAGACGTTTAACTGGGAGGGTTACCAGACGTTTAACTGGGAGGGTTACCAGTCGTTTAACTGGGAGGGTTACCAGACGTTTAACTGGGATGGTTACCAGACGTTTAACTGGGAGGGTTACCAGTCGATTAACTGGAAGGGTTACCAGACGTTTAACTGGGAGGATTACCAGACGTTTAACTGGGATGGTTACCAGACGTTTAACTGGGAGGGTTACCAAACGTTTAACTGGGAGGATTACCAGTCGTTTAACTGGGAGGGTTACCAGACGTTTAACTGGGAGGGTTACCAGACGTTTAACTGGGAGGGTTACCAGACGTCTAACTGGGAGGATTACCAGTCCTTTAACTGGGAGGTTTACCAGTCGTTTAACTGGGAGGGTTACCAGTCGTTTAACTGGGAGGGTTACCAGACGTTTAACTGGGAGGATTACCAGACGTTTAACTGGGAGGATTACCAGACGTTTAACTGGGAGGATTACCAGACGTTTAACTGGGAGGGTTACCAGTCGTTTAACTGGGAGGGTTACCAGACGTTTAACTGGGAGGATTACCAGACGTTTAACTGGGAGGGTTACCAGACGTTTAACTGGGAGGATTACCAGACGTTTAACTGGGAGGGTTACCAGTCGTTTAACTGGGAGGGTTACCAGACGTTTAACTGGGAGGGTTACCAGTCGTTTAACTGGGAGGATTACCAGTCGTTTAACTGGGAGGGTTACCAGACGTTTAACTGGGAGGATTACCAGACGTTTAACTGGGAGGGTTACCAGACGTTTAACTGGGAGGGTTACCAGTCGTTTAACTGGGAGGATTACCAGGTGTGGTCCTCCCAGTTAAAGCAGGTAAACAGGAGCCTCCAGTTTAAGGGGGTTCAGCTTTCCTGACCTGGGAAGAATCTTGGTGAGATGAAGGGAAAGTTTTGGTGTGTAGAAGGTAAACCTACCTTGGCGCTGCAGGAGCTGCAGACTGACCTGCAAGAGGAACAACATGTCAACAGTCGTTTTATTCTCCTTTAATCTGATAAAAGATGGAAAACAAAGCAGCTGTTTGTGTTGCTGCTCAAACCCAGTTCTAGTTTTATGTAATTATAGGACAAAATGAACAGACTGATTCATGTGATTCAATCGCCAATAAATGTATTTACTAAGGAATTAATTCAGCATATAAAATATTTTATAAACTATAAACCGTTTCAGATGATTTTACTGAAAGATTAAAAACACCAGAATAATAAAAACATGTAAAGTGACATTTTTATCATTCAAATCCAAACCAGGTTTCAGAGATGCTTTGGCAGCTTTAATCCCAGAAATGTGCAGCATCATATGAGCAGAATGATGGTCTGGCAGCAGACTGGCTTTTAAACAGCTTTAACAATCCTGGATTCTTTCTTTCTTTGTTTTGAATGATTGTCCCTCTGGACCAGGCTAAGGACCATTCTGGTTCTACTGGAATCCACTTCCTGCTTCCCGGACTCCGACTATTTAAAATAAAACCTGAAGTCTTAGCAGTTGGACAGATCTTTACAAGCCTGAAGCCAGACTCTCTGGACAGGTGGTGTAGACCACCAGGTGTGACGGTCGAGGTCCACCGTGTTGCCGGGGAGAACAGAGCCATCCAGAACATCCAATCATGGCTCCACGCAGAATGATGAACAGATTTATGATAATTCATTCTGGTTAGAGTTACTGGACCAGTCTGTTTCCCAGTTAGATGGAATCTTCTGGTTTCATCTGACATGTAAGAATTCTGCAGCTGGAGGTTTACTGGGATCCGGAGAGCATTTCTACCGAGAACAGGTCGAACCTGGGTTTGGTTTCAGATCATGAAGAAAGTCCAGCAAAATGCACAAAGTTTCTGTTTTATTCATCCTCTGAGGACCTGAACCGGTCTGGACCCATGTGGACCTGAACCGGTCTGGACTCCCGTGGGACCTGAACCGGTCTGGACCCCCGTGGACCTGAACCGGTCTGGACCCATGTGGACCTGAACCGGTCTGGACCCCCGTGGGACCTGAACCGGTCTGGACCCCCGTGGGACCTGAACCGGTCTGGACCCATGTGGGACCTGAACCGGTCTGGACCCATGTGGACCTGAACCGGTCTGGACCCCCGTGGACCTGAACCGGTCTGGACCCATGTGGACCTGAACCGGTCGGACCCCCGTGGACCTGAACCGGTCTGGACCCCCGTGGGACCTGAACCGGTCTGGACCCATGTGGGACCTGAACCGGTCTGGACCCATGTGGACCTGAACCGGTCTGGACCCCCGTGGGACCTGAACCGGTCTGGACCCCCGTGGGACCTGAACCGGTCTGGACCCATGTGGGACCTGAACCGGTCTGGACCCATGTGGACCTGAACCGGTCTGGACCCCCGTGGACCTGAACCGGTCTGGACCCATGTGGACCTGAACCGGTCGGACCCCCGTGGACCTGAACCGGTCTGGACCCCCGTGGGACCTGAACCGGTCTGGACCCATGTGGGACCTGAACCGGTCTGGACCCATGTGGACCTGAACCGGTCTGGACCTCCGTGGACCTGAACCGGTCTGGACCCATGTGGGACCTGAACCGGTCTGGACCCATGTGGACCTGAACCGGTCTGGACCCCCGTGGGACCTGAACCAGTCTGGACCCATGTGGACCTGAACCGGTCTGGACCCCCTTGGGACCTGAACCGGTCTGGACCCATGTGGACCTGAACCGGTCTGGACCCCCTTGGGACCTGAACCGGTCTGGACCCATGTGGACCTGAACCGGTCTGGACCCATGTGGACCTGAACCAGTCTGGACCCCCGTGGGACCTGAACCGGTCTGGACCCATGTGGACCTGAACCGGTCTGGACCCATGTGGACCTGAACCGGTCTGGACCCATGTGGGACCTGAACCGGTCTGGACCCATGTGGGACCTGAAACGTGGGACCTGAACCGTGGGACCTGAACCGGTCTGGACCCATGTGGGACCTGAACCGGTCTGGACCCCCGTGGGACCTGAACCGTGGGACCTGAACCGGTCTGGACCCCCGTGGGACCTGAACCGGTCTGGACCCATGTGGGACCTGAACCGTGGGACCTGAACCGGTCTGGACCCCCGTGGGACCTGAACCGGTCTGGACCCATGTGGACCTGAACCGGTCTGGACCCATGTGGGACCTGAACCGGTCTGGACCCATGTGGACCTGAACCGGTCTGGACCCATGTGGGACCTGAACCGGTCTGGACCCATGTGGGACCTGAACCGGTGTGGACCCCCGTGGGACCTGAACCGGTGTGGACCCATGTGGGACCTGAACCGGTGTGGACCCCCGTGGGACCTGGTCATCACGGTTTATCAATCAGGATTATCGAGTTAATATAGAAGGTATTTTGAGGCATTGAACCGATAAAGGCCCAAACGGAGCAGAAAAGTATTTTTGATCCTCTAAGATAAATAAAATCCGACATTTCTTCGTCCTGTTTACTGTTTCTCATCATAACGTGTCAAAATGTTTACGCTGTTTGTTCCCGATGCGTCGCCATGACGTCTAACAGGAAGTTCTGCCGTACCTTCTACACAGCAGGCAGGACGCCGGCCAGGACAGGAGAGGGAACTTCACCCTGCAGCAGCAGCAGACCTGGAGACAGACGGAGACGCTGAGGACACGGTGGGGGACACTATGGGACACTGTGGGGGACACTGTGGGGGACACTATGGGGGACACTGTGGGGGACACTGTGGGGGACACTATGGGACACTGTGGGGGACGCTGTGGGGGACACTGTGGGGGACACTATGGGGGACACTGTGGGGGACACTGTGGGGGACACTGTGGGGGACACTATGGGACACTGTGGGGGACACTATGGGACACTGTGGGGGACACTGTGGGGGACACTATGGGGGACACTGTGGGGGACACTGTGGGGGACACTATGGGACACTGTGGGGGACGCTGTGGGGGACACTATGGGGGACACTGTGGGGGACGCTGTGGGGGACACTATGGGACACTGTGGGGGACACTGTGGGGGACACTATGGGGGACACTGTGGGGGACACTGTGGGGGACACTATGGGACACTGTGGGGGACGCTGTGGGGGACACTGTGGGGGACACTGTGGGGGACACTATGGGGGACACTGTGGGGGACACTGTGGGGGACACTATGGGACACTGTGGGGGACACTGTGGGGGACACTATGGGACACTGTGGGGGACGCTGTGGGGGACACTATGGGACACTGTGGGGGACGCTGTGGGGGACACTATGGGACACTGTGGGGGACACTGTGGGGGACACTATGGGGGACACTGTGGGGGACACTGTGGGGGACACTATGGGACACTGTGGGGGACACTGTGGGGGACACTATGGGACACTGAGGGGGACACTGTGGGGGACACTATGGGGGACACTATGGGGGACACTGTGGGGGACACTGTGGGGGACACTATGGGGGACACTGTGGGGGACACTGTGGGGGACACTGAGGGGGACACTGTGGGACACTGTGGGGACACTGTGGGGGACACTATGGGGGACACTGTGGGACACTGAGGGGGACACTGTGGGGGACACTATGGGGGACACTGTGGGGGACACTGTGGGGGACACTGAGGGGGACACTGTGGGACACTGTGGGGGACACTGTGGGGGACACTATGGGACACTATGGGGGACACTGGGGGACACTGTGGGGGACACTGTGGGGGACACTATGGGACACTGTGGGACACTGAGGGGGACACTGTGGGGGACACTATGGGACACTGTGGGACACTGAGGGGGACACTGTGGGGGACACTGTGGGGGACACTATGGGACACTGTGGGACACTGAGGGGGACACTGTGGGGGACATTGTGGGGGACACTATGGGACACTGTGGGACACTGTGGGGGACACTATGGGACACTGTGGGACACTGAGGGGGACACTGTGGGGGACATTGTGGGGGACACTATGGGACACTGTGGGACACTGAGGGGGACACTATGGGACACTGTGGGGGACACTATGGGACACTGTGGGACACTGTGGGGGACATTGAGGGGGACACTGTGGGGGACACTGTGGGGGACACTGTGGGACACTGTGGGGGACACTATGGGACACTGTGGGACACTGTGGGGGACACTGTGGGGGACACTATGGGACACTGTGGGGGACACTATGGGACACTATGGGACACTGTGGGACACTGTGGGGGACACTGTGTGGGACACTGTGGGGGACACTATGGGACACTGTGGGACACTGTGGGGGACACTATGGGACACTGTGTGGGACACTGTGGGGGACACTATGGGACACTGTGGGACACTGTGGGGGACACTGTGGGGGACACTGTGGGGGACACTATGGGACACTGTGGGGGACACTGTGGGGGACACTGGGACACTGTGGGGGACACTGTGGGGGACACTATGGGACACTGTGGGGGACACTGTGGGGGACACTGTGGGGGACACTATGGGACACTGTGGGACACTGTGGGACACTGTGGGGGACACTATGGGACACTGTGGGACACTGTGGGGGACACTGTGGGGGACACTATGGGACACTGTGTGGGACACTGTGGGGGACACTATGGGACACTGTGGGGGACACTGTGGGGGACACTATGGGACACTGTGTGGGACACTGTGGGGGACACTGTGGGGGACACTGTGGGACACTGTGGGGGACACTGTGGGGGACACTATGGGACACTGTGGGACACTGTGGGGGACACTGTGGGGGACACTATGGGACACTGTGGGACACTGTGGGGGACACTGTGGGACACTGTGGGGGACACTGTGGGGGACACTATGGGACACTGTGGGACACTGTGGGGGACACTGTGGGGGACACTATGGGACACTGTGGGGGACACTGTGGGGGACACTGTGGGGGACACTGTGGGACACTGTGGGGGACACTGTGGGGGACACTATGGGACACTGTGGGACACTGTGGGGGACACTGTGGGGGACACTATGGGACACTGTGGGACACTGTGGGGGACACTATGGGACACTGTGGGACACTGTGGGACACTGTGGGGGACACTGTGGGGGACACTGTGGGGGACACTATGGGACACTGTGGGGGACACTGTGGGGGACACTGTGGGGGACACTGTGGGACACTGTGGGGGACACTGTGGGGGACACTATGGGACACTGTGGGACACTGTGGGGGACACTGTGGGGGACACTATGGGACACTGTGGGACACTGTGGGGGACACTATGGGACACTGTGGGACACTGTGGGACACTGTGGGGGACACTGTGGGGGACACTGTGGGACACTGTGGGGGACACTGTGGGACACTGTGGGACACTGTGGGGGACACTGTGGGGGACACTATGGGACACTGTGGGACACTGTGGGACACTGTGGGGGACACTGTGGGACACTGTGGGACACTGTGGGACACTGTGGGGGACACTGTGGGACACTGTGGGACACTGTGGGGGACACTGTGGGGGACACTATGGGACACTGTGGGACACTGTGGGACACTGTGGGACACTGTGGGGGACACTGTGGGACACTGTGGGACACTGTGGGGGACACTGTGGGACACTGTGGGGGACACTGTGGGACACTGTGGGGGACACTGTGGGACACTGTGGGACACTGTGGGGGACACTGTGGGACACTGTGGGACACTGTGGGGGACACTATGGGACACTGTGGGACACTGTGGGGGACACTGTGGGGGACACTGTGGGACACTGTGGGACACTGTGGGGGACACTATGGGACACTGTGGGACACTGTGGGACACTGTGGGGGACACTATGGGACACTGTGGGACACTGTGGGGGACACTGTGGGGGACACTATGGGACACTGTGGGACACTGTGGGGGACACTATGGGACACTGTGGGACACTGTGGGGGACACTATGGGACACTGTGGGACACTGTGGGACACTGTGGGGGACACTGTGGGACACTGTGGGACACTGTGGGACACTGTGGGGGACACTGTGGGACACTGTGGGGGACACGCTACCTTTCCCTTCTTCAGGTTGTTGTAGAGCTCTTTGCTCTGAAGGAACTTCTCCATCTCGGCTTTGACCAGAACTCGCCGCACGGCGATCACCTCGTCCACCGTCAGGGCCAGACTCTCCACCGGATGGCTGAACTCCTCCTGCAGAGAGAAGACCAGCGTCTCTGATCCGTCCTGCTTCACGGCTCGGCGAGGACAGACGCACGTCTCACCATCCACTGGTGCTTGTCTTCGGGTCTGCGGCCCGACACCGTCGTCTCCGGTCCCTCCGTCGCCTCGTCCACCGAACTCAGAGACAGCCGGGCGGGGGAGGACGGCGCCCAGCCGTGAGCCGGAAAGGAGGCTGGACACGAGACGGAGAGACGTGGTGAGACAAGAGGAGACGGAATGAGACAAATACCAGCCATCCCCATCTCCTCTCCTCCCCGTCCCGTCTCCTCTCCTCCCCGTCCCGTCCCGTCTCCTCCCCGTCCCGTCTCCTCCCCGTCCTGTCTCGTCTCCTCTCCTCCCCGTCCTGTCTCGTCTCGTCTCCTCCCCGTCCCGTCTCGTCTCCTCTCCTCCCCGTCCTGTCCCGTCTCCTCTCCTCCCCGTCCCGTCTCGTCTCCTCTCCTCCCCGTCCCGTCCCGTCTCCTCTCCTCTCCGTCCCGTCTCCTCCCCGTCCCGTCCCGTCTCCTCTCCTCCCCGTCCCGTCTCGTCTCCTCTCCGTCCCGTCCCGTCTCCTCTCCTCTCCGTCCCGTCTCCTCCCCGTCCCGTCTCGTCTCCTCTCCTCCCCGTCCTGTCCCGTCTCCTCTCCTCCCCGTCCCGTCCCGTCTCCTCTCCTCCCCGTCCCGTCCCGTCCCGTCTCCTCTCCTCCCCGTCCTGTCCCGTCTCCTCTCCTCCCCGTCCCGTCCCGTCCCGTCTCCTCTCCTCTCCGTCCTGTCCCGTCTCCTCTCCTCCCCGTCCCGTCTCGTCTCCTCTCCGTCCCGTCTCCTCTCCTCCCCGTCCCGTCTCCTCCCCGTCCCGTCCCGTCTCCTCTCCTCCCCGTCCCGTCCCGTCTCCTCTCCTCCCCGTCCCGTCCCGTCTCCTCTCCTCCCCGTCCTGTCCCGTCTCCTCTCCTCCCCGTCCCATCTCGTCTCCTCCCCGTCCCGTCTCCTCTCCTCCCCGTCTCCGTCCCGTCTCCTCTCCTCCCCGTCCTGTCCCGTCTCCTCTCCTCTCCGTCCTGTCCCGTCTCCTCTCCTCCCCGTCCCGTCCCGTCTCCTCTCCTCCCCATCTCGTCTCCTCTCCTCCCCATCTCGTCTCCTCTCCGTCCCGTCTCCTCTCCTCCCCGTCCCGTCTCGTCTCCTCTCCGTCCCGTCTCCTCTCCTCCCCGTCCCGTCTCGTCTCCTCTCCGTCCCGTCTCCTCTCCTCCCCGTCCCGTCTCCTCCCCGTCCCGTCCCGTCTCCTCTCCTCCCCGTCCCGTCTCGTCTCCTCTCCGTCCCGTCTCCTCTCCTCCCCGTCCCGTCTCCTCTCCTCCCCGTCCCGTCCCGTCTCGTCTCCTCTCCGTCCCGTCTCCTCTCCTCCCCGTCCCGTCTCGTCTCCTCTCCTCCCCGTCCTGTCCCGTCTCCTCTCCTCCCCATCTCGTCTCCTCTCCGTCCCGTCTCCTCTCCTCTCCGTCCCGTCCCGTCTCCTCTCCGTCCCGTCTCCTCTCCTCCCCATCTCGTCTCCTCTCCGTCCCGTCTCCTCTCCTCTCCGTCCCGTCCCGTCTCCTCTCCGTCCCGTCCCGTCCCGTCTCCTCTCCTCCCCGTCCCGTCTCCTCCCCGTCCCGTCCCGTCTCCTCTCCTCCCCGTCCCGTCTCGTCTCCTCTCCGTCCCGTCTCCTCTCCTCCCCGTCCCGTCTCCTCTCCTCCCCGTCCCGTCCCGTCTCGTCTCCTCTCCGTCCCGTCTCCTCTCCTCCCCGTCCCGTCTCGTCTCCTCTCCTCCCCGTCCTGTCCCGTCTCCTCTCCTCCCCATCTCGTCTCCTCTCCGTCCCGTCTCCTCTCCTCTCCGTCCCGTCCCGTCTCCTCTCCGTCCCGTCTCCTCTCCTCCCCATCTCGTCTCCTCTCCGTCCCGTCTCCTCTCCTCTCCGTCCCGTCCCGTCTCCTCTCCTCCCCGTCCCGTCCCGTCTCCTCTCCTCCCCATCTCGTCTCCTCTCCGTCCCGTCTCCTCTCCTCTCCGTCCCGTCCCGTCTCCTCTCCGTCCCGTCTCCTCTCCTCCCCATCTCGTCTCCTCTCCGTCCCGTCTCCTCTCCTCTCCGTCCCGTCCCGTCTCCTCTCCGTCCCGTCTCCTCTCCTCCCCGTCCCGTCCCGTCTCCTCCCCGTCCCGTCTCCTCCCCGTCCCCGTCCTGTCTCCTCTCCGTCCCGTCTCCTCCCCGTCCCGTCCCGTCTCCTCTCCGTCCCGTCCCGTCTCCTCCCCGTCCCGTCTCCTCTCCTCCCCGTCCCGTCCCGTCTCCTCTCCGTCCCGTCCCGTCCCGTCTCCTCCCCGTCCCGTCTCCTCTCCTCCCCGTCCCGTCCCGTCTCCTCTCCGTCCCGTCCCGTCCCGTCTCCTCCCCGTCCCGTCTCCTCTCCGTCCCGTCCCGTCTCCTCTCCGTCCCGTCCCGTCCCGTCTCCTCCCCGTCCCGTCTCCTCTCCTCCCCGTCCCGTCCCGTCTCCTCTCCGTCCCGTCTCCTCTCCGTCCCGTCTCCTCCCCGTCCCGTCTCCTCTCCGTCCCGTCTCCTCCCCGTCCCGTCCCGTCTCCTCTCCTCTCCGTCCCGTCCCGTCCCGTCTCCTCTCCGTCCCGTCCCGTCTCCTCCCCGTCCCGTCTCCTCCCCGTCCCGTCCCGTCCCGTCTCCTCTCCGTCCCGTCTCCTCTCCGTCCCGTCTCCTCCCCGTCCCGTCCCGTCTCCTCCCCGTCCCGTCCCGTCTCTTCTCCGTCCCGTCTCCTCCCCGTCCCGTCCCGTCTCCTCTCCGTCCCGTCCCGTCTCCTCTCCTCTCCGTCCCGTCTCCTCCCCGTCCCGTCCCGTCTCCTCCCCGTCCCGTCCCGTCTCCTCTCCTCCCCGTCCCGTCTCCTCCCCGTCCCGTCCCGTCTCCTCTCCTCTCCGTCCCGTCTCCTCCCCGTCCCGTCCCGTCTCCTCCCCGTCCCGTCCCGTCTCCTCTCCTCCCCGTCCCGTCTCCTCTCCTCCCCGTCCCGTCCCGTCTCCTCTCCTCCCCGTCCTGTCCCGTCTCCTCTCCGTCCCGTCCCGTCCCGTCTCCTCCCCGTCCCGTCCCGTCTCCTCTCCTCCCCGTCCCGTCCCGTCTCCTCTCCGTCCCGTCCCGTCCCGTCTCCTCCCCGTCCCGTCCCGTCTCCTCTCCTCCCCGTCCCGTCCCGTCTCCTCTCCGTCCCGTCCCGTCCCGTCTCCTCTCCTCCCCGTCCCGTCCCGTCTCCTCTCCGTCCCGTCCCGTCCCGTCTCCTCCCCGTCCCGTCCCGTCTCCTCTCCGTCCCGTCCCGTCTCCTCTCCGTCCCGTCCCGTCCCGTCTCCTCTCCGTCCCGTCTCCTCTCCGTCCCGTCCCGTCCCGTCTCCTCTCCGTCCCGTCTCCTCTCCGTCCCGTCTCCTCTCCGTCCCGTCCCGTCCCGTCTCCTCTCCGTCCCGTCTCCTCTCCGTCCCGTCCCGTCCCGTCCCGTCCCGTCTCCTCTCCGTCCCGTCTCCTCTCCGTCCCGTCTCCTCTCCGTCCCGTCCCGTCCCGTCTCCTCTCCGTCCCGTCTCCTCTCCGTCCCGTCCCGTCCCGTCTCCTCCCCGTCCCGTCTCCTCTCCGTCCCGTCCCGTCTCCTCTCCTCCCCGTCCCGTCCCGTCTCCTCTCCGTCCCGTCTCCTCTCCGTCCCGTCCCGTCCCGTCTCCTCTCCGTCCCGTCCCGTCTCTGTGATGGGGGGGTGGTACCGGTCAGGGTTCTGGAGCGAGGCCTCGCATCCCGCAAGCGGACCGGATCTCCCAGTCGGGCTGATTCCGACATGGATGGGAGCGTCTCTCCGCGGAGCGCGACCAGGTCCTGCTCCGAAAAGGATCGATCCCTTTTTAGAGGGGTGGGGGAGCTCTCCGCCCGCCTCAGCTCCACCCCGTCCGGAGACTCCTCCTCCTGGTCGGGTCAAAGGTCAAACATCATAAAGTGATTTCTGTACGATGGACACGGTTCGCTGTTGGTTGATGAACAGGCAGTGAACACATCGCGATAAAGAGCAGGCAGTGAACGCATCACGGTAAAGAGCAGGCAGTGAACGCATCACGGTAAAGAGCAGGCAGTGAACACATCACGGTAAAGAGCAGGCAGTGAACGCATCGCGATAAAGAGCAGGCAGTGAACGCATCACGGTAAAGAGCAGGCAGTGAACACATCACGGTAAAGAGCAGGCAGTGAACGCATCACGGTAAAGAGCAGGCAGTGAACGCATCACGGTAAAGAGCAGGCAGTGAACACATCACGGTAAAGAGCAGGCAGTGAACGCATCACGGTAAAGAGCAGGCAGTGAACGCATCGCGATAAAGAGCAGGCAGTGAACGCATCACGGTAAAGAGCAGGCAGTGAACACATCACGGTAAAGAGCAGGCAGTGAACGCATCACGGTAAAGAGCAGGCAGTGAACGCATCGCGATAAAGAGCAGGCAGTGAACGCATCGCGATAAAGAGCAGGCAGTGAACGCATCGCGATAAAGAGCAGGCAGTGAACGCATCACGGAAAAGAGCAGGCAGTGAACGCATCGCGATAAAGAGCAGGCAGTGAACACATCGCGATAAAGAGCAGGCAGTGAACGCATCACGGTAAAGAGCAGGCAGTGAACGCATCGCGATAAAGAGCAGGCAGTGAACGCATCGCGATAAAGAGCAGGCAGTGAACGCATCACGGTAAAGAGCAGGCAGTGAACGCATCGCGATAAAGAGCAGGCAGTGAACGCATCGCGATAAAGAGCAGGCAGTGAACGCATCGCGATGAAGAGCAGGCAGTGAACGCATCGCGATAAAGAGCAGGCAGTGAACGCATCACGGTAAAGAGCAGGCAGTGAACGCATCGCGATGAAGAGCAGGCAGTGAACGCATCACGGTAAAGAGCAGGCAGTGAACGCATCGCGATGAAGAGCAGGCAGTGAACGCATCGCGATGAAGAGCAGGCAGTGAACGCATCGCGATGAAGAGCAGGCAGTGAACGCATCGCGATGAAGAGCAGGCAGTGAACGCATCACGATAAAGAGCAGGCAGTGAACGCATCACGGTAAAGAGCAGGCAGTGAACGCATCGCGATAAAGAGCAGGCAGTGAACGCATCACGATAAAGAGCAGGCAGTGAACGCATCGCGATAAAGAGCAGGCAGTGAACGCATCACGGTAAAGAGCAGGCAGTGAACGCATCGCGATAAAGAGCAGGCAGTGAACGCATCGCGATAAAGAGCAGGCAGTGAACGCATCGCGATAAAGAGCAGGCAGTGAACGCATCGCGATAAAGAGCAGGCAGTGAACGCATCGCGATAAAGAGCAGGCAGTGAACGCATCACGGTAAAGAGCAGGCAGTGAACGCATCACGATAAAGAGCAGGCAGTGAACGCATCGCGATAAAGAGCAGGCAGTGAACGCATCACGGTAAAGAGCAGGCAGTGAACGCATCGCGATAAAGAGCAGGCAGTGAACGCATCACGGTAAAGAGCAGGCAGTGAACGCATCACGGAAAAGAGCAGGCAGTGAACGCATCACGGAAAAGAGCAGGCAGTGAACGCATCACGGAAAAGAGCAGGCAGTGAACGCATCACGGAAAAGAGCAGGCAGTGAACGCATCACGGAAAAGAGCAGGCAGTGAACGCATCACGGAAAAGAGCAGGCAGTGAACGCATCGCGATAAAGAGCAGGCAGTGAACGCATCACGGTAAAGAGCAGGCAGTGAACACATCACGGTAAAGAGCAGGCAGTGAACGCATCGCGGTAAAGAGCAGGCAGTGAACGCATCGCGATAAAGAGCAGGCAGTGAACGCATCACGGAAAAGAGCAGGCAGTGAACGCATCACGGAAAAGAGCAGGCAGTGAACGCATCACGGAAAAGAGCAGGCAGTGAACGCATCGCGATAAAGAGCAGGCAGTGAACGCATCACGGAAAAGAGCAGGCAGTGAACACATCACGGTAAAGAGCAGGCAGTGAACGCATCGCGGTAAAGAGCAGGCAGTGAACGCATCGCGATAAAGAGCAGGCAGTGAACGCATCGCGATAAAGAGCAGGCAGTGAACGCATCGCGATAAAGAGCAGGCAGTGAACGCATCACGGTAAAGAGCAGGCAGTGAACGCATCACGGTAAAGAGCAGGCAGTGAACGCATCACGGTAAAGAGCAGGCAGTGAACGCATCGCGATAAAGAGCAGGCAGTGAACGCATCGCGATAAAGAGCAGGCAGTGATAGCATCACGGTAAAGAGCAGGCAGTGAACGCATCGCGATAAAGAGCAGGCAGTGAACGCATCACGGTAAAGAGCAGGCAGTGAACGCATCGCGATAAAGAGCAGGCAGTGAACGCATCACGGTAAAGAGCAGGCAGTGAACGCATCGCGATAAAGAGCAGGCAGTGAACGCATCGCGATAAAGAGCAGGCAGTGAACGCATCGCGATAAAGAGCAGGCAGTGAACGCATCACGGTAAAGAGCAGGCAGTGAACGCATCACGGTAAAGAGCAGGCAGTGAACGCATCACGGTAAAGAGCAGGCAGTGAACGCATCGCGATAAAGAGCAGGCAGTGAACGCATCACGGTAAAGAGCAGGCAGTGAACGCATCGCGATAAAGAGCAGGCAGTGAACGCATCACGGTAAAGAGCAGGCAGTGAACGCATCACGGTAAAGAGCAGGCAGTGAACGCATCACGGTAAAGAGCAGGCAGTGAACGCATCACGGTAAAGAGCAGGCAGTGAACGCATCGCGATAAAGAGCAGGCAGTGAACGCATCGCGATAAAGAGCAGGCAGTGAACGCATCGCGATAAAGAGCAGGCAGTGAACGCATCGCGGTAAAGAGCAGGCAGTGAACGCATCACGGTAAAGAGCAGGCAGTGAACGCATCACGGTAAAGAGCAGGCAGTGAACGCATCGCGATAAAGAGCAGGCAGTGAACGCATCGCGATAAAGAGCAGGCAGTGAACGCATCACGGTAAAGAGCAGGCAGTGAACGCATCGCGATAAAGAGCAGGCAGTGAACGCATCGCGATAAAGAGCAGGCAGTGAACGCATCGCGATAAAGAGCAGGCAGTGAACGCATCACGGTAAAGAGCAGGCAGTGAACGCATCACGGTAAAGAGCAGGCAGTGAACGCATCACGGTAAAGAGCAGGCAGTGAACGCATCGCGATAAAGAGCAGGCAGTGAACGCATCGCGATAAAGAGCAGGCAGTGAACGCATCGCGATAAAGAGCAGGCAGTGAACGCATCGCGATAAAGAGCAGGCAGTGAACGCATCGCGATAAAGAGCAGGCAGTGAACGCATCGCGATAAAGAGCAGGCAGTGAACGCATCACGGAAAAGAGCAGGCAGTGAACACATCGCGATAAAGAGCAGGCAGTGAACGCATCACGGAAAAGAGCAGGCAGTGAACGCATCACGGTAAAGAGCAGGCAGTGAACGCATCGCGATAAAGAGCAGGCAGTGAACGCATCACGGTAAAGAGCAGGCAGTGAACGCATCACGGAAAAGAGCAGGCAGTGAACGCATCACGGAAAAGAGCAGGCAGTGAACGCATCACGGAAAAGAGCAGGCAGTGAACGCATCACGGAAAAGAGCAGGCAGTGAACGCATCGCGATAAAGAGCAGGCAGTGAACGCATCACGGTAAAGAGCAGGCAGTGAACGCATCACGGTAAAGAGCAGGCAGTGAACGCATCACGGAAAAGAGCAGGCAGTGAACGCATCACGGAAAAGAGCAGGCAGTGAACGCATCACGGAAAAGAGCAGGCAGTGAACGCATCGCGATAAAGAGCAGGCAGTGAACGCATCACGGTAAAGAGCAGGCAGTGAACGCATCACGGTAAAGAGCAGGCAGTGAACGCATCGCGATGAAGAGCAGGCAGTGAACGCATCGCGGTAAAAAGCAGGCAGTGAACGCATCGCGGTGAAGAGCAGGCAGTGAACGCATCGCGGTAAAAAGCAGGCAGTGAACGCATCGCGGTGAAGAGCAGGCAGTGAACGCATCGCGGTAAAGAGCAGGCAGTGAACGCATCGCGATAAAGAGCAGGCAGTGAACGCATCGCGATAAAAACCAGGCAGTGAACGCAACGCGATAAAGAGCAGGCAGTGAACGCATCGCGATAAAACACAGGCAGTGAACGCATCGCGATAAAACACAGGCAGTGAACGCATCGCGATAAAACACAGGCAGTGAACGCATCGCGATAAAACACAGGCAGTGAACGCATCGCGATAAAAAGCAGGCAGTGAACGCATCACGGTAAAGAGCAGGCAGTGAACGCATCGCGATAAAAAGCAGGCAGTGAACGCATCGCGATAAAACACAGGCAGTGAACGCATCGCGATAAAACACAGGCAGTGAACGCATCGCGATAAAAAGCAGGCAGTGAACGCATCGCGGTAAAGAGCAGGCAGTGAACGCATCGCGATAAAAACCAGGCAGTGAACGCATCGCGATAAAGAGCAGGCAGTGAACGCATCGCGATAAAAACCAGGCAGTGAACGCATCGCGATAAAAACCAGGCAGTGAACGCATCGCGATAAAAAGCAGGCAGTGAACGCATCGCGGTAAAGAGCAGGCAGTGAACGCATCGCGATAAAAACCAGGCAGTGAACGCATCGCGATAAAACACAGGCAGTGAACGCATCGCGGTAAAAAGCAGGCAGTGAACGCATCGCGATAAAGAGCAGGCAGTGAACGCATCGCGATAAAAAGCAGGCAGTGAACGCATCGCGATAAAAAGCAGGCAGTGAACGCATCGCGATAAAAAGCAGGCAGTGAACGCATCGCGATAAAAACCAGGCAGTGAACGCATCGCGATAAAAACCAGGCAGTGAACGCATCGCGATAAAAAGCAGGCAGTGAACGCAACGCGGTAAAGAGCAGGCAGTGAACGCATCGCGGTAAAGAGCAGGCAGTGAACGCATCGCGGTAAAGAGCAGGCAGTGAACGCATCGCGATAAAAAGCAGGCAGTGAACGCATCGCGATAAAAACCAGGCAGTGAACGCATCGCGATAAAACACAGGCAGTGAACGCATCGCGGTAAAGAGCAGGCAGTGAACGCATCGCGGTAAAGAGCAGGCAGTGAACGCATCGCGATAAAAAGCAGGCAGTGAACGCATCGCGATAAAACACAGGCAGTGAACGCATCGCGATAAAAAGCAGGCAGTGAACGCATCGCGGTAAAGAGCAGGCAGTGAACGCATCGCGATAAAAACCAGGCAGTGAACGCAACGCGATAAAGAGCAGGCAGTGAACGCATCGCGATAAAACACAGGCAGTGAACGCATCGCGATAAAACACAGGCAGTGAACGCATCGCGATAAAACACAGGCAGTGAACGCATCGCGATAAAACACAGGCAGTGAACGCATCGCGATAAAAAGCAGGCAGTGAACGCATCACGGTAAAGAGCAGGCAGTGAACGCATCGCGATAAAAAGCAGGCAGTGAACGCATCGCGATAAAACACAGGCAGTGAACGCATCGCGATAAAACACAGGCAGTGAACGCATCGCGATAAAAAGCAGGCAGTGAACGCATCGCGGTAAAGAGCAGGCAGTGAACGCATCGCGATAAAAACCAGGCAGTGAACGCATCGCGATAAAGAGCAGGCAGTGAACGCATCGCGATAAAAACCAGGCAGTGAACGCATCGCGATAAAAACCAGGCAGTGAACGCATCGCGATAAAAAGCAGGCAGTGAACGCATCGCGGTAAAGAGCAGGCAGTGAACGCATCGCGATAAAAACCAGGCAGTGAACGCATCGCGATAAAACACAGGCAGTGAACGCATCGCGGTAAAAAGCAGGCAGTGAACGCATCGCGATAAAGAGCAGGCAGTGAACGCATCGCGATAAAAAGCAGGCAGTGAACGCATCGCGATAAAAAGCAGGCAGTGAACGCATCGCGATAAAAAGCAGGCAGTGAACGCATCGCGATAAAAACCAGGCAGTGAACGCATCGCGATAAAAACCAGGCAGTGAACGCATCGCGATAAAAAGCAGGCAGTGAACGCAACGCGGTAAAGAGCAGGCAGTGAACGCATCGCGGTAAAGAGCAGGCAGTGAACGCATCGCGGTAAAGAGCAGGCAGTGAACGCATCGCGATAAAAAGCAGGCAGTGAACGCATCGCGATAAAAACCAGGCAGTGAACGCATCGCGATAAAACACAGGCAGTGAACGCATCGCGGTAAAGAGCAGGCAGTGAACGCATCGCGGTAAAGAGCAGGCAGTGAACGCATCGCGATAAAAAGCAGGCAGTGAACGCATCGCGATAAAACACAGGCAGTGAACGCATCGCGATAAAAAGCAGGCAGTGAACGCATCGCGATAAAAAGCAGGCAGTGAACGCATCGCGATAAAAAGCAGGCAGTGAACGCAACGCGTTAAAACACAGGCAGTGAACGCATCGCGGTAAAACACAGGCAGTGAACGCATCGCGGTAAAGAGCAGGCAGTGAACGCATCGCGGTAAAGAGCAGGCAGTGAACGCAACGCGTTAAAACACAGATATATACCTCGGATATATTCATCTCCTCCATCTCAGCCAGCGTTGGAGCCTTGAGCAGGACGCGAGGACGGGATGGCGGCCAGGGCGGCGGCCGGGACTCCGACACTGACAGGTTGATGCATGACGTGGATTTCACGTTGCAAGGACACGTCTGAGCCAGACAGGGAAGAGATCCAAACGCTGAGGAGAAGACCAGAAACACTGTGAGGGAGAGACAAAGTCTGCGTCAAGTTAGTAAAAACAATAACAACTTTAGAATTCTGGATGTGGTAAAAAAAAAACAAAAAAAAAAAAACACTGAAGACCTGAACTCAAATCCTTTTAAATGGAGGTCAGAAATCTCATCCCACGTTTCCTTCCTGCTTCCTCTTCTGGCTTTCATCTGGAAACAGCTGCTGCAATCCAGTTGCAATCTACATATGATCCACATATGATCCACATCTGATTCACATGTGATCCAGATCTGATTCACATGTGATCCAGATCTGATTCACATGTGATCCAGATCTGATTCACATGTGATTCACATATGATCCAGATCTGATTCACATGTGATTCACATATGATCCAGATCTGATTCACATGTGATTCACATATGATCCAGATCTGATTCACATATGATCCAGATCTGATTCACATATGATCCAGATCTGATTCACATGTGATTCACATATGATCCAGATCTGATTCACATGTGATTCACATATGATCCAGATCTGATTCACATGTGATTCACATATGATCCACATCTGATTCACATATGATCCACATCTGATTCACATATGATCCACATCTGATTCACATATGATCCAGATCTGATTCACATGTGATCCAGATCTGATTCACATGTGATCCAGATCTGATTCACATGTGATTCACATATGATCCAGATCTGATTCACATGTGATCCAGATCTGATTCACATGTGATTCACATATAATCCAGATCTGATTCACATCTGATTCACATATGATCCAGATCTGATTCACATGTGATCCAGATCTGATTCACATGTGATCCAGATCTGATTCACATGTGATTCACATGTGATCCAGATCTGATTCACATGTGATCCAGATCTGATTCACATGTGATCCAGATCTGATTCACATGTGATTCACATATGATCCAGATCTGATTCACATGTGATTCACATATGATCCACATCTGATTCACATATGATCCACATCTGATTCACATATGATCCACATCTGATTCACATATGATCCAGATCTGATCCACATGTGATTCACATATGATCCACATCTGATTCACATATGATCCAGATCTGATCCACATCTGATTCACATATGATCCAAAGCTGATCCACATCACATCCAGATCCGATCCACATCTGATTCACATATGATCCAGATCTGATTCACATGTGATCCAGATCTGATTCACATATGATCCACATCTGATCCACATGTGATTCACATATGATCCACATCTGATCCACATGTGATTCACATGTGATCCAGATCTGATCCACATGTGATTCACATATGATCCACATCTGATCCACATGTGATTCACATATGATCCAGATCTGATCCACATGTGATTCACATATGATCCACATCTGATCCACATGTGATTCACATGTGATCCAGATCTGATCCACATGTGATTCACATATGATCCACATCTGATCCACATGTGATTCACATATGATCCACATCTGATCCACATGTGATTCACATGTGATCCAGATCTGATCCACATGTGATTCACATATGATCCACATCTGATCCACATGTGATTCACATATGATCCACATCTGATCCACATGTGATTCACATATGATCCACATCTGATCCACATGTGATTCACATGTGATCCACATCTGATCCACATGTGATTCACATATGATCCACATCTGATCCACATGTGATTCACATATGATCCAGATCTGATCCACATGTGATTCACATATGATCCACATCTGATTCACATATGATCCAGATCTGATCCACATCTGATTCACATATGATCCAAAGCTGATCCACATCACATCCAGATCCGATCCACATCTGACACATAGCTGATCAACATATGATCCAGATCTGGACCACATCTGATCCTGATCCGATCTGATCCACATCTGTACTACACTTGATCCACATATGATCCAGATCTGATCCACATCTCGTCCACATCTGATCCATATCACATCCAGATCTGATGCACATATGATTTAGATTTGGTTTATCAGCCCAGCATTAAATCTCGGCATCGATAATGAAAAGACCTAAAACTGGACAATATTTTATATTTGAAACTACTGGATGAAGCAACTGGCTGCAAACACAACAGACAGACCAGAAACCAGACCAGAGTCCAGACCAGAGTCCAGACGAGAGTCCAGACCAGGTACCAGACCAGAGACCAGACCAGAAACCAGACCAGAAACCAGACCAGGGACCAGACCAGAGACCAAACCAGAAACTACACCAGGGACCAGACCAGAGACCAGACCAGGGACCAGACCAGAGTCCAGACCAGAGTCCAGACCAGGGACCAGACCAGAGACCAGACCAGAAACCAGACCAGGGACCAGACCAGAGTCCAGACCAGAGTCCAGACCAGAAACCAGACCAGAGTCCAGACCAGAGACCAGACCAGGGACAGGACCAGGGACCAGACCAGAGACCAGACCAGGGTCCAGACAAGAGTCCAGACCAGAGTCCAGACAAGGGACCAGACCAGAGACCAGACCAGAAACCAGACCAGAAACCAGACCAGGGACCAGACCAGAGTCCAGACCAGGGACCAGACCAGGGACCAGACAAGAGTCCAGACCAGGGACCAGACCAGGGACCAGACCAGAAACAAGACCAGAGTCCAGACCAGAGACCAGACCAGGGACCAGACCAGAAACCAGACCAGAGTCCAGACCAGAAACCAGACCAGAGTCCAGACCAGAGACCAGACCAGGGACCAGACAAGAGTCCAGACCAGGGACCAGACCAGAAACCAGACCAGAAACAAGACCAGAGTCCAGACCAGAGACCAGACCAGGGACCAGACCAGAAACCAGACCAGGGACCAGACCAGAAACCAGACCAGGGACCAGACCAGAAACCAGACCAGAGTCCAGACCAGAAACCAGACCAGAAACAAGACCAGAAACCAGACCAGAGTCTAGACCAGGGACCAGACCAGAAACCAGACCAGAGTCCAGACCAGAAACCAGACCAGGGACCAGACCAGAAACCAGACCAGAGTCCAGACCAGAGTCCAGACCAGAGACCAGACCAGAGTCTAGACCAGAATCCAGACCAGAGTCCAGACCAGAAACCAGACCAGGGACCAGACCAGAAACCAGACCAGAATCCAGACCAGAGTCTAGACCAGAAACAAGACCAGGGACCAGACCAGAAACCAGACCAGGGAACAGACCAGAAACCAGACCAGAGTCCAGACCAGAGTCCAGATCAGAGACCAGACAAGGGACCAGACCAGAGTCCAGACCAGAATCTAGACCAGAATCGAGACCAAAGTCCAGACCAGAGTCCAGACCACAGTCCAGACCAGGGACCAGACCAGGGACCAGACCAGAGTCCAGACCAGAAACCAGACCAGAGTCCAGACCAGAGTCTAGACCAGAATCCAGACCAGGGACCAGACCAGGGACCAGACCAGAGTCCAGACCATGGACCAGACCAGAAACCAGACCAGAAACCAGACCAGAAACAAGACCAGAGTCCAGACCAGAGTCCAGATCAGAGACCAGACCAGGGACCAGACCAGAGTCCAGACCAGGGTCCAGACCAGAGTCCAGACCAGAGTCCAGACAAGGGACCAGGCCAGAGACCAGACCAGAGTCCAGACCAGAAACCAGACCAGAGTCCAGACCAGAGACCAGACCAGGGACCAGACAAAAGTCCAGACCAGGGACCAGACCAGAGACCAGACCAGGGACCAGACCAGAGTCCAGTCCAGGGACCAGACCAGAAACCAGACCAGAAACAAGACCAGAGTCCAGACCAGAGACCAGACCAGGGACCAGACCAGAATCCAGACCAGGGACCAGACCAGAGTCGAGACCAGGGTCCAGACCAGGGACCAGACCAGAAACCAGACCAGAGTCCAGACCAGAGTCTAGACCAGAATCCAGACCAGGGACCAGACCAGAGTCCAGACCAGAGTCCAGACCAGAATCCAGACCTGGGACCAGACCAGAGTCCAGACCAGGGACCAGACCAGAATCCAGACCAGGGACCAGACCAGAGTCCAGACCAGGGACCAGACCAGAGACCAGACCAGGGACCAGACCAGGGACCAGACCAGAGTCCAGACCAGAGTCCAGACCAGAAACCAGACCAGAGTCCAGACCAGAGACCAGACCAGAAACCAGACCAGGGACCAGACCAGAAACCAGACCAGAGTCCAGACCAGAGTCCAGACCAGAAACCAGACCAGAGTCCAGACCAGAGACCAGACCAGGGACCAGACCAGAAACTAGACCAGGGACCAGACCAGAAACCAGACCAGAAACAAGACCAGAGTCCAGACCAGAGTCCAGACCAGAATCCAGACCAGAGACCAGACCAGGGACCAGACCAGAAACCAGACCAGAGTCCAGACCAGAGTCTAGACCAGAATCCAGACCAGAGACCAGACCAGGGACCAGACCAGAAACCAGACCAGAGTCCAGACCAGAGTCCAGACCAGAGACCAGACCAGAGTCTAGACCAGAATCCAGACCAGAGTCCAGACCAGAAACCAGACCAGGGACCAGACCAGAAACCAGACCAGAATCCAGACCAGAGTCTAGACCAGAAACAAGACCAGGGACCAGACCAGGGACCAGACAAGGGACCAGACCAGAGTCCAGACCAGAATCTAGACCAGAATCGAGACCAAAGTCCAGACCAGACTCCAGACCACAGTCCAGACCAGGGACCAGACCAGGGACCAGACCAGAGTCCAGACCAGAAACCAGACCAGAGTCCAGACCAGAGTCTAGACCAGAATCCAGACCAGGGACCAGACCAGGGACCAGACCAGAGTCCAGACCATGGACCAGACCAGAAACCAGACCAGAAACAAGACCAGAGTCCAGACCAGAGTCCAGATCAGAGACCAGACCAGGGACCAGACCAGAGTCCAGACCAGAGACCAGACCAGGGTCCAGACCAGAGTCCAGACCAGAGTCCAGACCAGGGACCAGGCCAGAGACCAGACCAGAAACCAGACCAGAAACCAGACCAGGGACCAGACCAGGGACCAGACAAGAGTCCAGACCAGAAACCAGACCAGAGTCCAGACCAGAGACCAGACCAGGGACCAGACAAAAGTCCAGACCAGGGACCAGACCAGAGACCAGACCAGGGACCAGACCAGAGTCCAGTCCAGGGACCAGACCAGAAACCAGACCAGAAACAAGACCAGAGTCCAGACCAGAGACCAGACCAGGGACCAGACCAGAATCCAGACCAGGGACCAGACCAGAGTCGAGACCAGGGTCCAGACCAGGGACCAGACCAGAAACCAGACCAGAGTCCAGACCAGAGTCTAGACCAGAATCCAGACCAGGGACCAGACCAGAGTCCAGACCAGAGTCCAGACCAGAGTCCAGACCAGGGACCAGACCAGAGTCCAGACCAGAATCCAGACCAGAGTCCAGACCAGAGTCTAGACCAGAATCCAGACCTGGGACCAGACCAGAGTCCAGACCAGGGACCAGACCAGAATCCAGACCAGGGACCAGACCAGAGTCCAGACCAGGGACCAGACCAGAGACCAGACCAGAAACCAGACCAGGGACCAGACCAGAGTCCAGACCAGAGTCCAGACCAGAAACCAGACCAGAGTCCAGACCAGAAACCAGACCAGGGACCAGACCAGGGACCAGACCAGAGACCAGACCAGGGTCCAGACAAGAGTCCAGACCAGAGTCCAGACAAGGGACCAGACCAGAGACCAGACCAGAAACCAGACCAGAAACCAGACCAGGGACCAAACCAGAGTCCAGACCAGGGACCAGACCAGGGACCAGACAAGAGTCCAGACTAGGGACCAGACCAGAAACAAGACCAGAGTCCAGACCAGAGACCAGACCAGGGACCAGACCAGAAACCAGACCAGAGTCCAGACCAGAAACCAGACCAGAGTCCAGACCAGAGACCAGACCAGAGTCCAGACCAGGGACCAGACCAGAAACCAGACCAGAAACAAGACCAGAAACAAGACCAGAAACCAGACCAGAGTCTAGACCAGGGACCAGACCAGAAACCAGACCAGAGTCCAGACCAGAAACCAGACCAGGGACCAGACCAGAGTCCAGACCAGAGTCCAGACCAGAAACCAGACCAGAGACCACACCAGGGACCAGACCAGAAACTAGACCAGGGACCAGACCAGAAACCAGACCAGAAACAAGACCAGAGTCCAGACCAGAGTCCAGACCAGAATCCAGACCAGAGACCAGACCAGGGACCAGACCAGAAACCAGACCAGAGTCCAGACCAGAGTCTAGACCAGAATCCAGACCAGAGACCAGACCAGGGACCAGACCAGAAACCAGACCAGAATCCAGACCAGAATCCAGACCAGGGACCAGACCAGGGACCAGACCAGAGTCCAGACCAGAGACCAGACCAGAGTCTAGACCAGAATCCAGACCAGAGTCCCGACCAGAAACCAGACCAGAAACCAGACCAGAATCCAGACCAGAGTCTAGACCAGAAACAAGACCAGGGACCAGACCAGAAACCAGACCAGGGACCACACCAGAAACCAGACCAGAAACCAGACCAGAGTCCAGACCAGAGTCCAGATCAGAGACCAGACCAGGGACCAGACCAGAGTCCAGACCAGAATCTAGACCAGAATCGAGACCAAAGTCCAGACCAGAGTCCAGACCAGAGTCCAGACCAGGGACCAGACCAGAGTCCAGACCAGAATCCAGACCAGAGTCCAGACCAGAGTCTAGACCAGAATCCAGACCAGGGACCAGACCAGGGACCAGACCAGAGTCCAGACCAGGGACCAGACCAGAAACCAGACCAGAAACCAGACCAGAAACAAGACCAGAGTCCAGACCAGAGTCCAGATCAGAGACCAGACCAGGGACCAGACCAGAGTCCAGACCAGAGACCAGACCAGGGTCCAGACCAGAGTCCAGACCAGGGACCAGACCAGAGACCAGACCAGAAACCAGACCAGAAACCAGACCAGGGACCAGACCAGAGTCCAGACCAGAAACAAGACCAGAGTCCAGACCAGAGACCAGACCACGGACCAGACCAGAGTCCAGACCAGGGACCAGACCAGAGACCAGACCAGGGACCAGACCAGAGTCCAGTCCAGGGACCAGACCAGAAACCAGACCAGAAACAAGACCAGAGTCCAGACCAGAGACCAGACCAGGGACCAGACCAGAATCCAGACCAGGGACCAGACCAGAGTCGAGACCAGGGTCCAGACCAGGGACCAGACCAGAAACCAGACCAGAGTCCAGACCAGAGTCCAGACCAGAATCCAGACCAGGGACCAGACCAGAGTCCAGACCAGAGTCCAGACCAGAGTCCAGACCAGGGACCAGACCAGAGTCCAGACCAGAGTCCAGACCAGAATCCAGACCAGAGTCCAGACCAGAGTCTAGACCAGAATCCAGACCTGGGACCAGACCAGAGTCCAGACTAGGGACCAGACCAGAATCCAGACCAGGGACCAGACCAGAGTCCAGACCAGAGTCCAGACCAGAGTCCAGACAAGAGACCAGACCAGGGACCAGACCAGAAACCAGACCAGGGACCAGACCAGAAACCAGACCAGGGAACAGACCAGAGTCCAGACCAGAGTCCAGACCAGAGACCAGACCAGAGTCTAGACCAGAAACAAGACCAGGGACAAGACCAGAAACCAGACCAGGGACCAGACCAGAAACCAGACCAGAAACAAGACCAGAGTCCATACCAGAGTCCAGACCAGAGTCCAGATCAGAGACCAGACCAGGGACCAGACCAGAGTCCAGACCAGAGTCTAGACCAGAATCCAGACCAGGGACCAGACCAGAGTCCAGACCAGAGTCCAGACCAGGGACCAGACCAGGGACCAGACCAGAGTCCAGACCAGAATCCAGACCAGAGTCCAGACCAGAGTCTAGACCAGAATCCAGTCCAGGGACCAGACCAGGGACCAGACCAGAGTCCAGACCAGGGACCAGACCAGAAACCAGACCAGAAACAAGACCAGAAACAAGACCAGAGTCCAGACCAGAGACCAGACCAGATTCTAGACCAGAATCCAGACCAGAGTCCAGACCAGAGTCTAGACCAGGGACAAGACCAGAAACCAGACCAGGGACCAGACCAGAAACCAGACCAGAAACCAGACCAGAGTCCAGACCAGAATCCAGACCTGGGACCAGACCAGAGTCCAGACCAGGGACCAGACCAGAATCCAGACCAGGGACCAGACCAGAATCGAGACCAGGGACCAGACCAGAGTCCAGACCAGAGTCCAGACCAGGGACCAGACCAGGGACCAGACCAGAGTCCAGACCAGAGTCTAGACCAGAATCCAGACCAGAGTCCAGACCAGAGTCTAGACCAGAATCCAGTCCAGGGACCAGACCAGAAACCAGACCAGAAACCAGACCAGAAACAAGACCAGAGTCCAGACCAGAGACCAGACCAGGGACCAGACCAGAAACCAGACCAGGGACCAGACCAGAGTCCAGACCAGAGTCTAGACCAGAATCCAGACCAGGGACCAGACCAGAGTCCAGACCAGGGACCAGACCAGGGACCAGACCAGAGTCCAGACCAGAATCCCGACCAGAGTCCAGACCAGAGTCTAGACCACAATCCAGACCAGGGACCAGACCAGAGTCCAGACCAGGGACCAGACCAGAAACCAGACCAGAAACCAGACCAGAGTCCAGACCAGAGACCAGACCAGGGACCAGACCAGAAACCAGACCAGGGACCAGACCAGAAACCAGACCAGGGACCAGACCAGAAACCAGATCAGAAACCAGACCAGAGTCCAGACCAGGGACCAGACCAGAGACCAGACCAGAAACCAGACCAGGGACTTGACCAGAGACCAGACCAGAGACCAGACGAGGGACCAGACCAGAAACCAGAGCAGGGACCAGACCAGAAACCAGACCAGGGACCAGACCAGGGACCAAACCAGAGTCCAGACCAGAGACCAGACCAGAGTCCAGACCAGAGTCTAGACCAGAATCCAGACCAGGGACCAGACCAGAGTCCAGACCAGAGTCCAGACCAGAAACAAGACCAGGGACCAGACCAGAAACCAGACCAGGGACCAGACCAGAAACCAGACCAGAAACCAGACAAGAGTCAAGACCAGAGTCCAGACCAGAGTCCAGATCAGAGACCAGACCAGGGACCAGACCAGAGTCCAGACCAGAGTCTAGACCAGAATCCAGACCAGGGACCAGACCAGAGTCCAGACCAGGGACCAGACCAGAGTCCAGACCAGAGTCCAGACCAGAGTCTAGACCAGAGTCCAGACCAGAGACCAGACCAGGGACCAGACCAGAAACCAGACCAGGGACCAGACCAGAAACCAGACCAGGGACCAGACCAGAAACCAGACCAGAAACCAGACCAGAGTCCAGACCAGAGTCCAGACCAGGGACCAGACCAGAGACCAGACCAGAAACCAGACCAGTGACCAGACCAGAGTCCAGACCAGAGTCTAGACCAGAATCCAGACCAGGGACCAGACCAGAGTCCAGACCAGGGACCAGACCAGAATCCAGACCAGGGACCAGACCAGAGTCGAGACCAGAGTCCAGACCAGAGACCAGACCAGGGACCAGACCAGGGACCAGACCAGAAACCAGACCAGAAACAAGACCAGAGTCCAGACCAGAGACCAGACCAGGGACCAGACCAGAAACCAGACCAGGGACCAGACCAGAAACCAGACCAGGGACAAGACCAGGGAACAGACCAGAGTCCAGACCAGAGTCCAGACCAGAGTCTAGACCAGAATCCAGACCAGGGACCAGACCAGAAACCAGACCAGGGACCAGACCAGAAACCAGACCAGGGACCAGACCAGAAACCAGACCAGAAACCAGACCAGAGTCCAGACCAGAGTCCAGACCAGGGACCAGACCAGAGACCAGACCAGAAACCAGACCAGGGACCAGACCAGAGACCAGACAAGGGTCCAGACCAGAGTCCAGATCAGAGACCAGACCAGGGACCAGACCAGAGTCCAGACCAGAGTCTAGACCAGAATCCAGACCAGGGACCAGACCAGAGTCCAGACCAGGGACCAGACCAGGGACAAGACCAGAGGCCAGACCAGAGTCCAGACCAGAATCCAGACCAGAGTCCAGACCAGAGTCTAGACCAGAATCCAGACCAGGGACCAGACAAGGGACCAGACCAGAGTCCAGACCAGGGACCAGACCAGAAACCAGACCAGAAACCAGACCAGAAACAAGACCAGAGTCCAGACCAGAGACCAGACCAGGGACTAGACCAGAAACCAGACCAGGGACCAGACCAGGGACCAGACCAGAGTCCAGACCAGAGTCTAGACCAGAATCCAGACCAGGGACCAGACCAGAGTCCAGACCAGAGTCCAGACCAGGGACCAGACCAGGGACCAGACCAGAGTCCAGACCAGAATCCAGACCAGGGACCAGACCAGAGTCCAGACCAGGGACCAGACCAGAAACCAAACCAGAAACAAGACCAGAAACAAGACCAGAGTCCAGACCAGAGACCAGACCAGAATCCAGACCAGGGACCAGACCAGAGTCGAGACCAGAGTCCAGACCAGAGTCCAGACCAGAGACCAGACCAGGGACAAGACCAGAAACCAGACCAGGGACCAGACCAGAAACCAGACCAGAAACAAGACCAGAGTCCAGACCAGAGACCAGACCAGGGACCAGACCAGAGTCCAGACCAGAGTCTAGACCAGAATCCAGACCAGGGACCAGACCAGAGTCCAGACCAGAGTCCAGACCAGGGACCAGACCAGGGACCAGACCAGAGTCCAGACCAGAATCCAGACCAGGGACCAGACCAGAGTCCAGACCAGGGACCAGACCAGAAACCAAACCAGAAACAAGACCAGAAACAAGACCAGAGTCTAGACCAGAGACCAGACCACAATCCAGACCAGGGACCAGACCAGAGTCGAGACGAGAGTCCAGACCAGAGTCCAGACCAGAGACCAGACCAGGGACCAGACCAGAAACCAGACCAGGGACCAGACCAGAAACCAGACCAGAAACAAGACCAGAGTCCAGACCAGAGACCAGACCAGGGACCAGACCAGAAACCAGACCAGGGACCAGAACAGAAACCAGACCAGGGACAAGACCAGGGAACAGACCAGAGTCCAGACCAGAGTCTAGACCAGAATCCAGACCAGGGACCAGACCAGAAACAAGACCAGGGACCAGACCAGAAACCAGACCAGAAACCAGACCAGAGTCTAGACCAGAATCCAGACCAGGGACCAGACCAGAGTCCAAACCAGAGTCCAGACTAGGGACCAGACCAGAGTCCAGACCAGAGTCCAGACCAGGGACCAGACCAGGGACCAGACCAGAGTCCAGACCAGAGTCCAGACCAGAATCCAGACCAGAGTCCAAACCAGAGTCTAGACCAGAATCCAGACCAGGGACCAGACCAGAGTCCAGACCAGGGACCAGACCAGAAAAAAGACCAGAGTCCAGACCAGAGACCAGACCAGGGACCAGACCAGGGACCAGACCAGGGACTAGACCAGAAACCAGACCAGGGACCAGACCAGAGTCCAGACCAGAGTCTAGACCAGAATCCAGACCAGGGACCAGACCAGAGTCCAGACCAGAGTCCAGACCAGGGACCAGACCAGGGACCAGACCAGAGCCCAGACCAGAATCCCGACCAGAGTCCAGACCAGAGTCTAGACCAGAATCTAGACCAGGGACCAGACCAGAGTCCAGACCAGGGACCAGACCAGAAACCAGACCAGAAACCAGACCAGAAACAAGACCAGAGTCCAGACCAGAATCCCGACCAGAGTCCAGACCAGAGTCTAGACCAGAATCCAGACCAGGGACCAGACCAGAGTCCAGACCAGGGACCAGACCAGAAACAAGACCAGAGTCCAGACCAGAGACCAGACCAGGGACCAGACCAGAAACCAGACAAGGGACCAGACCAGAAACCAGACCAGGGACCAGACCAGAAACCAGACCAGAAACCAGACCAGAGTCCAGACCAGAGTCCAGACCAGGGACCAGACCAGAGACCAGACCAGAGTCCAGACCAGGGACCAGACCAGAAACAAGACCAGAGTCTAGACCAGAATCCAGACCAGGGACCAGACCAGAGTCCAGACCAGGGACCAGACCAGGGACCAGACCAGAGTCCAGACCAGAATCCCGACCAGAGTCCAGACCAGAGTCCATACCAGAGTCCAGACCAGAGTCCAGATCAGAGACCAGACCAGGGACCAGACCAGAGTCCAGACCAGAGTCTAGACCAGAATCCAGACCAGGGACCAGACCAGAGTCCAGACCAGAGTCCAGACCAGGGACCAGACCAGGGACGAGACCAGAGTCCAGACCAGAATCCAGACCAGAGTCCAGACCAGAGTCTAGACCAGAATCCAGTCCAGGGACCAGACCAGGGACCAGACCAGAGTCCAGACCAGGGACCAGACCAGAAACCAGACCAGAAACAAGACCAGAAACAAGACCAGAGTCCAGACCAGAGACCAGACCAGATTCTAGACCAGAATCCAGACCAGAGTCCAGACCAGAGTCTAGACCAGGGACAAGACCAGAAACCAGACCAGGGACCAGACCAGAAACCAGACCAGAAACCAGACCAGAGTCCAGACCAGAATCCAGACCTGGGACCAGACCAGAGTCCAGACCAGGGACCAGACCAGAATCCAGACCAGGGACCAGACCAGAATCGAGACCAGGGACCAGACCAGAGTCCAGACCAGAGTCCAGACCAGGGACCAGACCAGGGACCAGACCAGAGTCCAGACCAGAGTCTAGACCAGAATCCAGACCAGAGTCCAGACCAGAGTCTAGACCAGAATCCAGTCCAGGGACCAGACCAGAAACCAGACCAGAAACCAGACCAGAAACAAGACCAGAGTCCAGACCAGAGACCAGACCAGGGACCAGACCAGAAACCAGACCAGGGACCAGACCAGAGTCCAGACCAGAGTCTAGACCAGAATCCAGACCAGGGACCAGACCAGAGTCCAGACCAGGGACCAGACCAGGGACCAGACCAGAGTCCAGACCAGAATCCCGACCAAAGTCCAGACCAGAGTCTAGACCACAATCCAGACCAGGGACCAGACCAGAGTCCAGACCAGGGACCAGACCAGAAACAAGACCAGAAACCAGACCAGAGTCCAGACCAGAGACCAGACCAGGGACCAGACCAGAAACCAGACCAGGGACCAGACCAGAAACCAGACCAGGGACCAGACCAGAAACCAGATCAGAAACCAGACCAGAGTCCAGACCAGGGACCAGACCAGAGACCAGACCAGAAACCAGACCAGGGACTTGACCAGAGACCAGACCAGAGACCAGACGAGGGACCAGACCAGAAACCAGAGCAGGGACCAGACCAGAAACCAGACCAGGGACCAGACCAGGGACCAAACCAGAGTCCAGACCAGAGACCAGACCAGAGTCCAGACCAGAGTCTAGACCAGAATCCAGACCAGGGACCAGACCAGAGTCCAGACCAGAGTCCAGACCAGAAACAAGACCAGGGACCAGACCAGAAACCAGACCAGGGACCAGACCAGAAACCAGACCAGAAACCAGACAAGAGTCCAGACCAGAGTCCAGACCAGAGTCCAGATCAGAGACCAGACCAGGGACCAGACCAGAGTCCAGACCAGAGTCTAGACCAGAATCCAGACCAGGGACCAGACCAGAGTCCAGACCAGGGACCAGACCAGAGTCCAGACCAGAGTCCAGACCAGAGTCTAGACCAGAGTCCAGACCAGAGACCAGACCAGGGACCAGACCAGAAACCAGACCAGGGACCAGACCAGGGACCAGACCAGAAACCAGACCAGAAACCAGACCAGAGTCCAGACCAGAGTCCAGACCAGGGACCAGACCAGAGACCAGACCAGAAACCAGACCAGTGACCAGACCAGAGTCCAGACCAGAGTCTAGACCAGAATCCAGACCAGAGTCTAGACCAGAATCCAGACCAGGGACCAGACCAGAGTCCCGACCAGGGACCAGACCAGAAACCAGACCAGAGTCCAGACCAGAGTCTAGACCAGAATCCAGACCAGGGACCAGACCAGAGTCCAGACCAGGGACCAGACCAGAATCCAGACCAGGGACCAGACCAGAGTCGAGACCAGAGTCCAGACCAGAGACCAGACCAGGGACCAGACCAGGGACCAGACCAGAAACCAGACCAGAAACAAGACCAGAGTCCAGACCAGAGACCAGACCAGGGACCAGACCAGAAACCAGACCAGGGACCAGACCAGAAACCAGACCAGGGACAAGACCAGGGAACAGACCAGAGTCCAGACCAGAGTCCAGACCAGAGTCTAGACCAGAATCCAGACCAGGGACCAGACCAGAAACCAGACCAGGGACCAGACCAGAAACCAGACCAGGGACCAGACCAGAAACCAGACCAGAAACCAGACCAGAGTCCAGACCAGAGTCCAGACCAGGGACCAGACCAGAGACCAGACCAGAAACCAGACCAGGGACCAGACCAGAGACCAGACAAGGGTCCAGACCAGAGTCCAGATCAGAGACCAGACCAGGGACCAGACCAGAGTCCAGACCAGAGTCTAGACCAGAATCCAGACCAGGGACCAGACCAGAGTCCAGACCAGGGACCAGACCAGGGACAAGACCAGAGGCCAGACCAGAGTCCAGACCAGAATCCAGACCAGAGTCCAGACCAGAGTCTAGACCAGAATCCAGACCAGGGACCAGACCAGGGACCAGACCAGAGTCCAGACCAGGGACCAGACCAGAAACCAGACCAGAAACCAGACCAGAAACAAGACCAGAGTCCAGACCAGAGACCAGACCAGGGACTAGACCAGAAACCAGACCAGGGACCAGACCAGGGACCAGACCAGAGTCCAGACCAGAGTCTAGACCAGAATCCAGACCAGGGACCAGACCAGAGTCCAGACCAGAGTCCAGACCAGGGACCAGACCAGAGTCCAGACCAGAATCCAGACCAGGGACCAGACCAGAGTCCAGACCAGGGACCAGACCAGAAACCAAACCAGAAACAAGACCAGAAACAAGACCAGAGTCCAGACCAGAGACCAGACCAGAATCCAGACCAGGGACCAGACCAGAGTCGAGACCAGAGTCCAGACCAGAGTCCAGACCAGAGACCAGACCAGGGACAAGACCAGAAACCAGACCAGGGACCAGACCAGAAACCAGACCAGAAACAAGACCAGAGTCCAGACCAGAGACCAGACCAGGGACCAGACCAGAGTCCAGACCAGAGTCTAGACCAGAATCCAGACCAGGGACCAGACCAGAGTCCAGACCAGAGTCCAGACCAGGGACCAGACCAGGGACCAGACCAGAGTCCAGACCAGAATCCAGACCAGGGACCAGACCAGAGTCCAGACCAGGGACCAGACCAGAAACCAAACCAGAAACAAGACCAGAAACAAGACCAGAGTCCAGACCAGAGACCAGACCAGAATCCAGACCAGGGACCAGACCAGAGTCGAGACCAGAGTCCAGACCAGAGTCCAGACCAGAGACCAGACCAGGGACCAGACCAGAAACCAGACCAGGGACCAGACCAGAAACCAGACCAGAAACAAGACCAGAGTCCAGACCAGAGACCAGACCAGGGACCAGACCAGAAACCAGACCAGGGACCAGAACAGAAACCAGACCAGGGACAAGACCAGGGAACAGACCAGAGTCCAGACCAGAGTCTAGACCAGAATCCAGACCAGGGACCAGACCAGAAACAAGACCAGGGACCAGACCAGAAACCAGACCAGAAACCAGACCAGAGTCTAGACCAGAATCCAGACCAGGGACCAGACCAGAGTCCAAACCAGAGTCCAGACTAGGGACCAGACCAGAGTCCAGACCAGAGTCCAGACCAGGGACCAGACCAGGGACCAGACCAGAGTCCAGACCAGAGTCCAGACCAGAATCCAGACCAGAGTCCAAACCAGAGTCTAGACCAGAATCCAGACCAGGGACCAGACCAGAGTCCAGACCAGGGACCAGACCAGAAACAAGACCAGAGTCCAGACCAGAGACCAGACCAGGGACCAGACCAGGGACCAGACCAGGGACTAGACCAGAAACCAGACCAGGGACCAGACCAGAGTCCAGACCAGAGTCTAGACCAGAATCCAGACCAGGGACCAGACCAGAGTCCAGACCAGAGTCCAGACCAGGGACCAGACCAGGGACCAGACCAGAGCCCAGACCAGAATCCCGACCAGAGTCCAGACCAGAGTCTAGACCAGAATCTAGACCAGGGACCAGACCAGAGTCCAGACCAGGGACCAGACCAGAAACCAGACCAGAAACCAGACCAGAAACAAGACCAGAGTCCAGACCAGAATCCCGACCAGAGTCCAGACCAGAGTCTAGACCAGAATCCAGACCAGGGACCAGACCAGAGTCCAGACCAGGGACCAGACCAGAAACAAGACCAGAGTCCAGACCAGAGACCAGACCAGGGACCAGACCAGAAACCAGACAAGGGACCAGATCAGAAACCAGACCAGGGACCAGACCAGAAACCAGACCAGAAACCAGACCAGAGTCCAGACCAGAGTCCAGACCAGGGACCAGACCAGAGACCAGACCAGAAACCAGACCAGGGACCAGACCAGAGACCAGACCAGAGACCAAACCAGAGTCCAGACCAGAGACCAGACCAGAGTCCAGACCAGAAACAAGACCAGGGACCAGACCAGAAACCAGACCAGGGACCAGACCAGAAACCAGACCAGAAACCAGACCAGAGTCCAGACCAGAGTACAGACCAGAGTCCAGATCAGAGACCAGACCAGGGACCAGACCAGAGTCTAGACCAGAATCCAGACCAGGGACCAGACCAGAGTCCAGACCAGGGACCAGACCAGAGTCCAGACCAGAGTCCAGACCAGAGTCTAGACCAGAGTCCAGACCAGAGACCAGACCAGGGACCAGACCAGAAACCAGACCAGGGACCAGACCAGAAACCAGACCAGGGACCAGACCAGAAACCAGACCAGAAACCAGACCAGAGTCCAGACCAGAGTCCAGACCAGGGACCAGACCAGAGACCAGACAAGAAACCAGACCAGTGACCAGACCAGAGTCCAGACCAGAGTCTAGACCAGAATCCAGACCAGAGTCTAGACCAGAATCCAGACCAGGGACCAGACCAGAGTCCAGACCAGGGACCAGACCAGGGACCAGACCAGAGCCCAGACCAGAATCCCGACCAGAGTCCAGACCAGAGTCTAGACCAGAATCTAGACCAGGGACCAGACCAGAGTCCAGACCAGGGACCAGACCAGAAACCAGACCAGAAACCAGACCAGAAACAAGACCAGAGTCCAGACCAGAATCCCGACCAGAGTCCAGACCAGAGTCTAGACCAGAATCCAGACCAGGGACCAGACCAGAGTCCAGACCAGGGACCAGACCAGAAACAAGACCAGAGTCCAGACCAGAGACCAGACCAGGGACCAGACCAGAAACCAGACAAGGGACCAGACCAGAAACCAGACCAGGGACCAGACCAGAAACCAGACCAGAAACCAGACCAGAGTCCAGACCAGAGTCCAGACCAGGGACCAGACCAGAGACCAGACCAGAAACCAGACCAGGGACCAGACCAGAGACCAGACCAGAGACCAAACCAGAGTCCAGACCAGAGACCAGACCAGAGTCCAGACCAGAAACAAGACCAGGGACCAGACCAGAAACCAGACCAGGGACCAGACCAGAAACCAGACCAGAAACCAGACCAGAGTCCAGACCAGAGTCCAGACCAGAGTCCATATCAGAGACCAGACCAGGGACCAGACCAGAGTCCAGACCAGAGTCTAGACCAGAATCCAGACCAGGGACCAGACCAGAGTCCAGACCAGGGACCAGACCAGAGTCCAGACCAGAGTCCAGACCAGAGTCTAGACCAGAGTCCAGACCAGAGACCAGACCAGGGACCAGACCAGAAACCAGACCAGGGACCAGACCAGAAACCAGACCAGGGACCAGACCAGAAACCAGACCAGAAACCAGACCAGAGTCCAGACCAGAGTCCAGACCAGGGACCAGACCAGAGACCAGACAAGAAACCAGACCAGTGACCAGACCAGAGTCCAGACCAGAGTCTAGACCAGAATCCAGACCAGAGTCTAGACCAGAATCCAGACCAGGGACCAGACCAGAGTCCAGACCAGGGACCAGACCAGAAACCAGACCAGAGTCCAGACCAGAGTCTAGACCAGAATCCAGACCAGGGACCAGACCAGAGTCCAGACCAGGGAAAAGACCAGAATCCAGACCAGGGACCAGACCAGAGTCGAGACCAGAGTCCAGACCAGAGACCAGACAAGGGACCAGATCAGAAACCAGACCAGGGACCAGACCAGAAACCAGACCAGAAACAAGACCAGAGTCCAGACCAGAGACCAGACCAGGGACCAGACCAGAAACCAGACCAGGGACCAGACCAGGGACCAGACCAGGGACCAGACCAGAGTCCAGACCAGAATCCAGACCAGGGACCAGACCAGAGTCCAGACCAGGGACCAGACAAGAAACCAAACCAGAAACAAGACCAGAAACAAGACCAGAGTCCAGACCAGAGACCAGACCAGAATCCAGACCAGGGACCAGACCAGAGTCGAGACCAGAGTCCAGACCAGAGACCAGACCAGGGACCAGACCAGAAACCAGACCAGGGACCAGACCAGAAACCAGACCAGAAACAAGACCAGAGTCCAGACCAGAGACCAGACCAGGGACCAGACCAGAAACCAGACCAGGGACCAGAACAGAAACCAGACCAGGGACAAGACCAGGGAACAGACCAGAGTCCAGACCAGAGTCTAGACCAGAATCCAGACCAGGGACCAGACCAGAAACAAGACCAGGGACCAGACCAGAAACCAGACCAGAAACCAGACCAGAGTCTAGACCAGAATCCAGACCAGGGACCAGACCAGAGTCCAAACCAGAGTCCAGGCCAGGGACCAGACCAGAGTCCAGAACAGAGTCCAGACCAGGGACCAGACCAGGGACCAGAACAGAGTCCAGACCAGAGTCCAGACTGGAATCCAGACCAGAGTCCAAACCAGAGTCTAGACCAGAATCCAGACCAGGGACCAGACCAGAGTCCAGACCAGGGACCAGACCAGAAACAAGACCAGAGTCCAGACCAGAGACAAGACCAGGGACCAGACCAGGGACCAGACCAGGGACTAGACCAGAAACCAGACCGGGGACCAGACCAGAGTCCAGACCAGAGTCTAGACCAGAATCCAGACCAGGGACCAGACCAGAGTCCAGACCAGAGTCCAGACCAGGGACCAGACCAGGGACCAGACCAGAGCCCAGACCAGAATCCCGACCAGAGTCCAGACCAGAGTCTAGACCAGAATCTAGACCAGGGACCAGACCAGAGTCCAGACCAGGGACCAGACCAGAAACCAGACCAGAAACCAGACCAGAAACAAGACCAGAGTCCAGACCAGAATCCCGACCAGAGTCCAGACCAGAGTCTAGACCAGAATCCAGACCAGGGACCAGACCAGAGTCCAGACCAGGGACCAGACCAGAAACAAGACCAGAGTCCAGACCAGAGACCAGACCAGGGACCAGACCAGAAACCAGACAAGGGACCAGACCAGAAACCAGACCAGGGACCAGACCAGAAACCAGACCAGAAACCAGACCAGAGTCCAGACCAGAGTCCAGACCAGGGACCAGACCAGAGACCAGACCAGAAACCAGACCAGGGACCAGACCAGAGACCAGACCAGAGACCAAACCAGAGTCCAGACCAGAGACCAGACCAGAGTCCAGACCAGAAACAAGACCAGGGACCAGACCAGAAACCAGACCAGGGACCAGACCAGAAACCAGACCAGAAACCAGACCAGAGTCCAGACCAGAGTCCAGACCAGAGTCCAGATCAGAGACCAGACCAGGGACCAGACCAGAGTCCAGACCAGAGTCTAGACCAGAATCCAGACCAGGGACCAGACCAGAGTCCAGACCAGGGACCAGACCAGAGTCCAGACCAGAGTCCAGACCAGAGTCTAGACCAGAGTCCAGACCAGAGACCAGACCAGGGACCAGACCAGAAACCAGACCAGGGACCAGACCAGAAACCAGACCAGGGACCAGACCAGAAACCAGACCAGAAACCAGACCAGAGTCCAGACCAGAGTCCAGACCAGGGACCAGACCAGAGACCAGACAAGAAACCAGACCAGTGACCAGACCAGAGTCCAGACCAGAGTCTAGACCAGAATCCAGACCAGAGTCTAGACCAGAATCCAGACCAGGGACCAGACCAGAGTCCAGACCAGGGACCAGACCAGAAACCAGACCAGAGTCCAGACCAGAGTCTAGACCAGAATCCAGACCAGGGACCAGACCAGAGTCCAGACCAGGGAAAAGACCAGAATCCAGACCAGGGACCAGACCAGAGTCGAGACCAGAGTCCAGACCAGAGACCAGACCAGGGACCAGACCAGAAACCAGACCAGGGACCAGACCAGAAACCAGACCAGAAACAAGACCAGAGTCCAGACCAGAGACCAGACCAGGGACCAGACCAGAAACCAGACCAGGGACCAGACCAGAAACCAGACCAGGGACAAGACCAGGGAACAGACCAGAGTCCAGACCAGAGTCCAGAAAAGAGTCTAGACCAGAATCCAGACCAGGGACCAGACCAGAAACCAGACCAGGGACCAGACCAGAAACCAGACCAGGGACAAGACCAGGGAACAGACCAGAGTCCAGACCAGAGTCCAGACCAGAGTCTAGACCAGAATCCAGACCAGGGACCAGACCAGAAACCAGACCAGGGACCAGACCAGAAACCAGACCAGGGACCAGACCAGAAACCAGACCAGAAACCAGACCAGAGTCCAGATCAGAGTCCAGACCAGGGACCAGACCAGAGACCAGACCAGAAACCAGACCAGGGACCAGACCAGAGACCAGACAAGGGTCCAGACAAGGGTCCAGACCAGAAACCAGACCAGGGACCAGACCAGAAACCAGACCAGGGACCAGACCAGAGTCCAGACCAGAGTCTAGACCAGAATCCAGACCAGGGACCAGACCAGGGACCAGACCAGAAACCAGACCAGGGACCAGACCAGAAACCAGACCAGGGACCAGACCAGAAACCAGACCAGAAACCAGACCAGAGTCCAGACCAGAGTCCAGACCAGGGACCAGACCAGAGACCAGACAAGAAACCAGACCAGTGACCAGACCAGAGTCCAGACCAGAGTCTAGACCAGAATCCAGACCAGAGTCTAGACCAGAATCCAGACCAGGGACCAGACCAGAGTCCAGACCAGGGACCAGACCAGAAACCAGACCAGAGTCCAGACCAGAGTCTAGACCAGAATCCAGACCAGGGACCAGACCAGAGTCCAGACCAGGGAAAAGACCAGAATCCAGACCAGGGACCAGACCAGAGTCGAGACCAGAGTCCAGACCAGAGACCAGACCAGGGACCAGACCAGAAACCAGACCAGGGACCAGACCAGAAACCAGACCAGAAACAAGACCAGAGTCCAGACCAGAGACCAGACCAGGGACCAGACCAGAAACCAGACCAGGGACCAGACCAGGGACCAGACCAGGGACCAGACCAGAGTCCAGACCAGAATCCAGACCAGGGACCAGACCAGAGTCCAGACCAGGGACCAGACCAGAAACCAAACCAGAAACAAGACCAGAAACAAGACCAGAGTCCAGACCAGAGACCAGACCAGAATCCAGACCAGGGACCAGACCAGAGTCGAGACCAGAGTCCAGACCAGAGTCCAGACCAGAGACCAGACCAGGGACCAGACCAGAAACCAGACCAGGGACCAGACCAGAAACCAGACCAGAAACAAGACCAGAGTCCAGACAAGAGACCAGACCAGGGACCAGACCAGAAACCAGACCAGGGACCAGAACAGAAACCAGACCAGGGACAAGACCAGGGAACAGACCAGAGTCCAGACCAGAGTCTAGACCAGAATCCAGACCAGGGACCAGACCAGAAACAAGACCAGGGACCAGACCAGAAACCAGACCAGAAACCAGACCAGAGTCTAGACCAGAATCCAGACCAGGGACCAGACCAGAGTCCAAACCAGAGTCCAGACCAGGGACCAGACCAGAGTCCAGAAAAGAGTCCAGACCAGGGACCAGACCAGGGACCAGAACAGAGTCCAGACCAGAGGCCAGACCAGAATCCAGACCAGAGTCCAAACCAGAGTCTAGACCAGAATCCAGACCAGGGACCAGACCAGAGTCCAGACCAGGGACCAGACCAGAAACAAGACCAGAGTCCAGACCAGAGACCAGACCAGGGACCAGACCAGGGACCAGACCAGGGACTAGACCAGAAACCAGACCAGGGACCAGACCAGAGTCCAGACCAGAGTCTAGACCAGAATCCAGACCAGGGACCAGACCAGAGTCCAGACCAGAGTCCAGACCAGGGACCAGACCAGGGACCAGACCAGAGCCCAGACCAGAATCCCGACCAGAGTCCAGACCAGAGTCTAGACCAGAATCTAGACCAGGGACCAGACCAGAGTCCAGACCAGGGACCAGACCAGAAACCAGACCAGAAACAAGACCAGAGTCCAGACCAGAATCCCGACCAGAGTCCAGACCAGAGTCTAGACCAGAATCCAGACCAGGGACCAGACCAGAGTCCAGACCAGGGACCAGACCAGAAACAAGACCAGAGTCCAGACCAGAGACCAGACCAGGGACCAGACCAGAAACCAGACAAGGGACCAGACCAGAAACCAGACCAGGGACCAGACCAGAAACCAGACCAGAAACCAGACCAGAGTCCAGACCAGAGTCCAGACCAGAGACCAGACCAGAGTCCAGACCAGAAACAAGACCAGGGACCAGACCAGAAACCAGACCAGGGACCAGACCAGAAACCAGACCAGAAACCAGACCAGAGTCCAGACCAGAGTCCAGACCAGAGTCCTGATCAGAGACCAGACCAGGGACCAGACCAGAGTCCAGACCAGAGTCTAGACCAGAATCCAGACCAGGGACCAGACCAGAGTCCAGACCAGGGACCAGACCAGAGTCCAGACCAGAGTCCAGACCAGAGTCTAGACCAGAGTCCAGACCAGAGACCAGACCAGGGACCAGACCAGAAACCAGACCAGGGACCAGACCAGAAACCAGACCAGGGACCAGACCAGAAACCAGACCAGAAACCAGACCAGAGTCCAGACCAGAGTCCAGACCAGGGACCAGACCAGAGACCAGACAAGAAACCAGACCAGTGACCAGACCAGAGTCCAGACCAGAGTCTAGACCAGAATCCAGACCAGAGTCTAGACCAGAATCCAGACCAGGGACCAGACCAGAGTCCAGACCAGGGACCAGACCAGAAACCAGACCAGAGTCCAGACCAGAGTCTAGACCAGAATCCAGACCAGGGACCAGACCAGAGTCCAAACCAGGGAAAAGACCAGAATCCAGACCAGGGACCAGACCAGAGTCGAGACCAGAGTCCAGACCAGAGACCAGACCAGGGACCAGACCAGAAACCAGACCAGGGACCAGACCAGAAACCAGACCAGAAACAAGACCAGAGTCCAGACCAGAGACCAGACCAGGGACCAGACCAGAAACCAGACCAGGGACCAGACCAGAAACCAGACCAGGGACAAGACCAGGGAACAGACCAGAGTCCAGACCAGAGTCCAGACCAGAGTCTAGACCAGAATCCAGACCAGGGACCAGACCAGAAACCAGACCAGGGACCAGACCAGAAACCAGACCAGGGACAAGACCAGGGAACAGACCAGAGTCCAGACCAGAGTCCAGACCAGAGTCCAGACCAGAATCCAGACCAGGGACCAGACCAGAAACCAGACCAGGGACCAGACCAGAAACCAGACCAGGGACCAGACCAGAAACCAGACCAGAGTCCAGATCAGAGTCCAGACCAGGGACCAGACCAGAGACCAGACCAGAAACCAGACCAGGGACCAGACCAGAGACCAGACAAGGGTCCAGACAAGGGTCCAGACCAGAAACCAGACCAGGGACCAGACCAGAAACCAGACCAGGGACCAGACCAGAGTCCAGACCAGAGTCTAGACCAGAATCCAGACCAGGGACCAGACCAGAGTCCAGACCAGAGTCCAGACCAGGGACCAGACCAGGGACCAGACCAGAGTCCAGACCAGAATCCAGACCAGGGACCAGACCAGAGTCCAGACCAGGGACCAGACCAGAAACCAAACCAGAAACAAGACCAGAAACAAGACCAGAGTCCAGACCAGAGACCAGACCAGAATCCAGACCAGGGACCAGACCAGAGTCGAGACCAGAGTCCAGACCAGAGTCCAGACCAGAGACCAGACCAGGGACCAGACCAGAAACCAGACCAGGGACCAGACCAGAAACCAGACCAGAAACAAGACCAGAGTCCAGACCAGAGACCAGACCAGAGTCTAGACCAGAATCCAGACCAGGGACCAGACCAGAAACCAGACCAGGGACCAGACCAGAAACCAGACCAGGGACCAGACCAGAAACCAGACCAGAGTCCAGACCAGAGTCCAGACCAGAGTCCAGACCAGGGACCAGACCAGAGACCAGACCAGAAACCAGACCAGGGACCAGACCAGAGACCAGACAAGGGTCCAGACAAGGGTCCAGACCAGAGTCCAGATCAGAGACCAGACCAGGGACCAGACCAGAGTCCAGACCAGAGTCTAGACCAGAATCCAGACCAGGGACCAGACCAGAGTCCAGACCAGGGACCAGACCAGGGACCAGACCAGAGTCCAGACCAGAGTCCAGACCAGAATCCAGACCAGAGTCCAGACCAGAGTCTAGACCAGAATCCAGACCAGGGACCAGACCAGGGACCAGACCAGAGTCCAGACCAGGGACCAGACCAGAAACCAGACCAGAAACAAGACCAGAGTCCAGACCAGAGACCAGACCAGGGACCAGACCAGAAACCAGACCAGGGACCAGACCAGAGTCCAGACCAGAGTCTAGACCAGAATCCAGACCAGGGACCAGACCAGAGTCCAGACCAGAGTCCAGACCAGGGACCAGACCAGGGACCAGACCAGAGTCCAGACCAGAATCCAGACCAGGGACCAGACCAGAGTCCAGACCATGGACCAGACCAGAAACCAAACCAGAAACAAGACTAGAGTCCAGACCAGAGACCAGACCAGAATCCAGACCAGGGACCAGACCAGAGTCGAGACCAGAGTCCAGACCAGAGACCAGACCAGGGACCAGACCAGAAACCAGACCAGGGACCAGACCAGAAACCAGACCAGAAACAAGACCAGAGTCCAGACCAGAGTCCAGACCAGAGTCTAGACCAGAATCCAGACCAGGGACCAGACCAGAAACCAGACCAGGGACCAGACCAGAAACCAGACCAGAAACCAGACCAGAGTCTAGACCAGAATCCAGACCAGGGACCAGACCAGAGTCCAAACCAGAGTCCAGACCAGGGACCAGACCAGAGTCCAGACCAGAGTCCAGACCAGGGACCAGACCAGGGACCAGACCAGAGTCCAGACCAGAGTCCAGACCAGAATCCAGACCAGAGTCCAAACCAGAGTCTAGACCAGAATCCAGACCAGGGACAAGACCAGAATCCAGACCAGGGACCATACCAGAAACCAGACCAGAAACCAGACCAGAAACAAGACCAGAGTCCAGACAAGAGACCAGACCAGGGACCAGACCAGGGACTAGACCAGAAACCAGACCAGGGACCAGACCAGAGTCCAGACCAGAGTCTAGACCAGAATCCAGACCAGGGACCAGACCAGAGTACAGACCAGAGTCCAGACCAGGGACCAGACCAGGGACCAGACCAGAGTCCAGACCAGAATCCCGACCAGAGTCCAGACCAGAGTCTAGACCAGAATCTAGACCAGGGACCAGACCAGAGTCCAGACCAGGGACCAGACCAGAAACCAGACCAGAAACCAGACCAGAAACAAGACCAGAGTCCAGACCAGAATCCCGACCAGAGTCCAGACCAGAGTCTAGACCAGAATCCAGACCAGGGACCAGACCAGAGTCCAGACCAGGGACCAGACCAGAAACAAGACCAGAGTCCAGACCAGAGACCAGACCAGGGACCAGACCAGAAACCAGACAAGGGACCAGACCAGAAACCAGACCAGGGACCAGACCAGAAACCAGACCAGAAACCAGACCAGAGTCCAGACCAGAGTCCAGACCAGGGACCAGACCAGAGACCAGACCAGAAACCAGACCAGGGACCAGACCAGAGACCAGACCAGAGACCAGACGAGGGACCAGACCAGAAACCAGAGCAGGGACCAGACCAGAAACCAGACAAGGGACCAGACCAGAGTCCAGACCAGGGACCAGACCAGGGACCAGACCAGAGTCCAGACCAGAGTCCAGACCAGAATCCAGACCAGAGTCCAAACCAGAGTCTAGACCCGAATCCAGACCAGGGACCAGACCAGGGACCAGACCAGAGTCCAGACCAGGGACCAGACCAGAAACCAGACCAGAGTCCAGACCAGAATCCCGACCAGAGTCCAGACCAGAGTCTAGACCAGAATCTAGACCAGGGACCAGACCAGAGTCCAGACCAGGGACCAGACCAGAAACCAGACCAGAAACCAGACCAGAAACAAGACCAGAGTCCAGACCAGAATCCCGACCAGAGTCCAGACCAGAGTCTAGACCAGAATCCAGACCAGGGACCAGACCAGAGTCTTGACCAGGGACCAGACCAGAAACAAGACCAGAGTCCAGACCAGAGACCAGACCAGGGACCAGACCAGAAACCAGACAAGGGACCAGACCAGAAACCAGACCAGGGACCAGACCAGAAACCAGACCAGAGTCCAGACCAGAGTCCAGACCAGGGACCAGACCAGAGACCAGACCAGAAACCAGACCAGGGACCAGACCAGAGACCAGACCAGAGACCAGACGAGGGACCAGACCAGAAACCAGAGCAGGGACCAGACCAGAAACCAGATCAGGGACCAGACCAGGGACCAAACCAGAGTCCAGACCAGAGACCAGACCAGAGTCCAGACCAGAGTCTAGACCAGAATCCAGACAAGGGACCAGACCAGAGTCCAGACCAGAGTCCAGACCAGAATCCAGACTAGAGTCCAGACCAGAGTCTAGACCAGAATCCAGACCAGGGACCAGACCAGGGACCAGACCAGAGTCCAGACCAGGGACCAGACCAGAAACCAGACCAGAAACCAGACCAGGGACTAGACCAGAAACCAGACCAGGGACCAGACCAGAGTCCAGACCAGAGTCTAGACCAGAATCCAGACCAGGGACCAGACCAGAGTCCAGACCAGAAACCAGACCAGAAACCAGACCAGAAACCAGACCAGAGTCCAGACCAGAATCCCGACCAGAGTCCAGACCAGAGTCTAGACCAGAATCCAGACCAGGGACCAGACCAGAGTCCAGACCAGGGACCAGACCAGAAACAAGACCAGAGTCAAGACCAGAGACCAGACCAGGGACCAGACCAGAAACCAGACCAGGGACCAGACCAGAAACCAGACCAGGGACCAGACCAGAAACCAGACCAGAAACCAGACCAGAGTCCAGACCAGAAACCAGACCAGAAACCAGACCAGAAACAAGACCAGAGTCCAGACCAGAATCCCGACCAGAGTCCAGACCAGAGTCTAGACCAGAATCCAGACCAGGGACCAGACCAGAATCCAGACCAGGGACCAGACCAGAAACAAGACCAGAGTCAAGACCAGAGACCAGACCAGGGACCAGACCAGAAACCAGACCAGGGACCAGACCAGAAACCAGACCAGGGACCAGACCAGAAACCAGACCAGAGTCCAGACCAGAGTCCAGACCAGAGTCTAGACCAGAATCCAGACCAGGGACCAGACCAGAGTCCAGACCAGGGAAAAGACCAGAATCCAGACCAGGGACCAGACCAGAGTCGAGACCAGAGTCCAGACCAGAGACCAGACCAGGGACCAGACCAGAAACCAGACCGGGACCAGACCAGAAACCAGACCAGAAACAAGACCAGAGTCCAGACCAGAGACCAGACCAGGGACCAGACCAGAAACCAGACCAGGGACCAGACCAGAAACCAGACCAGGGACAAGACCAGGGAACAGACCAGAGTCCAGACCAGAGTCTAGACCAGAATCCAGACCAGGGACCAGACCAGAAACCAGACCAGGGACCAGACCAGAAACCAGACCAGGGACCAGACCAGAAACCAGACCAGAGTCCAGACCAGAGTCCAGTCCAGAGTCCAGACCAGGGACCAGACCAGAGACCAGACCAGAAACCAGACCAGGGACCAGACCAGAGACCAGACAAGGGTCCAGACAAGGGTCCAGACCAGAGTCCAGATCAGAGACCAGACCAGGGACCAGACCAGAGTCCAGACCAGAGTCTAGACCAGAATCCAGACCAGGGACCAGACCAGAGTCCAGACCAGGGACCAGACCAGAGTCCAGACCAGAGTCCAGACCAGAATCCAGACCAGAGTCCAGACCAGAGTCTAGACCAGAATCCAGACCAGGGACAAGACCAGGGACCAGACCAGAGTCCAGACCAGGGACCAGACCAGAAACCAGACCAGAAACAAGACCAGAGTCCAGACCAGAGACCAGACCAGGGACCAGACCAGAAACCAGACCAGGGACCAGACCAGGGACCAGACCAGAGTCCAGACCAGAGTCTAGACCAGAATCCAGACCAGGGACCAGACCAGAGTCCAGACCAGAGTCCAGACCAGGGACCAGACCAGGGACCAGACCAGAGTCCAGACCAGAATCCAGACCAGGGACCAGACCAGAGTCCAGACCAGGGACCAGACCAGAAACCAAACCAGAAACAAGACCAGAAACAAGACTAGAGTCCAGACCAGACACCAGACCAGAATCCAGACCAGGGACCAGACCAGAGTCGAGACCAGAGTCCAGACCAGAGACCAGACCAGGGACCAGACCAGAAACCAGACCAGGGACCAGACCAGAAACCAGACCAGAAACAAGACCAGAGTCCAGACCAGAGACCAGACCAGGGACCAGACCAGAAAGCAGACCAGGGACCAGACCAGAAACCAGACCAGGGACAAGACCAGGGAACAGACCAGAGTCCAGACCAGAGTCCAGACCAGAGTCTAGACCAGAATCCAGACCAGGGACCAGACCAGAAACCAGACCAGGGACCAGACCAGAAACCAGACCAGAAACCAGACCAGAGTCTAGAACAGAATCCAGACCAGGGACCAGACCAGAGTCCAAACCAGAGTCCAGACCAGGGACCAGACCAGAGTCCAGACCAGAGTCCAGACCAGGGACCAGACCAGGGACCAGACCAGAGTCCAGACCAGAGTCCAGACCAGAATCCAGACCAGAGTCCAAACCAGAGTCTAGACCAGAATCCAGACCAGGGACCAGACCAGAATCCAGACCAGGGACCATACCAGAAACCAGACCAGAAACCAGACCAGAAACAAGACCAGAGTCCAGACAAGAGACCAGACCAGGGACCAGACCAGGGACCAGACCAGGGACTAGACCAGAAACCAGACCAGGGACCAGACCAGAGTCCAGACCAGAGTCTAGACCAGAATCCAGACCAGGGACCAGACCAGAGTCCAGACCAGAGTCCAGACCAGGGACCAGACCAGGGACCAGACCAGAGTCCAGACCAGAATCCCGACCAGAGTCCAGACCAGAGTCTAGACCAGAATCTAGACCAGGGACCAGACCAGAGTCCAGACCAGGGACCAGACCAGAAACCAGACCAGAAACCAGACCAGAAACAAGACCAGAGTCCAGACCAGAATCCCGACCAGAGTCCAGACCAGAGTCTAGACCAGAATCCAGACCAGGGACCAGACCAGGGACCAGACCAGAGTCCAGACCAGAAACCAGACCAGAGTCCAGACCAGAGTCCAGACCAGGGACCAGACCAGAGACCAGACCAGAAACCAGACCAGGGACCAGACCAGAGACCAGACCAGAGACCAGACGAGGGACCAGACCAGAAACCAGAGCAGGGACCAGACCAGAAACCAGATCAGGGACCAGACCAGGGACCAAACCAGAGTCCAGACCAGAGACCAGACCAGAAACCAGACCAGAAACCAGACCAGGGACTAGACCAGAAACCAGACCAGGGACCAGACCAGAGTCCAGACCAGGGACCAGACCAGAAACCAGACCAGAAACCAGACCAGGGACTAGACCAGAAACCAGACCAGGGACCAGACCAGAGTCCAGACCAGAGTCTAGACCAGAATCCAGACCAGGGACCAGACCAGAGTCCAGACCAGAAACCAGACCAGAAACCAGACCAGAAACAAGACCAGAGTCCAGACCAGAACCCGGACCAGAGTCCAGACCAGAGTCTAGACCAGAATCCAGACCAGGGACCAGACCAGAAACAAGACCAGAGTCAAGACCAGAGACCAGACCAGGGACCAGACCAGAAACCAGACCAGGGACCAGACCAGAAACCAGACCAGGGACCAGACCAGAAACCAGACCAGAAACCAGACCAGAGTTCAGACCAGAAACCAGACCAGAGACCAGACCAGAAACAAGACCAGAGTCCAGACCAGAATCCCGACCAGAGTCCAGACCAGAGTCTAGACCAGAATCCAGACCAGGGACCAGACCAGAATCCAGACCAGGGACCAGACCAGAAACAAGACCAGAGTCCAGACCAGAGACCAGACCAGGGACCAGACCAGAAACCAGACCAGGGACCAGACCAGAAACCAGACCAGAAACCAGACCAGAGTCCAGACCAGAGTCCAGACCAGGGACCAGACCAGGGACCAGACCAGAGACCAGACCAGAAACCACACCAGGGACCAGACCAGGGACCAGACCAGAGACCAGACCAGAAACCAGACCAGGGACCAGACCAGAGACGAGACCAGAGACCAGACGAGGGACCAGACCAGAAACCACAGCAGGGACCAGACCAGAAACCAGATCAGGGACCAGACCAGGGACCAAACCAGAGTCCAGACCAGAGTCTAGACCAGAATCCAGACCAGGGACCAGACCAGAGTCCAGACCAGAATCCAGACCAGAGTCCAGACCAGAGTCTAGACCAGAAACAAGACCAGGGACCAGACCAGAAACCAGACCAGGGACCAGACCAGAAACCAGACCAGAGTCCAGACCAGAGTCCAGACCAGGGACCAGACCAGAAACCAGACCAGGGACCAGACCAGAAACCAGACCAGAGACAAGACCAGAGTCCAGACCAGAGACCAGACCAGGGACCAGACCAGAAACCAGACCAGGGACCAGACCAGAAACCAGACCAGGGACAAGACCAGGGAATAGACCAGAGTCCAGACCAGATTCCAGACCAGAGACCAGACCAGAGTCTAGACCAGAATCCAGACCAGGGACCAGACCAGAGTCCAGACCAGAGTCTAGACCAGAATCCAGACCAGGGACCAGACCAGAGTCCAGACCAGAAACCAGACCAGAAACCAGACCAGAAACAAGACCAGAGTCCAGACCAGAATCCCGACCAGAGTCCAGACCAGAGTCTAGACCAGAATCCAGACCAGAGACCAGACCAGAGTCTAGACCAGAATCCAGACCAGGGACCAGACCAGAGTCCAGACCAGAATCCAGACGAGAGTCCAGACCAGAGTCTAGACCAGAAACAAGACCAGAAACCAGACCAGGGACTAGACCAGAAACCAGACCAGGGACCAGACCAGAGTCCAGACCAGAGTCTAGACCAGAATCCAGACCAGGGACCAGACCAGAGTCCAGACCAGAAACCAGACCAGAAACCAGACCAGAAACAAGACCAGAGTCCAGACCAGAATCCCGACCAGAGTCCAGACCAGAGTCTAGACCAGAGTCCAGACCAGGGACCAGACCAGAAACCAGACCAGAAACCAGACCAGAAACAAGACCAGAGTCCAGACCAGAATCCCGACCAGAGTCCAGACCAGAGTCTAGACCAGAATCCAGACCAGGGACCAGACCAGAGTCTTGACCAGGGACCAGACCAGAAACAAGACCAGAGTCCAGACCAGAGACCAGACCAGGGACCAGACCAGAAACCAGACAAGGGACCAGACCAGAAACCAGACCAGGGACCAGACCAGAAACCAGACCAGAGTCCAGACCAGAGTCCAGACCAGGGACCAGACCAGAGACCAGACCAGAAACCAGACCAGGGACCAGACCAGAGACCAGACCAGAGACCAGACGAGGGACCAGACCAGAAACCAGAGCAGGGACCAGACCAGAAACCAGATCAGGGACCAGACCAGGGACCAAACCAGAGTCCAGACCAGAGACCAGACCAGAGTCCAGACCAGAGTCTAGACCAGAATCCAGACAAGGGACCAGACCAGAGTCCAGACCAGAGTCCAGACCAGAATCCAGACTAGAGTCCAGACCAGAGTCTAGACCAGAATCCAGACCAGGGACCAGACCAGGGACCAGACCAGAGTCCAGACCAGGGACCAGACCAGAAACCAGACCAGAAACCAGACCAGGGACTAGACCAGAAACCAGACCAGGGACCAGACCAGAGTCCAGACCAGAGTCTAGACCAGAATCCAGACCAGGGACCAGACCAGAGTCCAGACCAGAAACCAGACCAGAAACCAGACCAGAAACCAGACCAGAGTCCAGACCAGAATCCCGACCAGAGTCCAGACCAGAGTCTAGACCAGAATCCAGACCAGGGACCAGACCAGAGTCCAGACCAGGGACCAGACCAGAAACAAGACCAGAGTCAAGACCAGAGACCAGACCAGGGACCAGACCAGAAACCAGACCAGGGACCAGACCAGAAACCAGACCAGGGACCAGACCAGAAACCAGACCAGAAACCAGACCAGAGTCCAGACCAGAAACCAGACCAGAAACCAGACCAGAAACAAGACCAGAGTCCAGACCAGAATCCCGACCAGAGTCCAGACCAGAGTCTAGACCAGAATCCAGACCAGGGACCAGACCAGAATCCAGACCAGGGACCAGACCAGAAACAAGACCAGAGTCAAGACCAGAGACCAGACCAGGGACCAGACCAGAAACCAGACCAGGGACCAGACCAGAAACCAGACCAGGGACCAGACCAGAAACCAGACCAGAGTCCAGACCAGAGTCCAGACCAGAGTCTAGACCAGAATCCAGACCAGGGACCAGACCAGAGTCCAGACCAGGGAAAAGACCAGAATCCAGACCAGGGACCAGACCAGAGTCGAGACCAGAGTCCAGACCAGAGACCAGACCAGGGACCAGACCAGAAACCAGACCGGGACCAGACCAGAAACCAGACCAGAAACAAGACCAGAGTCCAGACCAGAGACCAGACCAGGGACCAGACCAGAAACCAGACCAGGGACCAGACCAGAAACCAGACCAGGGACAAGACCAGGGAACAGACCAGAGTCCAGACCAGAGTCTAGACCAGAATCCAGACCAGGGACCAGACCAGAAACCAGACCAGGGACCAGACCAGAAACCAGACCAGGGACCAGACCAGAAACCAGACCAGAGTCCAGACCAGAGTCCAGTCCAGAGTCCAGACCAGGGACCAGACCAGAGACCAGACCAGAAACCAGACCAGGGACCAGACCAGAGACCAGACAAGGGTCCAGACAAGGGTCCAGACCAGAGTCCAGATCAGAGACCAGACCAGGGACCAGACCAGAGTCCAGACCAGAGTCTAGACCAGAATCCAGACCAGGGACCAGACCAGAGTCCAGACCAGGGACCAGACCAGAGTCCAGACCAGAGTCCAGACCAGAATCCAGACCAGAGTCCAGACCAGAGTCTAGACCAGAATCCAGACCAGGGACAAGACCAGGGACCAGACCAGAGTCCAGACCAGGGACCAGACCAGAAACCAGACCAGAAACAAGACCAGAGTCCAGACCAGAGACCAGACCAGGGACCAGACCAGAAACCAGACCAGGGACCAGACCAGGGACCAGACCAGAGTCCAGACCAGAGTCTAGACCAGAATCCAGACCAGGGACCAGACCAGAGTCCAGACCAGAGTCCAGACCAGGGACCAGACCAGGGACCAGACCAGAGTCCAGACCAGAATCCAGACCAGGGACCAGACCAGAGTCCAGACCAGGGACCAGACCAGAAACCAAACCAGAAACAAGACCAGAAACAAGACTAGAGTCCAGACCAGACACCAGACCAGAATCCAGACCAGGGACCAGACCAGAGTCGAGACCAGAGTCCAGACCAGAGACCAGACCAGGGACCAGACCAGAAACCAGACCAGGGACCAGACCAGAAACCAGACCAGAAACAAGACCAGAGTCCAGACCAGAGACCAGACCAGGGACCAGACCAGAAAGCAGACCAGGGACCAGACCAGAAACCAGACCAGGGACAAGACCAGGGAACAGACCAGAGTCCAGACCAGAGTCCAGACCAGAGTCTAGACCAGAATCCAGACCAGGGACCAGACCAGAAACCAGACCAGGGACCAGACCAGAAACCAGACCAGAAACCAGACCAGAGTCTAGAACAGAATCCAGACCAGGGACCAGACCAGAGTCCAAACCAGAGTCCAGACCAGGGACCAGACCAGAGTCCAGACCAGAGTCCAGACCAGGGACCAGACCAGGGACCAGACCAGAGTCCAGACCAGAATCCAGACCAGAGTCCAAACCAGAGTCTAGACCAGAATCCAGACCAGGGACCAGACCAGAATCCAGACCAGGGACCATACCAGAAACCAGACCAGAAACCAGACCAGAAACAAGACCAGAGTCCAGACAAGAGACCAGACCAGGGACCAGACCAGGGACCAGACCAGGGACTAGACCAGAAACCAGACCAGGGACCAGACCAGAGTCCAGACCAGAGTCTAGACCAGAATCCAGACCAGGGACCAGACCAGAGTCCAGACCAGAGTCCAGACCAGGGACCAGACCAGGGACCAGACCAGAGTCCAGACCAGAATCCCGACCAGAGTCCAGACCAGAGTCTAGACCAGAATCTAGACCAGGGACCAGACCAGAGTCCAGACCAGGGACCAGACCAGAAACCAGACCAGAAACCAGACCAGAAACAAGACCAGAGTCCAGACCAGAATCCCGACCAGAGTCCAGACCAGAGTCTAGACCAGAATCCAGACCAGGGACCAGACCAGGGACCAGACCAGAAACCAGACCAGAAACCAGACCAGAGTCCAGACCAGAGTCCAGACCAGGGACCAGACCAGAGACCAGACCAGAAACCAGACCAGGGACCAGACCAGAGACCAGACCAGAGACCAGACGAGGGACCAGACCAGAAACCAGAGCAGGGACCAGACCAGAAACCAGATCAGGGACCAGACCAGGGACCAAACCAGAGTCCAGACCAGAGACCAGACCAGAAACCAGACCAGAAACCAGACCAGGGACTAGACCAGAAACCAGACCAGGGACCAGACCAGAGTCCAGACCAGGGACCAGACCAGAAACCAGACCAGAAACCAGACCAGGGACTAGACCAGAAACCAGACCAGGGACCAGACCAGAGTCCAGACCAGAGTCTAGACCAGAATCCAGACCAGGGACCAGACCAGAGTCCAGACCAGAAACCAGACCAGAAACCAGACCAGAAACAAGACCAGAGTCCAGACCAGAACCCGGACCAGAGTCCAGACCAGAGTCTAGACCAGAATCCAGACCAGGGACCAGACCAGAAACAAGACCAGAGTCAAGACCAGAGACCAGACCAGGGACCAGACCAGAAACCAGACCAGGGACCAGACCAGAAACCAGACCAGGGACCAGACCAGAAACCAGACCAGAAACCAGACCAGAGTTCAGACCAGAAACCAGACCAGAGACCAGACCAGAAACAAGACCAGAGTCCAGACCAGAATCCCGACCAGAGTCCAGACCAGAGTCTAGACCAGAATCCAGACCAGGGACCAGACCAGAATCCAGACCAGGGACCAGACAAGAAACAAGACCAGAGTCCAGACCAGAGACCAGACCAGGGACCAGACCAGAAACCAGACAAGGGACCAGACCAGAAACCAGACCAGAAACCAGACCAGAGTCCAGACCAGAGTCCAGACCAGGGACCAGACCAGGGACCAGACCAGAGACCAGACCAGAAACCACACCAGGGACCAGACCAGGGACCAGACCAGAGACCAGACCAGAAACCAGACCAGGGACCAGACCAGAGACGAGACCAGAGACCAGACGAGGGACCAGACCAGAAACCACAGCAGGGACCAGACCAGAAACCAGATCAGGGACCAGACCAGGGACCAAACCAGAGTCCAGACCAGAGTCTAGACCAGAATCCAGACCAGGGACCAGACCAGAGTCCAGACCAGAATCCAGACCAGAGTCCAGACCAGAGTCTAGACCAGAAACAAGACCAGGGACCAGACCAGAAACCAGACCAGGGACCAGACCAGAAACCAGACCAGAGTCCAGACCAGAGTCCAGACCAGGGACCAGACCAGAAACCAGACCAGGGACCAGACCAGAAACCAGACCAGAGACAAGACCAGAGTCCAGACCAGAGACCAGACCAGGGACCAGACCAGAAACCAGACCAGGGACCAGACCAGAAACCAGACCAGGGACAAGACCAGGGAATAGACCAGAGTCCAGACCAGATTCCAGACCAGAGACCAGACCAGAGTCTAGACCAGAATCCAGACCAGGGACCAGACCAGAGTCCAGACCAGAATCCAGACGAGAGTCCAGACCAGAGTCTAGACCAGAAACAAGACCAGAAACCAGACCAGGGACTAGACCAGAAACCAGACCAGGGACCAGACCAGAGTCCAGACCAGAGTCTAGACCAGAATCCAGACCAGGGACCAGACCAGAGTCCAGACCAGAAACCAGACCAGAAACCAGACCAGAAACAAGACCAGAGTCCAGACCAGAATCCCGACCAGAGTCCAGACCAGAGTCTAGACCAGAATCCAGACCAGGGACCAGACCAGAAACAAGACCAGAGTCAAGACCAGAGACCAGACCAGGGACCAGACCAGAAACCAGACCAGGGACCAGACCAGAAACCAGACCAGGGACCAGACCAGAAACCAGACCAGAAACCAGACCAGAGTCCAGACCAGAAACCAGACCAGAGACCAGACCAGAAACAAGACCAGAGTCCAGACCAGAATCCCGACCAGAGTCCAGACCAGAGTCTAGACCAGAATCCAGACCAGGGACCAGACCAGAATCCAGACCAGGGACCAGACCAGAAACAAGACCAGAGTCCAGACCAGAGACCAGACCAGGGACCAGACCAGAAACCAGACCAGGGACCAGACCAGAAACCAGACCAGGGACCAGACCAGAAACCAGACCAGAAACCAGACCAGAGTCCAGACCAGAGTCCAGACCAGGGACCAGACCAGGGACCAGACCAGAGACCAGACCAGAAACCACACCAGGGACCAGACCAGGGACCAGACCAGAGACCAGACCAGAAACCAGACCAGGGACCAGACCAGAGACCAGACCAGAGACCAGACGAGGGACCAGACCAGAAACCACAGCAGGGACCAGACCAGAAACCAGATCAGGGACCAGACCAGGGACCAAACCAGAGTCCAGACCAGAGTCTAGACCAGAATCCAGACCAGGGACCAGACCAGAGTCCAGACCAGAATCCAGACCAGAGTCCAGACCAGAGTCTAGACCAGAAACAAGACCAGGGACCAGACCAGAAACCAGACCAGGGACCAGACCAGAAACCAGACCAGAGTCCAGACCAGAGTCCAGACCAGGGACCAGACCAGAAACCAGACCAGGGACCAGACCAGAAACCAGACCAGAGACAAGACCAGAGTCCAGACCAGAGACCAGACCAGGGACCAGACCAGAAACCAGACCAGGGACCAGACCAGAAACCAGACCAGGGACAAGACCAGGGAATAGACCAGAGTCCAGACCAGATTCCAGACCAGAGACCAGACCAGAGTCTAGACCAGAATCCAGACCAGGGACCAGACCAGAGTCCAGACCAGAATCCAGACGAGAGTCCAGACCAGAGTCTAGACCAGAAACAAGACCAGGGACCAGACCAGAAACCAGATCAGGGACCAGACCAGGGACCAAACCAGAGTCCAGACCAGAGTCTAGACCAGAATCCAGACCAGGGACCAGACCAGAGTCCAGACCAGAATCCAGACGAGAGTCCAGACCAGAGTCTAGACCAGAAACAAGACCAGGGACCAGACCAGAAACCAGACCAGGGACCAGACCAGAAACCAGACCAGAGTCCAGACCAGAGTCCAGACCAGGGACCAGACCAGAAACCAGACCAGGGACCAGACCAGAAACCAGACCAGAGACAAGACCAGAGTCCAGACCAGAGACCAGACCAGGGACCAGACCAGAAACCAGACCAGGGACCAGACCAGAAACCAGACCAGGGACAAGACCAGGGAATAGACCAGAGTCCAGACCAGAGTCTAGACCAGAATCCAGACCAGGGACCAGACCAGAAACCAGACCAGGGACCAGACCAGAAACCAGACCAGGGACCAGACCAGAAACCAGACCAGAGTCCAGACCAGAGACCAGACAAGGGTCCAGACCAGAGTCCAGATCAGAGACCAGACCAGGGACCAGACCAGAGTCCAGACCAGAGTCTAGACCAGAATCCAGACCAGGGACCAGACCAGAGTCCAGACCAGAGTCCAGACCAGGGACCAGACCAGAGTCCAGACCAGAGTCCAGACCAGAATCCAGACCAGGGACCAGACCAGAGTCCAGACCAGGGACCAGACCAGAAACAAGACCAGAGTCCAGACCAGAGACCAGACCAGGGACCAGACCAGAAACCAGACAAGGGACCAGACCAGAAACCAGACCAGGGACCAGACCAGAAACCAGACCAGAAACCAGACCAGAGTCCAGACCAGAGTCCAGACCAGGGACCAGACCAGAGACCAGACCAGAAACCAGACCAGGGACCAGACCAGAGACCAGACCAGAGACCAGACGAGGGACCAGACCAGAAACAAGAGCAGGGACCAGACCAGAAACCAGATCAGGGACCAGACCAGGGACCAAACCAGAGTCCAGACCAGAGACCAGACCAGAGTCCAGACCAGAGTCTAGACCAGAATCCAGACCAGGGACCAGACCAGAGTCCAGACCAGAGTCCAGACCAGAATCCAGACTAGAGTCCAGACCAGAGTCTAGACCAGAATCCAGACCAGGGACCAGACCAGGGACCAGACCAGAGTCCAGACCAGGGACCAGACCAGAAACCAGACCAGAAACCAGACCAGGGACCAGACCAGAAACCAGACCAGGGACCAGACCAGAGTCCAGACCAGAGTCTAGACCAGAATCCAGACCAGGGACCAGACCAGAGTCCAGACCAGAAACCAGACCAGAAACCAGACCAGAAACAAGACCAGAGTCCAGACCAGAATCCCGACCAGAGTCCAGACCAGAGTCTAGACCAGAATCCAGACCAGGGACCAGACCAGAGTCCAGACCAGGGACCAGACCAGAAACAAGACCAGAGTCAAGACCAGAGACCAGACCATGGACCAGACCAGAAACCAGACCAGGGACCAGACCAGAAACCAGACCAGAAACCAGACCAGAAACCAGACCAGAGTCCAGACCAGAAACCAGACCAGAAACCAGACCAGAAACAAGACCAGAGTCCAGACCAGAATCCCGACCAGAGTCCAGACCAGAGTCTAGACCAGAATCCAGACCAGGGACCAGACCAGAATCCAGACCAGGGACCAGACCAGAAACAACACCAGAGTCCAGACCAGAGACCAGACCAGGGACCAGACCAGAAACCAGACCAGGGACCAGACCAGAAACCAGACCAGGGACCAGACCAGAAACCACACCAGAAACCAGACCAGAGTCCAGACCAGAGTCCAGACCAGGGACCAGACCAGGGACCAGACCAGAGACCAGACCAGAAACCAGACCAGGGACCAGACCAGGGACCAGACCAGAGACCAGACCAGAAACCAAACCAGGGACCAGACCAGAGACCAGACCAGAGACCAGACGAGGGACCAGACGAGAAACCACAGCAGGGACCAGACCAGAAACCAGATCAGGGACCAGACCAGGGACCAAACCAGAGTCCAGACCAGAGTCTAGACCAGAATCCAGACCAGGGACCAGACCAGAGTCCAGACCAGAATCCAGACCAGAGTCCAGACCAGAGTCTAGACCAGAAACAAGACCAGGGACCAGACCAGAAACCAGACCAGGGACCAGACCAGAAACCAGACCAGAGTCCAGACCAGAGTCCAGACCAGGGACCAGACCAGGGACCAGACCAGAAACCAGACCAGAGACAAGACCAGAGTCCAGACCAGAGACCAGACCAGGGACCAGACCAGAAACCAGACCAGGGACCAGACCAGAAACCAGACCAGGGACAAGACCAGGGAATAGACCAGAGTCCAGACCAGAGTCCAGACCAGAGACCAGACCAGAGTCCAGACCAGAGTCTAGACCAGAATCCAGACCAGGGACCAGACCAGAGTCCAGACCAGAATCCAGACCAGAGTCCAGACCAGAGTCTAGACCAGAAACAAGACCAGGGACCAGACCAGAAACCAGACCAGGGACCAGACCAGAAACCAGACCAGAGTCCAGACCAGAGTCCAGACCAGGGACCAGACCAGAAACCAGACCAGGGACCAGACCAGAAACCAGACCAGAGACAAGACCTGAGTCCAGACCAGAGACCAGACCAGGGACCAGACCAGAAACCAGACCAGGGACCAGACCAGAAACCAGACAAGGGACAAGACCAGGGAATAGACCAGAGTCCAGACCAGAGTCCAGACCAGAGTCTAGACCAGAATCCAGACCAGGGACCAGACCAGAAACCAGACCAGGGACCAGACCAGAAACCAGACCAGGGACCAGACCAGAAACCAGACCAGAGTCCAGACCAGAGTCCAGACCAGGGACCAGACCAGAGACCAGACCAGAGACCAGACCAGAAACCAGACCAGGGACCAGACCAGGGACCAGACCAGAGACCAGACCAGAAACCAAACCAGGGACCAGACCAGAGACCAGACCAGAGACCAGACGAGGGACCAGACGAGAAACCACAGCAGGGACCAGACCAGAAACCAGATCAGGGACCAGACCAGGGACCAAACCAGAGTCCAGACCAGAGTCTAGACCAGAATCCAGACCAGGGACCAGACCAGAGTCCAGACCAGAATCCAGACCAGAGTCCAGACCAGAGTCTAGACCAGAAACAAGACCAGGGACCAGACCAGAAACCAGACCAGGGACCAGACCAGAAACCAGACCAGAGTCCAGACCAGAGTCCAGACCAGGGACCAGACCAGGGACCAGACCAGAAACCAGACCAGAGACAAGACCAGAGTCCAGACCAGAGACCAGACCAGGGACCAGACCAGAAACCAGACCAGGGACCAGACCAGAAACCAGACCAGGGACAAGACCAGGGAATAGACCAGAGTCCAGACCAGAGTCCAGACCAGAGACCAGACCAGAGTCCAGACCAGAGTCTAGACCAGAATCCAGACCAGGGACCAGACCAGAGTCCAGACCAGAATCCAGACCAGAGTCCAGACCAGAGTCTAGACCAGAAACAAGACCAGGGACCAGACCAGAAACCAGACCAGGGACCAGACCAGAAACCAGACCAGAGTCCAGACCAGAGTCCAGACCAGGGACCAGACCAGAAACCAGACCAGGGACCAGACCAGAAACCAGACCAGAGACAAGACCTGAGTCCAGACCAGAGACCAGACCAGGGACCAGACCAGAAACCAGACCAGGGACCAGACCAGAAACCAGACCAGGGACAAGACCAGGGAATAGACCAGAGTCCAGACCAGAGTCCAGACCAGAGTCTAGACCAGAATCCAGACCAGGGACCAGACCAGAAACCAGACCAGGGACCAGACCAGAAACCAGACCAGGGACCAGACCAGAAACCAGACCAGAGTCCAGACCAGAGTCCAGACCAGGGACCAGACCAGAGACCAGACCAGAAACCAGACCAGGGACCAGACCAGAGACCAGACAAGGGTCCAGACCAGAGTCCAGATCAGAGACCAGACCAGGGACCAGACCAGAGTCCAGACCAGAGTCTAGACCAGAATCCAGACCAGAGTCCAGACCAGGGACCAGACCAGAGTCCAGACCAGAGTCCAGACCAGAATCCAGACCAGGGACCAGAGCAGGGACCAGACCAGAGTCCAGACCAGGGACCAGACCAGAAACCAGACCAGAAACCATACCAGAAACAAGACCAGAGTCCAGACCAGAAACCAGACCAGGGACCAGACCAGAAACCAGACCAGGGACCAGACCAGAAACCAGACCAGAAACCAGACAAGGGTCCAGACCAGAGTCCAGATCAGAGACCAGAACAGGGACCAGACCAGAGTCCAGACCAGAGTCTAGACCAGAATCCAGACCAGGGACCAGACCAGAGTCCAGACCAGAGTCAAGACCAGGGACCAGACCAGAGTCCAGACCAGAGTCCAGACCAGAATCCAGACCAGGGACCAGAGCAGGGACCAGACCAGAGTCCAGACCAGGGACCAGACCAGAAACCAGACCAGAAACCAGACCAGAAACAAGACCAGAGTCCAGACCAGAGACCAGACCAGGGACCAGACCAGAAACCAGACCAGGGACCAGACCAGAAACCAGACCAGGGACACGACCAGAAACCAGACCAGAGTCCAGACCAGAGTCCAGACCAGGTACCAGACCAGAGACCAGACCAGAAACCAGACCAGGGACCAGACCAGAGACCAGACCAGAGACCAGACGAGGGACCAGACCAGAAACCAGAGCAGGGACCAGACCAGAAACCAGATCAGGGACCAGACCAGGGACCAAACCAGAGTCCAGACCAGAGACCAGACCAGAGTCCAGACCAGAGTCTAGACCAGAATCCAGACCAGGGACCAGACCAGAGTCCAGACCAGAGTCCAGACCAGAGTCCAGACCAGAATCCAGACCAGAGTCCAGACCAGAGTCTAGACCAGAATCGAGACCAGGCACCAGACCAGAGTCCAGACCAGGGACCAGACCAGAAACCAGACCAGAAAACAGACCAGAAACAAGACCAGAGTCCAGACCAGAGACCAGACCAGAGACAAGACCAGAGTCCAGACCAGAGACCAGACCAGGGACCAGACCAGAAACCAGACCAGGGACCAGACCAGAAACCAGACCAGGGATAAGACCAGGGAACCGACCAGACTCCAGACCAGAGTCCAGACCAGAGTCTAGACCAGAAACCAGACCAGGGACCAGACCAGAAACCAGACCAGAAACCAGACCAGAGTCCAGACCAGAGTCCAGACCAGGGACCAGACCAGAGACCAGACCAGAAACCAGACCAGGGACCAGACCAGAGACCAGACAAGGGTCCAGACCAGAGTCCAGATCAGAGACCAGACCAGGGACCAGACCAGAGTCCAGACCAGAGTCTAGACCAGAATCCAGACCAGGGACCAGACCAGAGTCCAGACCAGAGTCCAGACCAGGGACCAGACCAGAGTCCAGACCAGAGTCCAGACCAGAATCCAGACCAGGGACCAGAGCAGGGACCAGACCAGAGTCCAGACCAGGGACCAGACCAGAAACCAGACCAGAAACCAGACCAGGAACAAAACCAGAGTCCAAACCAGGGACCAGACCAGGGACCAGACCAGAAACCAGACCAGGGACCAGACCAGGGACCAGACCAGAAACCAGACCAGAAACCAGACCAGGGACCAGAGCAGAAACCAGACCAGAAACCAGACCAGAGTCCAGACCAGAGTCCAGACCAGAATCCAGACCAGGGACCAGAGCAGGGACCAGACCAGAGTCCAGACCAGGGACCAGACCAGAAACCAGACCAGAAACAAGACCAGAGTCCAGACCAGAGACCAGACCAGGGACCAGACCAGAAACCAGACCAGGGACCAGACCAGAAACCAGACCAGAAACCAGACCAGAGTCCAGACCAGAGTCCAGACCAGGGACCAGACCAGAGACCAGACCAGAAACCAGACCAGGGACCAGACCAGAAACCAGACCAGGGACCAGACCAGAAACCAGATCAGGGACCAGACCAGGGACCAAACCAGAGTCCAGACCAGAGACCAGACCAGAGTCCAGACCAGAGTCTAGACCAGAATCCAGACCAGGGACCAGACCAGAGTCCAGACCAGAGTCCAGACCAGAATCCAGACCAGAGTCCAGACCAGAGTCTAGACCAGAATCGAGACCAGGCACCAGACCAGGGACCAGACCAGAGTCCAGACCAGGGACCAGACCAGAAACCAGACCAGAAAACAGACCAGAAACAAGACCAGAGTCCAGACCAGAGACCAGACCAGAGACAAGACCAGAGTCCAGACCAGAGACCAGACCAGGGACCAGACCAGAAACCAGACCAGGGACCAGACCAGAAACCAGACCAGGGACAAGACCAGGGAACAGACCAGAGTCCAGACCAGAGTCCAGACCAGAGTCTAGACCAGAAACCAGACCAGGGACCAGACCAGAAACCAGACCAGGGACCAGACCAGAAACCAGACCAGAAACCAGACCAGAGTCCAGACCAGAGTCCAGACCAGGGACCAGACCAGAGACCAGACCAGAAACCAGACCAGGGACCAGACCAGAGACCAGACAAGGGTCCAGACCAGAGTCCAGATCAGAGACCAGACCAGGGACAAGACCAGAGTCCAGACCAGAGTCTAGACCAGAATCCAGACCAGGGACCAGACCAGAGTCCAGACCAGGGACAAGACCAGAGTCCAGACCAGAGTCCAGACCAGAATCCAGACCAGGGACCAGAGCAGGGACCAGATCAGAGTCCAGACCAGGGACCAGACCAGAAACCAGACCAGAAACCAGACCAGAAACAAAACCAGAGTCCAGACCAGGGACCAGACCAGGGACCAGACCAGAAACCAGACCAGAAACCAGACCAGGGACCAGACCAGGGACCAGACCAGAAACCAGACCAGAAACCAGACCAGGGACCAGACCAGAAACCAGACCAGAAACCAGACCAGAGTCCAGACCAGAGTCCAGACCAGGGACCAGACCAGAGACCAGACCAGAAACCAGACCAGGGACCAGACCAGAGACCAGACAAGGGTCCAGACCAGAGGCCAGATCAGAGACCAGACCAGGGACCAGACCAGAGTCCAGACCAGAGTCTAGACCAGAATCCAGACCAGGGACCAGACCAGAGTCCAGACCAGAGTCCAGACCAGGGACCAGACCAGGGACCAGACCAGAGTCCAGACCAGAGTCCAGACCAGAATCCAGACCAGAGTCCAGACCAGAGTCCAGACCAGAGTCTAGACCAGAATCTAGACCAGGGACCAGACCAGGGACCAGACCAGAGTCCAGACCAGGGACCAGACCAGAAACCAGACCAGAAACCAGACCAGAAACAAGACCAGAGTCCAGACCAGAGACCAGACCAGGGACCAGACCAGGGACCAGACCAGGGACCAGACCAGAAACCAGACCAGGGACCAGACCAGAGTCCAGACCAGAGTCTAGACCAGAATCCAGACCACGGACCAGACCAGAGTCCAGACCAGAGTCCAGACCAGGGACCAGACCAGGGACCAGACCAGAGTCCAGACCAGAATCCAGACCAGGGACCAGACCAGAGTCCAGACCAGGGACCAGACCAGAAACCAAACCAGAAACAAGACCAGAAACAAGACCAGAGTCCAGACCAGAGACCAGACCAGAATCCAGACCAGGGACCAGACCAGAGTCGAGACCAGAGTCCAGACCAGAGTCAGACCAGAGACCAGACCAGGGACCAGACCAGAAACCAGACCAGGGACCAGACCAGAAACCAGACCAGAAACAAGACCAGAGTCCAGACCAGAGACCAGACCAGGGACCAGACCAGAAACCAGACCAGGGACCAGACCAGAAACCAGACCAGGGACAAGACCAGGGAACAGACCAGAGTCCAGACCAGAGTCCAGACCAGAGTCTAGACCAGAATCCAGACCAGGGACCAGACCAGAAACCAGACCAGGGACCAGACCAGGGACCAGACCAGAAACCAGACCAGAGTCTAGACCAGAATCCAGACCAGGGACCAGACCAGAGTCCAAACCAGAGTCCAGACCAGGGACCAGACCAGAGTCCAGACCAGAGTCCAGACCAGGGACCAGACCAGGGACCAGACCAGAGTCCAGACCAGAGTCTAGACCAGAAACCAGACCAGGGACCAGACCAGAAACCAGACCAGGGACCAGACCAGAAACCAGACCAGAAACCAGACCAGAGTCCAGACCAGAGTCCAGACCAGGGACCAGACCAGAGACCAGACCAGAAACCAGACCAGGGACCAGACCAGAGACCAGACAAGGGTCCAGACCAGAGTCCAGATCAGAGACCAGACCAGGGACCAGACCAGAGTCCAGACCAGGGACCAGACCAGAGTCCAGACCAGAGTCCAGACCAGAATCCAGACCAGGGACCAGAGCAGGGACCAGACCAGAGTCCAGACCAGGGACCAGACCAGAAACCAGACCAGAAACCAGACCAGAAACAAAACCAGAGTCCAGACCAGGGACCAGACCAGGGACCAGACCAGAAACCAGACCAGAAACCAGACCAGGGACCAGACCAGAAACCAGACCAGAAACCAGACCAGGGACCAGACCAGAAACCAGACCAGAAACCAGACCAGAGTCCAGACCAGAGTCCAGACCAGGGACCAGACCAGAGACCAGACCAGAAACCAGACCAGGGACCAGACCAGAGACCAGACAAGGGTCCAGACCAGAGGCCAGATCAGAGACCAGACCAGGGACCAGACCAGAGTCCAGACCAGAGTCTAGACCAGAATCCAGACCAGGGACCAGACCAGAGTCCAGACCAGAGTCCAGACCACGGACCAGACCAGGGACCAGACCAGAGTCCAGACCAGAGTCCAGACCAGAATCCAGACCAGAGTCCAGACCAGAGTCTAGACCAGAATCTAGACCAGGGACCAGACCAGGGACCAGACCAGAGTCCAGACCAGGGACCAGACCAGAAACCAGACCAGAAACCAGACCAGAAACAAGACCAGAGTCCAGACCAGAGACCAGACCAGGGACCAGACCAGAAACCAGACCAGGGACCAGACCAGAAACCAGACCAGGGACCAGACCAGAAACCAGACCAGGGACAAGACCAGGGAACAGACCAGAGTCCAGACAAGAGTCCAGACCAGAGTCTAGACCAGAAACCAGACCAGAGTCCAGACCAGAGTCCAGACCAGGGACCAGACCAGAGACCAGACCAGAAACCAGACCAGGGACCAGACCAGAGACCAGACAAGGGTCCAGACCAGAGTCCAGATCAGAGACCAGACCAGGGACAAGACCAGAGTCCAGACCAGAGTCTAGACCAGAATCCAGACCAGGGACCAGACCAGAGTCCAGACCAGGGACAAGACCAGAGTCCAGACCAGAGTCCAGACCAGAATCCAGACCAGGGACCAGAGCAGGGACCAGATCAGAGTCCAGACCAGGGACCAGACCAGAAACCAGACCAGAAACCAGACCAGAAACAAAACCAGAGTCCAGACCAGGGACCAGACCAGGGACCAGACCAGAAACCAGACCAGAAACCAGACCAGGGACCAGACCAGGGACCAGACCAGAAACCAGACCAGAAACCAGACCAGGGACCAGACCAGAAACCAGACCAGAAACCAGACCAGAGTCCAGACCAGAGTCCAGACCAGGGACCAGACCAGAGACCAGACCAGAAACCAGACCAGGGACCAGACCAGAGACCAGACAAGGGTCCAGACCAGAGGCCAGATCAGAGACCAGACCAGGGACCAGACCAGAGTCCAGACCAGAGTCTAGACCAGAATCCAGACCAGGGACCAGACCAGAGTCCAGACCAGAGTCCAGACCAGGGACCAGACCAGGGACCAGACCAGAGTCCAGACCAGAGTCCAGACCAGAATCCAGACCAGAGTCCAGACCAGAGTCCAGACCAGAGTCTAGACCAGAATCTAGACCAGGGACCAGACCAGGGACCAGACCAGAGTCTAGACCAGAATCGAGACCAGGCACCAGACCAGGGACCAGACCAGAGTCCAGACCAGGGACCAGACCAGAAACCAGACCAGAAAACAGACCAGAAACAAGACCAGAGTCCAGACCAGAGACCAGACCAGAGACAAGACCAGAGTCCAGACCAGAGACCAGACCAGGGACCAGACCAGAAACCAGACCAGGGACCAGACCAGAAACCAGACCAGGGACAAGACCAGGGAACAGACCAGAGTCCAGACCAGAGTCCAGACCAGAGTCTAGACCAGAAACCAGACCAGGGACCAGACCAGAAACCAGACCAGGGACCAGACCAGAAACCAGACCAGAGTCCAGACCAGAGTCCAGACCAGGGACCAGACCAGAGACCAGACCAGAAACCAGACCAGGGACCAGACCAGAGACCAGACAAGGGTCCAGACCAGAGTCCAGATCAGAGACCAGACCAGGGACAAGACCAGAGTCCAGACCAGAGTCTAGACCAGAATCCAGACCAGGGACCAGACCAGAGTCCAGACCAGGGACAAGACCAGAGTCCAGACCAGAGTCCAGACCAGAATCCAGACCAGGGACCAGAGCAGGGACCAGATCAGAGTCCAGACCAGGGACCAGACCAGAAACCAGACCAGAAACCAGACCAGAAACAAAACCAGAGTCCAGACCAGGGACCAGACCAGGGACCAGACCAGAAACCAGACCAGAAACCAGACCAGGGACCAGACCAGGGACCAGACCAGAAACCAGACCAGAAACCAGACCAGGGACCAGACCAGAAACCAGACCAGAAACCAGACCAGAGTCCAGACCAGAGTCCAGACCAGGGACCAGACCAGAGACCAGACCAGAAACCAGACCAGGGACCAGACCAGAGACCAGACAAGGGTCCAGACCAGAGGCCAGATCAGAGACCAGACCAGGGACCAGACCAGAGTCCAGACCAGAGTCTAGACCAGAATCCAGACCAGGGACCAGACCAGAGTCCAGACCAGAGTCCAGACCAGGGACCAGACCAGGGACCAGACCAGAGTCCAGACCAGAGTCCAGACCAGAATCCAGACCAGAGTCCAGACCAGAGTCCAGACCAGAGTCTAGACCAGAATCTAGACCAGGGACCAGACCAGGGACCAGACCAGAGTCTAGACCAGAATCGAGACCAGGCACCAGACCAGGGACCAGACCAGAGTCCAGACCAGGGACCAGACCAGAAACCAGACCAGAAAACAGACCAGAAACAAGACCAGAGTCCAGACCAGAGACCAGACCAGAGACAAGACCAGAGTCCAGACCAGAGACCAGACCAGGGACCAGACCAGAAACCAGACCAGGGACCAGACCAGAAACCAGACCAGGGACAAGACCAGGGAACAGACCAGAGTCCAGACCAGAGTCCAGACCAGAGTCTAGACCAGAAACCAGACCAGGGACCAGACCAGAAACCAGACCAGGGACCAGACCAGAAACCAGACCAGAGTCCAGACCAGAGTCCAGACCAGGGACCAGACCAGAGACCAGACCAGAAACCAGACCAGGGACCAGACCAGAGACCAGACAAGGGTCCAGACCAGAGTCCAGATCAGAGACCAGACCAGGGACAAGACCAGAGTCCAGACCAGAGTCTAGACCAGAATCCAGACCAGGGACCAGACCAGAGTCCAGACCAGGGACAAGACCAGAGTCCAGACCAGAGTCCAGACCAGAATCCAGACCAGGGACCAGAGCAGGGACCAGATCAGAGTCCAGACCAGGGACCAGACCAGAAACCAGACCAGAAACCAGACCAGAAACAAAACCAGAGTCCAGACCAGGGACCAGACCAGGGACCAGACCAGAAACCAGACCAGAAACCAGACCAGGGACCAGACCAGGGACCAGACCAGAAACCAGACCAGAAACCAGACCAGGGACCAGACCAGAAACCAGACCAGAAACCAGACCAGAGTCCAGACCAGAGTCCAGACCAGGGACCAGACCAGAGACCAGACCAGAAACCAGACCAGGGACCAGACCAGAGACCAGACAAGGGTCCAGACCAGAGGCCAGATCAGAGACCAGACCAGGGACCAGACCAGAGTCCAGACCAGAGTCTAGACCAGAATCCAGACCAGGGACCAGACCAGAGTCCAGACCAGAGTCCAGACCAGGGACCAGACCAGGGACCAGACCAGAGTCCAGACCAGAGTCCAGACCAGAATCCAGACCAGAGTCCAGACCAGAGTCCAGACCAGAGTCTAGACCAGAATCTAGACCAGGGACCAGACCAGGGACCAGACCAGAGTCCAGACCAGGGACCAGACCAGAAACCAGACCAGAAACCAGACCAGAAACAAGACCAGAGTCCAGACCAGAGACCAGACCAGGGACCAGACCAGAAACCAGACCAGGGACCAGACCAGAAACCAGACCAGGGACCAGACCAGAGTCCAGACCAGAGTCTAGACCAGAATCCAGACCACGGACCAGACCAGAGTCCAGACCAGAGTCCAGACCAGGGACCAGACCAGGGACCAGACCAGAGTCCAGACCAGAATCCAGACCAGGGACCAGACCAGAGTCCAGACCAGGGACCAGACCAGAAACCAAACCAGAAACAAGACCAGAAACAAGTCCAGAGTCCAGACCAGAGACCAGACCAGAATCCAGACCAGGGACCAGACCAGAGTCGAGACCAGAGTCCAGACCAGAGTCCAGACCAGAGACCAGACCAGGGACCAGACCAGAAACCAGACCAGGGACCAGACCAGAAACCAGACCAGAAACAAGACCAGAGTCCAGACCAGAGACCAGACCAGGGACCAGACCAGAAACCAGACCAGGGACCAGACCAGAAACCAGACCAGGGACAAGACCAGGGAACAGACCAGAGTCCAGACCAGAGTCCAGACCAGAGTCTAGACCAGAATCCAGACCAGGGACCAGACCAGAAACCAGACCAGGGACCAGACCAGGGACCAGACCAGAAACCAGACCAGAGTCTAGACCAGAATCCAGACCAGGGACCAGACCAGAGTCCAAACCAGAGTCCAGACCAGGGACCAGACCAGAGTCCAGACCAGAGTCCAGACCAGGGACCAGACCAGGGACCAGACCAGAGTCCAGACCAGAGTCTAGACCAGAAACCAGACCAGGGACCAGACCAGAAACCAGACCAGGGACCAGACCAGAAACCAGACCAGAAACCAGACCAGAGTCCAGACCAGAGTCCAGACCAGGGACCAGACCAGAGACCAGACCAGAAACCAGACCAGGGACCAGACCAGAGACCAGACAAGGGTCCAGACCAGAGTCCAGATCAGAGACCAGACAAGGGACCAGACCAGAGTCCAGACCAGGGACCAGACCAGAGTCCAGACCAGAGTCCAGACCAGAATCCAGACCAGGGACCAGAGCAGGGACCAGACCAGAGTCCAGACCAGGGACCAGACCAGAAACCAGACCAGAAACCAGACCAGAAACAAAACCAGAGTCCAGACCAGGGACCAGACCAGGGACCAGACCAGAAACCAGACCAGAAACCAGACCAGGGACCAGACCAGAAACCAGACCAGAAACCAGACCAGGGACCAGACCAGAAACCAGACCAGAAACCAGACCAGAGTCCAGACCAGAGTCCAGACCAGGGACCAGACCAGAGACCAGACCAGAAACCAGACCAGGGACCAGACCAGAGACCAGACAAGGGTCCAGACCAGAGGCCAGATCAGAGACCAGACCAGGGACCAGACCAGAGTCCAGACCAGAGTCTAGACCAGAATCCAGACCAGGGACCAGACCAGAGTCCAGACCAGAGTCCAGACCACGGACCAGACCAGGGACCAGACCAGAGTCCAGACCAGAGTCCAGACCAGAATCCAGACCAGAGTCCAGACCAGAGTCTAGACCAGAATCTAGACCAGGGACCAGACCAGGGACCAGACCAGAGTCCAGACCAGGGACCAGACCAGAAACCAGACCAGAAACCAGACCAGAAACAAGACCAGAGTCCAGACCAGAGACCAGACCAGGGACCAGACCAGAAACCAGACCAGGGACCAGACCAGAAACCAGACCAGGGACCAGACCAGAAACCAGACCAGGGACAAGACCAGGGAACAGACCAGAGTCCAGACCAGAGTCCAGACCAGAGTCTAGACCAGAAACCAGACCAGAGTCCAGACCAGAGTCCAGACCAGGGACCAGACCAGAGACCAGACCAGAAACCAGACCAGGGACCAGACCAGAGACCAGACAAGGGTCCAGACCAGAGTCCAGATCAGAGACCAGACCAGGGACAAGACCAGAGTCCAGACCAGAGTCTAGACCAGAATCCAGACCAGGGACCAGACCAGAGTCCAGACCAGGGACAAGACCAGAGTCCAGACCAGAGTCCAGACCAGAATCCAGACCAGGGACCAGAGCAGGGACCAGATCAGAGTCCAGACCAGGGACCAGACCAGAAACCAGACCAGAAACCAGACCAGAAACCAGACCAGAAACAAAACCAGAGTCCAGACCAGGGACCAGACCAGGGACCAGACCAGAAACCAGACCAGAAACCAGACCAGGGACCAGACCAGGGACCAGACCAGAAACCAGACCAGAAACCAGACCAGGGACCAGACCAGAAACCAGACCAGAAACCAGACCAGAGTCCAGACCAGAGTCCAGACCAGGGACCAGACCAGAGACCAGACCAGAAACCAGACCAGGGACCAGACCAGAGACCAGACAAGGGTCCAGACCAGAGGCCAGATCAGAGACCAGACCAGGGACCAGACCAGAGTCCAGACCAGAGTCTAGACCAGAATCCAGACCAGGGACCAGACCAGAGTCCAGACCAGAGTCCAGACCAGGGACCAGACCAGGGACCAGACCAGAGTCCAGACCAGAGTCCAGACCAGAATCCAGACCAGAGTCCAGACCAGAGTCCAGACCAGAGTCTAGACCAGAATCTAGACCAGGGACCAGACCAGGGACCAGACCAGAGTCCAGACCAGGGACCAGACCAGAAACCAGACCAGAAACCAGACCAGAAACAAGACCAGAGTCCAGACCAGAGACCAGACCAGGGACCAGACCAGAAACCAGACCAGGGACCAGACCAGAAACCAGACCAGGGACCAGACCAGAGTCCAGACCAGAGTCTAGACCAGAATCCAGACCACGGACCAGACCAGAGTCCAGACCAGAGTCCAGACCAGGGACCAGACCAGGGACCAGACCAGAGTCCAGACCAGAATCCAGACCAGGGACCAGACCAGAGTCCAGACCAGGGACCAGACCAGAAACCAAACCAGAAACAAGACCAGAAACAAGACCAGAGTCCAGACCAGAGACCAGACCAGAATCCAGACCAGGGACCAGACCAGAGTCGAGACCAGAGTCCAGACCAGAGTCCAGACCAGAGACCAGACCAGGGACCAGACCAGAAACCAGACCAGGGACCAGACCAGAAACCAGACCAGAAACAAGACCAGAGTCCAGACCAGAGACCAGACCAGGGACCAGACCAGAAACCAGACCAGGGACCAGACCAGAAACCAGACCAGGGACAAGACCAGGGAACAGACCAGAGTCCAGACCAGAGTCCAGACCAGAGTCTAGACCAGAATCCAGACCAGGGACCAGACCAGAAACCAGACCAGGGACCAGACCAGGGACCAGACCAGAAACCAGACCAGAGTCTAGACCAGAATCCAGACCAGGGACCAGACCAGAGTCCAAACCAGAGTCCAGACCAGGGACCAGACCAGAGTCCAGACCAGAGTCCAGACCAGGGACCAGACCAGGGACCAGACCAGAGTCCAGACCAGAGTCTAGACCAGAAACAAGACCAGGGACCAGACCAGAAACCAGACCAGGGACCAGACCAGAAACCAGACCAGAAACCAGACCAGAGTCCAGACCAGAGTCCAGACCAGGGACCAGACCAGAGACCAGACCAGAAACCAGACCAGGGACCAGACCAGAGACCAGACAAGGGTCCAGACCAGAGTCCAGATCAGAGACCAGACCAGGGACCAGACCAGAGTCCAGACCAGGGACTTGACCAGAGTCCAGACCAGAGTCCAGACCAGAATCCAGACCAGGGACCAGAGCAGGGACCAGACCAGAGTCCAGACCAGGGACCAGACCAGAAACCAGACCAGAAACCAGACCAGAAACAAAACCAGAGTCCAGACCAGGGACCAGACCAGGGACCAGACCAGAAACCAGACCAGAAACCAGACCAGGGACCAGACCAGAAACCAGACCAGAAACCAGACCAGGGACCAGACCAGAAACCAGACCAGAAACCAGACCAGAGTCCAGACCAGAGTCCAGACCAGGGACCAGACCAGAAACCAGACCAGGGACCAGACCAGAGACCAGACAAGGGTCCAGACCAGAGGCCAGATCAGAGACCAGACCAGGGACCAGACCAGAGTCCAGACCAGAGTCTAGACCAGAATCCAGACCAGGGACCAGACCAGAGTCCAGACCAGAGTCCAGACCACGGACCAGACCAGGGACCAGACCAGAGTCCAGACCAGAGTCCAGACCAGAATCCAGACCAGAGTCCAGACCAGAGTCTAGACCAGAATCTAGACCAGGGACCAGACCAGGGACCAGACCAGAGTCCAGACCAGGGACCAGACCAGAAACCAGACCAGAAACCAGACCAGAAACAAGACCAGAGTCCAGACCAGAGACCAGACCAGGGACCAGACCAGAAACCAGACCAGGGACCAGACCAGAAACCAGACCAGGGACCAGACCAGAGTCCAGACCAGAGTCTAGACCAGAATCCAGACCAGGGACCAGACCAGAGTCCAGACCAGAGTCCAGACCAGGGACCAGACCAGAAACCAGACCAGAAACCAGACCAGAAACAAAACCAGAGTCCAGACCAGGGACCAGACCAGGGACCAGACCAGAAACCAGACCAGAAACCAGACCAGGGACCAGACCAGGGACCAGACCAGAAACCAGACCAGGGACCAGACCAGAAACCAGACCAGAGTCCAGACCAGAATCCAGACCAGGGACCAGACCAGAAACCAGACCAGGGACCAGACCAGGGACCAGACCAGAAACCAGACCAGAGTCTAGACCAGAATCCAGACCAGGGACCAGACCAGAGTCCAAACCAGAGTCCAGACCAGGGACCAGACCAGAGTCCAGACCAGAGTCCAGACCAGGGACCAGACCAGGGACCAGACCAGAGTCCAGACCAGAGTCTAGACCAGAAACCAGACCAGGGACCAGACCAGAAACCAGACCAGGGACCAGACCAGAAACCAGACCAGAAACCAGACCAGAGTCCAGACCAGAGTCCAGACCAGGGACCAGACCAGAGACCAGACCAGAAACCAGACCAGGGACCAGACCAGAGACCAGACAAGGGTCCAGACCAGAGTCCAGATCAGAGACCAGACAAGGGACCAGACCAGAGTCCAGACCAGGGACCAGACCAGAGTCCAGACCAGAGTCCAGACCAGAATCCAGACCAGGGACCAGAGCAGGGACCAGACCAGAGTCCAGACCAGGGACCAGACCAGAAACCAGACCAGAAACCAGACCAGAAACAAAACCAGAGTCCAGACCAGGGACCAGACCAGGGACCAGACCAGAAACCAGACCAGAAACCAGACCAGGGACCAGACCAGAAACCAGACCAGAAACCAGACCAGGGACCAGACCAGAAACCAGACCAGAAACCAGACCAGAGTCCAGACCAGAGTCCAGACCAGGGACCAGACCAGAGACCAGACCAGAAACCAGACCAGGGACCAGACCAGAGACCAGACAAGGGTCCAGACCAGAGGCCAGATCAGAGACCAGACCAGGGACCAGACCAGAGTCCAGACCAGAGTCTAGACCAGAATCCAGACCAGGGACCAGACCAGAGTCCAGACCAGAGTCCAGACCACGGACCAGACCAGGGACCAGACCAGAGTCCAGACCAGAGTCCAGACCAGAATCCAGACCAGAGTCCAGACCAGAGTCTAGACCAGAATCTAGACCAGGGACCAGACCAGGGACCAGACCAGAGTCCAGACCAGGGACCAGACCAGAAACCAGACCAGAAACCAGACCAGAAACAAGACCAGAGTCCAGACCAGAGACCAGACCAGGGACCAGACCAGAAACCAGACCAGGGACCAGACCAGAAACCAGACCAGGGACCAGACCAGAAACCAGACCAGGGACAAGACCAGGGAACAGACCAGAGTCCAGACCAGAGTCCAGACCAGAGTCTAGACCAGAAACCAGACCAGAGTCCAGACCAGAGTCCAGACCAGGGACCAGACCAGAGACCAGACCAGAAACCAGACCAGGGACCAGACCAGAGACCAGACAAGGGTCCAGACCAGAGTCCAGATCAGAGACCAGACCAGGGACAAGACCAGAGTCCAGACCAGAGTCTAGACCAGAATCCAGACCAGGGACCAGACCAGAGTCCAGACCAGGGACAAGACCAGAGTCCAGACCAGAGTCCAGACCAGAATCCAGACCAGGGACCAGAGCAGGGACCAGATCAGAGTCCAGACCAGGGACCAGACCAGAAACCAGACCAGAAACCAGACCAGAAACCAGACCAGAAACAAAACCAGAGTCCAGACCAGGGACCAGACCAGGGACCAGACCAGAAACCAGACCAGAAACCAGACCAGGGACCAGACCAGGGACCAGACCAGAAACCAGACCAGAAACCAGACCAGGGACCAGACCAGAAACCAGACCAGAAACCAGACCAGAGTCCAGACCAGAGTCCAGACCAGGGACCAGACCAGAGACCAGACCAGAAACCAGACCAGGGACCAGACCAGAGACCAGACAAGGGTCCAGACCAGAGGCCAGATCAGAGACCAGACCAGGGACCAGACCAGAGTCCAGACCAGAGTCTAGACCAGAATCCAGACCAGGGACCAGACCAGAGTCCAGACCAGAGTCCAGACCAGGGACCAGACCAGGGACCAGACCAGAGTCCAGACCAGAGTCCAGACCAGAATCCAGACCAGAGTCCAGACCAGAGTCCAGACCAGAGTCTAGACCAGAATCTAGACCAGGGACCAGACCAGGGACCAGACCAGAGTCCAGACCAGGGACCAGACCAGAAACCAGACCAGAAACCAGACCAGAAACAAGACCAGAGTCCAGACCAGAGACCAGACCAGGGACCAGACCAGAAACCAGACCAGGGACCAGACCAGAAACCAGACCAGGGACCAGACCAGAGTCCAGACCAGAGTCTAGACCAGAATCCAGACCACGGACCAGACCAGAGTCCAGACCAGAGTCCAGACCAGGGACCAGACCAGGGACCAGACCAGAGTCCAGACCAGAATCCAGACCAGGGACCAGACCAGAGTCCAGACCAGGGACCAGACCAGAAACCAAACCAGAAACAAGACCAGAAACAAGACCAGAGTCCAGACCAGAGACCAGACCAGAATCCAGACCAGGGACCAGACCAGAGTCGAGACCAGAGTCCAGACCAGAGTCCAGACCAGAGACCAGACCAGGGACCAGACCAGAAACCAGACCAGGGACCAGACCAGAAACCAGACCAGAAACAAGACCAGAGTCCAGACCAGAGACCAGACCAGGGACCAGACCAGAAACCAGACCAGGGACCAGACCAGAAACCAGACCAGGGACAAGACCAGGGAACAGACCAGAGTCCAGACCAGAGTCCAGACCAGAGTCTAGACCAGAATCCAGACCAGGGACCAGACCAGAAACCAGACCAGGGACCAGACCAGGGACCAGACCAGAAACCAGACCAGAGTCTAGACCAGAATCCAGACCAGGGACCAGACCAGAGTCCAAACCAGAGTCCAGACCAGGGACCAGACCAGAGTCCAGACCAGAGTCCAGACCAGGGACCAGACCAGGGACCAGACCAGAGTCCAGACCAGAGTCTAGACCAGAAACAAGACCAGGGACCAGACCAGAAACCAGACCAGGGACCAGACCAGAAACCAGACCAGAAACCAGACCAGAGTCCAGACCAGAGTCCAGACCAGGGACCAGACCAGAGACCAGACCAGAAACCAGACCAGGGACCAGACCAGAGACCAGACAAGGGTCCAGACCAGAGTCCAGATCAGAGACCAGACCAGGGACCAGACCAGAGTCCAGACCAGGGACTTGACCAGAGTCCAGACCAGAGTCCAGACCAGAATCCAGACCAGGGACCAGAGCAGGGACCAGACCAGAGTCCAGACCAGGGACCAGACCAGAAACCAGACCAGAAACCAGACCAGAAACAAAACCAGAGTCCAGACCAGGGACCAGACCAGGGACCAGACCAGAAACCAGACCAGAAACCAGACCAGGGACCAGACCAGAAACCAGACCAGAAACCAGACCAGGGACCAGACCAGAAACCAGACCAGAAACCAGACCAGAGTCCAGACCAGAGTCCAGACCAGGGACCAGACCAGAAACCAGACCAGGGACCAGACCAGAGACCAGACAAGGGTCCAGACCAGAGGCCAGATCAGAGACCAGACCAGGGACCAGACCAGAGTCCAGACCAGAGTCTAGACCAGAATCCAGACCAGGGACCAGACCAGAGTCCAGACCAGAGTCCAGACCACGGACCAGACCAGGGACCAGACCAGAGTCCAGACCAGAGTCCAGACCAGAATCCAGACCAGAGTCCAGACCAGAGTCTAGACCAGAATCTAGACCAGGGACCAGACCAGGGACCAGACCAGAGTCCAGACCAGGGACCAGACCAGAAACCAGACCAGAAACCAGACCAGAAACAAGACCAGAGTCCAGACCAGAGACCAGACCAGGGACCAGACCAGAAACCAGACCAGGGACCAGACCAGAAACCAGACCAGGGACCAGACCAGAGTCCAGACCAGAGTCTAGACCAGAATCCAGACCAGGGACCAGACCAGAGTCCAGACCAGAGTCCAGACCAGGGACCAGACCAGAAACCAGACCAGAAACCAGACCAGAAACAAAACCAGAGTCCAGACCAGGGACCAGACCAGGGACCAGACCAGAAACCAGACCAGAAACCAGACCAGGGACCAGACCAGGGACCAGACCAGAAACCAGACCAGAAACCAGACCAGGGACCAGACCAGAAACCAGACCAGAAACCAGACCAGAGTCCAGACCAGAGTCCAGACCAGGGACCAGACCAGAGACCAGACCAGAAACCAGACCAGGGACCAGACCAGAGACCAGACAAGGGTCCAGACCAGAGGCCAGATCAGAGACCAGACCAGGGACCAGACCAGAGTCCAGACCAGAGTCTAGACCAGAATCCAGACCAGGGACCAGACCAGAGTCCAGACCAGAGTCCAGACCAGGGACCAGACCAGGGACCAGACCAGAGTCCAGACCAGAGTCCAGACCAGAATCCAGACCAGAGTCCAGACCAGAGTCCAGACCAGAGTCTAGACCAGAATCTAGACCAGGGACCAGACCAGGGACACGACCAGAGTCCAGACCAGGGACCAGACCAGAAACCAGACCAGAAACCAGACCAGAAACAAGACCAGAGTCCAGACCAGAGACCAGACCAGGGACCAGACCAGAAACCAGACCAGGGACCAGACCAGAAACCAGACCAGGGACCAGACCAGAGTCCAGACCAGAGTCTAGACCAGAATCCAGACCAGGGACCAGACCAGAGTCCAGACCAGAGTCCAGACCAGGGACCAGACCAGGGACCAGACCAGAGTCCAGACCAGAATCCAGACCAGGGACCAGACCAGAGTCGAGACCAGAGTCCAGACCAGAGTCCAGACCAGAGACCAGACCAGGGACCAGACCAGAAACCAGACCAGGGACCAGACCAGAAACCAGACCAGAAACAAGACCAGAGTCCAGACCAGAGACCAGACCAGGGACCAGACCAGAAACCAGACCAGGGACCAGACCAGAAACCAGACCAGGGACAAGACCAGGGAACAGACCAGAGTCCAGACCAGAGTCCAGACCAGAGTCTAGACCAGAATCCAGACCAGGGACCAGACCAGAAACCAGACCAGGGACCAGACCAGAAACCAGACCAGAAACCAGACCAGAGTCTAGACCAGAATCCAGACCAGGGACCAGACCAGAGTCCAAACCAGAGTCCAGACCAGGGACCAGACCAGAGTCCAGACCAGAGTCCAGACCAGGGACCAGACCAGGGACCAGACCAGAGTCCAGACCAGAGTCTAGACCAGAAACCAGACCAGGGACCAGACCAGAAACCAGACCAGGGACCAGACCAGAAACCAGACCAGAAACCAGACCAGAGTCCAGACCAGAGTCCAGACCAGGGACCAGACCAGAGACCAGACCAGAAACCAGACCAGGGACCAGACCAGAGACCAGACCAGAGACCAGACAAGGGTCCAGACCAGAGTCCAGATCAGAGACCAGACCAGGGACCAGACCAGAGTCCAGACCAGGGACCAGACCAGAGTCCAGACCAGAGTCCAGACCAGAGACCAGACCAGGGACCAGAGCAGGGACCAGACCAGAGTCCAGACCAGGGACCAGACCAGAAACCAGACCAGAAACAAAACCAGAGTCCAGACCAGGGACCAGACCAGGGACCAGACCAGAAACCAGACCAGAAACCAGACCAGGGACCAGACCAGGGACCAGACCAGAAACCAGACCAGAAACCAGACCAGGGACCAGACCAGAAACCAGACCAGAGTCCAGACCAGAGTCCAGACCAGAGACCAGACCAGAAACCAGACCAGGGACCAGACCAGAGACCAGACAAGGGTCCAGACCAGAGGCCAGATCAGAGACCAGACCAGGGACCAGACCAGAGTCCAGACCAGAGTCTAGACCAGAATCCAGACCAGGGACCAGACCAGAGTCCAGACCAGAGTCCAGACCAGAGTCCAGACCAGAATCCAGACCAGAGTCCAGACCAGAGTCTAGACCAGAATCTAGACCAGGGACCAGACCAGGGACCAGACCAGAGTCCAGACCAGGGACCAGACCAGAAACCAGACCAGAAACCAGACCAGAAACAAGACCAGAGTCCAGACCAGAGACCAGACCAGGGACCAGACCAGAAACCAGACCAGGGACCAGACCAGAAACCAGACCAGGGACCAGACCAGAGTCCAGACCAGAGTCTAGACCAGAATCCAGACCAGGGACCAGACCAGAGTCCAGACCAGAGTCCAGACCAGGGACCGGACCAGAAACCAGACCAGAAACCAGACCAGAAACAAAACCAGAGTCCAGACCAGGGACCAGACCAGGGACCAGACCAGAAACCAGACCAGAAACCAGACCAGGGACCAGACCAGGGACCAGACAGGAAACCAGACCAGAAACCAGACCAGGGACCAGACCAGAAACCAGACCAGAAACCAGACCAGAGTCCAGACCAGAGTCCAGACCAGGGACCAGACCAGAGACCAGACCAGAAACCAGACCAGGGACCAGACCAGAGACCAGACAAGGGTCCAGACCAGAGGCCAGATCAGAGACCAGACCAGGGACCAGACCAGAGTCCAGACCAGAGTCTAGACCAGAATCCAGACCAGGGACCAGACCAGAGTCCAGACCAGAGTCCAGACCAGGGACCAGACCAGGGACCAGACCAGAGTCCAGACCAGAGTCCAGACCAGAATCCAGACCAGAGTCCAGACCAGAGTCTAGACCAGAATCTAGACCAGGGACCAGACCAGGGACCAGACCAGAGTCCAGACCAGGGACCAGACCAGAAACCAGACCAGAAACCAGACCAGAAACAAGACCAGAGTCCAGACCAGAGACCAGACCAGGGACCAGACCAGAAACCAGACCAGGGACCAGACCAGAAACCAGACCAGGGACCAGACCAGAGTCCAGACCAGAGTCTAGACCAGAATCCAGACCAGGGACCAGACCAGAGTCCAGACCAGAGTCCAGACCAGGGACCAGACCAGGGACCAGACCAGAGTCCAGACCAGAATCCAGACCAGGGACCAGACCAGAGTCCAGACCAGGGACCAGACCAGAAACCAAACCAGAAACAAGACCAGAAACAAGACCAGAGTCCAGACCAGAGACCAGACCAGAATCCAGACCAGGGACCAGACCAGAGTCGAGACCAGAGACCAGACCAGGGACCAGACCAGAGTCCAGACCAGAGTCTAGACCAGAATCCAGACCAGGGACCAGACCAGAGTCCAGACCAGGGACCAGACCAGAGTCCAGACCAGAGTCCAGACCAGAATCCAGACCAGGGACCAGAGAAGGGACCAGCCCAGAGTCCAGACCAGGGACCAGACCAGAAACCAGACCAGAAACAAAACCAGAGTCCAGACCAGGGACCAGACCAGGGACCAGACCAGAAACCAGACCAGAAACCAGACCAGGGACCAGACCAGGGACCAGACCAGAAACCAGACCAGAAACCAGACCAGGGACCAGACCAGAAACCAGACCAGAAACCAGACCAGAGTCCAGACCAGGGACCAGACCAGAGACCAGACCAGAAACCAGACCAGGGACCAGACCAGAGACCAGACAAGGGTCCAGACCAGAGGCCAGATCAGAGACCAGACCAGGGACCAGACCAGAGTCCAGACCAGAGTCTAGACCAGAATCCAGACCAGGGACCAGACCAGAGTCCAGACCAGAGTCCAGACCAGGGACCAGACCAGGGACCAGACCAGAGTCCAGACCAGAATCCAGACCAGAGTCCAGACCAGAGTCTAGACCAGAATCTAGACCAGGGACCAGACCAGGGACCAGACCAGAGTCCAGACCAGGGACCAGACCAGAAACCAGACCAGAAACCAGACCAGAAACAAGACCAGAGTCCAGATCAGAGACCAGACCAGGGACCAGACCAGAAACCAGACCAGGGACCAGACCAGAAACCAGACCAGGGACCAGACCAGAGTCCAGACAAGAGTCTAGACCAGGGACCAGACCAGAGTCCAGACCAGAGTCCAGACCAGGGACCAGACCAAGGACCAGACCAGAGTCCAGACCAGAGTCTAGACCAGAATCCAGACCAGGGACCAGACCAGGGACCAGACCAGAGTCCAGACCAGGGACCAGACCAGAAACCAGACCAGAAACCAGACCAGAAACAAAACCAGAGTCCAGACTAGAGACCAGACCAGGGACCAGACCTGAAACCAGATCAGGGTCCAGATCAGAAACCAGACCAGAAACCAGACCAGAGTCCAGACCAGAGTCAAGACCAGGGACCAGACCAGAGACCAGACCAGGGACAAGACCAGAGACCAGACCAGGGAACAGACCAGAAACCAGACCAGAAACCAGACCAGAAACAAAACCAGAGTCCAGACCAGAGTCCAGACAAGGGACCAGACCAGAGTCGAGACCAGAGTCCAGACCAGAGTCCAGACCAGAGACCAGACCAGGGACCAGACCAGAAACCAGACCAGGGACCAGACCAGAAACCAGACAAGAAACAAGTCCAGAGTCAAGGCCAGAGACCAGACCAGGGACCAGACCAGAAACCAGACCAGGGACCAGACCAGAGTCGAGACCAGAATCCAGACCAGAGTCCAGACCAGGGACCAGACCAGAATCCAGACCAGGGACCAGACCAGAGTCGAGACCAGAGTCCAGACCAGAGTCCAGACCAGAGACCAGACCAGGGACCAGACCAGAAACCAGACCAGGGACCAGACCAGAAACCAGACCAGAAACAAGACCAGAGTCCAGACCAGAGACCAGACCAGGGACCAGACCAGAAACCAGACCAGGGACCAGACCAGAAACCAGACCAGGGACCAGACCAGGGAACAGACCAGAGTCCAGACCAGAGACCAGACCAGAGTCTAGACCAGAATCCAGACCAGGGACCAGACCAGGGACCAGACCAGAGTCCAGACCAGGAACCAGACCAGAAACCAGACCAGAAACCAGACCAGAAACAAAACCAGAGTCCAGACTAGAGACCAGACCAGGGACCAGACCAGAGTCCAGACCAGGGTCCAGACCAGAAACCAGACCAGAGTCCAGACCAGAGTCCAGACCAGGGACCAGACCAGAGACCAGACCAGAAACCAGACCAGGGACCAGACCAGAGACCAGACCAGAGACCAGACCAGAGTCCAGACCAGAATCCAGACCAGAGTCTAGACCAGAATCCAGACCAGGTACCAGACCAGAGTCCAGACCAGGGACCAGACCAGAAACCAGACCAGAGTCCAGACCAGAGTCTAGACCAGAATCCAGACCAGGGACCAGACCAGAGTCCAGACCAGGGACCAGACCAGAATCCAGACCAGGGACCAGACCAGAGTCCAGACCAGGGACCAGACCAGAATCCAGACCAGAGTCCAGACCAGAGTCCAGACCAGGGACCAGACCAGAGACCAGACCAGAAACCAGACCAGGGACCAGACCAGAGACCAGACCAGAGACGAGACCAGAGTCCAGACCAGAATCCAGACCAGAGTCTAGACCAGAAACCAGACCAGGTACCAGACCAGAGTCCAGACCAGGGACCAGACCAGAAACCAGACCAGAGTCCAGACCAGAGTCTAGACCAGAATCCAGACCAGGGACCAGACCAGAGACCAGACCGGGGACCAGACCAGAAACCAGACCAGGGACCAGACCAGAAACCAGACCAGGGACCAGACCAGGGAAAAGACCAGAGTCCAGACCAGAGTCTACACCAGAATCCAGACCAGGGACCAGACCAGAGTCCAGACCAGGGACCAGACAGGAATCCAGACCAGGGACCAGTCCAGAGTCCAGACCAGAGTCCAGACCAGAGTCCAGACCAGAGACCAGACCAGGGACCAGACCAGAAACCAGACCAGGGACCAGACCAGAAACCAGACCAGAAACAAGACCAGAGTCCAGACCAGAGACCAGACCAGAGTCTAGACCAGAATCCAGACCAGAGTCCAGACCAGAGTCTAGACCAGAAACCAGACCAGGGACCAGACCAGAAACCAGACCAGGGACCAGACATAAAACCAGACCAGAAACCAGACCAGGGACCAGACCAGAAACCAGACCAGGGACCAAACCAGAAACCAGACCAGAAACCAGACAGTAGTCCAGACCACAGTCCAGATCAGAGACCAGACCAGGGACCAGACCAGAGTCCAGACCAGAGTCTAGACCAGAATCCAGACCAGGGACCAGACCAGAGTCCAGACCAGAGTCCAGACCAGGGACCAGACCAGAGTCCAGACCAGAGTCCAGACCAGAATCCAGACCAGAGTCCAGACCAGAGTCTAGACCAGAATCCAGACCAGGGACCAGACCAGAAACCAGACCAGGGACCAGACCAGAAACCAGACCAGGGACCAGACCAGGGACCAGACCAGAGTCCAGACCAGAGACCAGACCAGAGTCCAGACCAGAGTCTAGACCAAAATCCAGACCAGGGACCAGACCAGAGTCCAGACCAGAGTCCAGACCAGAGTCCAGACCTGGGACCAGACCAGAGTCCAGACCAGGGACCAGACCAGAATCCAGACCAGGGACCAGACCAGAGTCGAGACCAGAATCCAGACCAGGGACCAGACCAGAGTCCAGACCAGGGACCAGACCAGAATCCAGACCAGGGACCAGACCAGAGTCGAGACCAGAGTCCAGACCAGAGTCCAGACCAGAGACCAGACCAGGGACCAGACCAGAAACCAGACCAGGGACCAGACCAGAAACCAGACCAGAAACAAGACCAGAGTCAAGGCCAGAGACCAGACCAGGGACCAGACCAGAAACCAGACCAGGGACTAGACCAGAAACCAGACCAGGGACCAGACCAGGGAACAGACCAGAGTCCAGACCAGAGTCCAGACCAGAGATCAGACCAGAGTCTAGACCAGAGTCGAGACCAGGGTCCAGACCAGAGTCCAGACCAGAGACCAGACCAGGGACCAGACCAGAAACCAGACCAGGGACCAGACCAGAAACCAGACCAGAAACAAGACCAGAGTCAAGGCCAGAGACCAGACCAGGGACCAGACCAGAAACCAGACCAGGGACCAGACCAGAAACCAGACCAGGGACCAGACCAGGGAACAGACCAGAGTCCAGACCAGAGTCCAGACCAGAGACCAGACCAGAGTCTAGACAAGAAACAAGACCAGGGACCAGACCAGAAACCAGACCAGGGACCAGACCAGAAACCAGACCAGAAACCAGACCAGAGTCCAGACCGGAGACCAGACCAGAGTCCAGACCAGAGTCGAGACCAGAGTCCAGATCAGAGTCCAGACCAGAGACCAGACCAGAAACCAGACCAGAAACCAGACCAGAGTCCAGATCAGAGACCAGACCAGGGACCAGACCAGAGTCCAGACCAGAGTCTAGACCAGAATCCAGACCAGGGACCAGACCAGAGTCCAGACCAGAGTCCAGACCAGGGACCAGACCAGAGTCCAGACCAGAGTCCAGACCAGGGACCAGACCAGGGACCAGACAAGAGTCCAGACCAGAGTCTAGACCAGAATCCAGACCAGGAACCAGACCAGGGACCAGACCAGAGTCCAGACCAGGGACCAGACCAGAAACCAGACCAGAAACCAGACCAGAAACAAAACCAGAGTCCAGACTAGAGACCAGACCAGGGTCCAGACCAGAAACCAGACCAGAGTCCAGACCAGAGTCCAGACCAGGGACCAGACCAGAGACCAGACCAGAAACCAGACCAGGGACCAGACCAGAGACTAGACCAGAGACCAGACCAGAGTCCAGACCAGAATCCAGACCAGAGTCTAGACCAGAATCCAGACCAGGTACCAGACCAGAGTCCAGACCAGGGACAAGACCAGAAACCAGACCAGAGACCAGACCAGAGTCTAGACCAGAATCCAGACCAGGGACCAGACCAGAGTCCAGACCAGGGACCAGACCAGAATCCAGACCAGGGACCAGACTAGAGTCGAAACTAGAGTCCAGACCAGAGTCCAGACCAGAGACCAGACCGGGGACCAGACCAGAAACCAGACCAGGGACCAGACCAGAAACCAGACCAGGGACCAGACCAGGGAACAGACCAGAGTCCAGACCAGAGTCCAGACCAGAGACCAGACCAGGGACCAGACCAGAAACCAGACCAGGGACCAGACCAGAAACCAGACCAGAAACAAGACCAGAGTCCAGACCAGAGACCAGACCAGAGTCTAGACCAGAGTCCAGACCAGAGTCCAGACCAGAATCCAGACCAGAGTCCAGACCAGAGTCTCGACAAGGGACCAGACCAGAGACCAGACCAGGGACCAGACCAGAAACCAGACCAGGGACCAGACCAGGGACCAGTCCAGAGTCGAGACCAGAGTCCAGACCAGAGTCCAGACCAGAATCCAGACCAGAGTCCAGACCAGAGTCTAGACCAGAAACCAGACCAGGGACCAGACCAGAAACCAGACCAGGGACCAGACATAAAACCAGACCAGAAACCAGACCAGGGACCAGACCAGAAACCAGACCAGGGACCAGACCAGAAACCAGACCAGAAACCAGACAGTAGTCCAGACCACAGTCCAGATCAGAGACCAGACCAGGGACCAGACCAGAGTCCAGACCAGAGTCTAGACCAGAATCCAGACCAGGGACCAGACCAGAGTCCAGACCAGAGTCCAGACCAGGGACCAGACCAGAGTCCAGACCAGAGTCCAGACCAGAATCCAGACCAGAGTCCAGACCAGAGTCTAGACCAGAATCCAGACCAGGGACCAGACCAGAAACCAGACCAGGGACCAGACCAGAAACCAGACCAGGGACCAGACCAGGGACCAGACCAGAGTCCAGACCAGAGACCAGACCAGAGTCCAGACCTGGGACCAGACCAGAGTCCAGACCAGGGACCAGACCAAAATCCAGACCAGGGACCAGACCAGAGTCCAGACCAGAGTCCAGACCAGAGTCCAGACCTGGGACCAGACCAGAGTCCAGACCAGGGACCAGACCAGAATCCAGACCAGGGACCAGACCAGAGTCGAGACCAGAATCCAGACCAGGGACCAGACCAGAGTCCAGACCAGGGACCAGACCAGAATCCAGACCAGGGACCAGACCAGAGTCCAGACCAGAGTCCAGACCAGGGACCAGACCAGAGACCAGACCAGAAACCAGACCAGGGACCAGACCAGAGACTAGACCAGAGACCAGACCAGAGTCCAGACCAGAATCCAGACCAGAGTCTAGACCAGAATCCAGACCAGGGACCAGACCAGAGTCCAGACCAGGGACCAGACCAGAATCCAGACCAGGGACCAGACTAGAGTCGAAACTAGAGTCCAGACCAGAGTCCAGACCAGAGACCAGACCGGGGACCAGACCAGAAACCAGACCAGGGACCAGACCAGAAACCAGACCAGGGACCAGACCAGAAACCAGACCAGGGACCAGACCAGGGAACAGACCAGAGTCCAGACCAGAGTCCAGACCAGAGACCAGACCAGGGACCAGACCAGAAACCAGACCAGGGACCAGACCAGAAACCAGACCAGAAACAAGACCAGAGTCCAGACCAGAGACCAGACCAGAGTCTAGACCAGAGTCCAGACCAGAGTCCAGACCAGAATCCAGACCAGAGTCCAGACCAGAGTCTCGACAAGGGACCAGACCAGAGACCAGACCAGGGACCAGACCAGAAACCAGACCAGGGACCAGACCAGGGACCAGTCCAGAGTCGAGACCAGAGTCCAGACCAGAGTCCAGACCAGAATCCAGACCAGAGTCCAGACCAGAGTCTAGACCAGAAACCAGACCAGGGACCAGACCAGAAACCAGACCAGGGACCAGACATAAAACCAGACCAGAAACCAGACCAGGGACCAGACCAGAAACCAGACCAGGGACCAGACCAGAAACCAGACCAGAAACCAGACAGTAGTCCAGACCACAGTCCAGATCAGAGACCAGACCAGGGACCAGACCAGAGTCCAGACCAGAGTCTAGACCAGAATCCAGACCAGGGACCAGACCAGAGTCCAGACCAGAGTCCAGACCAGGGACCAGACCAGAGTCCAGACCAGAGTCCAGACCAGAATCCAGACCAGAGTCCAGACCAGAGTCTAGACCAGAATCCAGACCAGGGACCAGACCAGAAACCAGACCAGGGACCAGACCAGAAACCAGACCAGGGACCAGACCAGGGACCAGACCAGAGTCCAGACCAGAGACCAGACCAGAGTCCAGACCTGGGACCAGACCAGAGTCCAGACCAGGGACCAGACCAAAATCCAGACCAGGGACCAGACCAGAGTCCAGACCAGAGTCCAGACCTGGGACCAGACCAGAGTCCAGACCAGGGACCAGACCAGAATCCAGACCAGGGACCAGACCAGAGTCGAGACCAGAATCCAGACCAGGGACCAGACCAGAGACCAGACCAGAAACCAGACCAGGGACCAGACCAGAGACTAGACCAGAGACCAGACCAGAGTCCAGACCAGAATCCAGACCAGAGTCTAGACCAGAATCCAGACCAGGGACCAGACCAGAGTCCAGACCAGGGACCAGACCAGAATCCAGACCAGGGACCAGACTAGAGTCGAAACTAGAGTCCAGACCAGAGTCCAGACCAGAGACCAGACCGGGGACCAGACCAGAAACCAGACCAGGGACCAGACCAGAAACCAGACCAGGGACCAGACCAGGGAACAGACCAGAGTCCAGACCAGAGTCCAGACCAGAGACCAGACCAGGGACCAGACCAGAAACCAGACCAGAAACAAGACCAGAGTCCAGACCAGAGACCAGACCAGAGTCTAGACCAGAGTCCAGACCAGAGTCCAGACCAGAATCCAGACCAGAGTCCAGACCAGAGTCTAGACAAGGGACCAGACCAGAGACCAGACCAGGGACCAGACCAGAAACCAGACCAGGGACCAGACCAGGGACCAGTCCAGAGTCGAGACCAGAGTCCAGACCAGAGTCCAGACCAGAATCCAGACCAGAGTCCAGACCAGAGTCTAGACCAGAAACCAGACCAGGGACCAGACCAGAAACCAGACCAGGGACCAGACATAAAACCAGACCAGAAACCAGACCAGGGACCAGACCAGAAACCAGACCAGGGACAGACCAGAAACCAGACCAGAAACCAGACAGTAGTCCAGACCACAGTCCAGATCAGAGACCAGACCAGGGACCAGACCAGAATCCAGACCAGAGTCTAGACCAGAATCCAGACCAGGGACCAGACCAGAGTCCAGACCAGAGTCCAGACCAGGGACCAGACCAGAGTCCAGACCAGAGTCCAGACCAGAATCCAGACCAGAGTCCAGACCAGAGTCTAGACCAGAATCCAGACCAGGGACCAGACCAGAAACCAGACCAGGGACCAGACCAGAAACCAGACCAGGGACCAGACCAGGGACCAGACCAGAGTCCAGACCAGAGACCAGACCAGAGTCCAGACCTGGGACCAGACCAGAGTCCAGACCAGGGACCAGACCAAAATCCAGACCAGGGACCAGACCAGAGTCCAGACCAGAGTCCAGACCAGAGTCCAGACCTGGGACCAGACCAGAGTCCAGACCAGGGACCAGACCAGAATCCAGACCAGGGACCAGACCAGAGTCGAGACCAGAATCCAGACCAGGGACCAGACCAGAGTCCAGACCAGGGACCAGACCAGAATCCAGACCAGGGACCAGACCAGAGTCCAGACCAGAGTCCAGACCAGAGTCCAGACCAGAGACCAGACCAGGGACCAGACCAGAAACCAGACCAGGGACCAGACCAGAAACCAGACCAGAAACAAGACCAGAGTCAAGGCCAGAGACCAGACCAGGGACCAGACCAGAAACCAGACCAGGGACCAGACCAGAAACCAGACCAGGGACCAGACCAGGGAACAGACCAGAGTCCAGACCAGAGTCCAGACCAGAGATCAGACCAGAGTCTAGACCAGAGTCGAGACCAGGGTCCAGACCAGAGTCCAGACCAGAGACCAGACCAGGGACCAGACCAGAAACCAGACCAGGGACCAGACCAGAAACCAGACCAGAAACAAGACCAGAGTCAAGGCCAGAGACCAGACCAGGGACCAGACCAGAAACCAGACCAGGGACCAGACCAGAAACCAGACCAGGGACCAGACCAGGGAACAGACCAGAGTCCAGACCAGAGTCCAGACCAGAGACCAGACCAGAGTCTAGACAAGAAACAAGACCAGGGACCAGACCAGAAACCAGACCAGGGACCAGACCAGAAACCAGACCAGAAACCAGACCAGAAACCAGACCAGAGTCCAGACCAGAGACCAGACCAGAGTCTAGACCAGAGTCGAGACCAGAGTCCAGATCAGAGTCCAGACCAGAGACCAGACAAGAAACCAGACCAGAAACCAGACCAGAGTCCAGATCAGAGACCAGACCAGGGACCAGACCAGAGTCCAGACCAGAGTCTAGACCAGAATCCAGACCAGGGACCAGACCAGAGTCCAGACCAGAGTCCAGACCAGAGTCCAGACCAGGGACCAGACCAGGGACCAGACAAGAGTCCAGACCAGAGTCTAGACCAGAATCCAGACCAGGAACCAGACCAGGGACCAGACCAGAGTCCAGACCAGGGACCAGACCAGAAACCAGACCAGAAACCAGACCAGAAACAAAACCAGAGTCCAGACTAGAGACCAGACCAGGGTCCAGACCAGAAACCAGACCAGAGTCCAGACCAGAGTCCAGACCAGGGACCAGACCAGAGACCAGACCAGGGACCAGACCAGAGACCAGACCAGAGACCAGACCAGAGTCCAGACCAGAATCCAGACCAGAGTCTAGACCAGAATCCAGACCAGGTACCAGACCAGAGTCCAGACCAGGGACAAGACCAGAAACCAGACCAGAGACCAGACCAGAGTCTAGACCAGAATCCAGACCAGGGACCAGACCAGAGTCCAGACCAGGGACCAGACCAGAATCCAGACCAGGGACCAGACTAGAGTCGAAACTAGAGTCCAGACCAGAGTCCAGACCAGAGACCAGACCGGGGACCAGACCAGAAACCAGACCAGGGACCAGACCAGAAACCAGACCAGGGACCAGACCAGGGAACAGACCAGAGTCCAGACCAGAGTCTACACCAGAATCCAGACCAGGGACCAGACCAGAGTCCAGACCAGGGACCAGACCAGAATCCAGACTAGGGACCAGTCCAGAGTCGAGACCAGAAACAGGACCAGAGTCCAGACCAGAGACCAGACCAGGGACCAGACCAGAAACAAGACCAGGGACCAGACCAGAAACCAGACCAGAAACAAAACCAGAGTCCAGACCAGAGACCAGACCAGAGTCTAGACCAGAATCCAGACCAGAGTCCAGACCAGGGACCAGACCAGAAACCAGACCAGAATCCAGACCAGAGTCCAGACCAGAGTCTAGACCAGAAACCAGACCAGGGACCAGACCAGAAACCAGACCAGGGACCAGACATAAAACCAGACCAGAAACCAGACCAGGGACCAGACCAGAAACCAGACCAGGGACCAGACCAGAAACCAGACCAGGGACCAGACCAGAAACCAGACCAGAAACAAGACCAGAGTCAAGGCCAGAGACCAGACCAGGGACCAGACCAGAAACCAGACCAGGGACCAGACCAGAAACCAGACCAGGGACCAGACCAGGGAACAGACCAGAGTCCAGACCAGAGTCCAGACCAGAGACCAGACCAGAGTCTAGACAAGAAACAAGACCAGGGACCAGACCAGAAACCAGACCAGGGACCAGACCAGAAACCAGACCAGAAACCAGACCAGAGTCCAGACCAGAGACCAGACCAGAGTCTAGACCAGAGTCGAGACCAGAGTCCAGACCAGAGTCCAGACCAGAGACCAGACCAGAAACCAGACCAGAAACCAGACCAGAGTCCAGATCAGAGACCAGACCAGGGACCAGACCAGAGTCTAGACCAGAGTCGAGACCAGAGTCCAGACCAGAGTCCAGACCAGAGACCAGACCAGAAACCAGACCAGAAACCAGACCAGAGTCCAGATCAGAGACCAGACCAGGGACCAGACCAGAGTCCAGACCAGAGTCTAGACCAGAATCCAGACCAGGGACCAGACCAGAGTCCAGACCAGAGTCCAGACCAGGGACCAGACCAGAGTCCAGACCAGAGTCCAGACCAGGGACCAGACCAGGGACCAGACCAGAGTCCAGACCAGAGTCTAGACCAGAATCCAGACCAGGGACCAGACCAGGGACCAGACCAGAGTCCAGACCAGGGACCAGACCAGAAACCAGACCAGAAACCAGACCAGAAACAAAACCAGAGTCCAGACTAGAGACCAGACCAGGGACCAGACCAGAAACCAGACCAGGGTCCAGACCAGAAACCAGACCAGAGTCCAGACCAGAGTCCAGACCAGGGACCAGACCAGAGACCAGACCAGAAACCAGACCAGGGACCAGACCAGAGACCAGACCAGAGTCCAGACCAGAATCAAGACCAGAGTCTAGACCAGAATCCAGACCAGGTACCAGACCAGAGTCAGGACCAGGGACAAGACCAGAAACCAGACCAGAGACCAGACCAGAGTCTAGACCAGAATCCAGACCAGGGACCAGACCAGAGTCCAGACCAGGGACCAGACCAGAATCCAGACCAGGGACCAGACTAGAGTCGAGACTAGAGTCCAGACCAGAGTCCAGACCAGAGACCAGACCGGGGACCAGACCAGAAACCAGACCAGGGACCAGACCAGAAACCAGACCAGGGACCAGACCAGGGAACAGACCAGAGTCCAGACCAGAGTCTACACCAGAATCCAGACCAGGTACCAGACCAGAGTCCAGACCAGGGACCAGACCAGAATCCAGACTAGGGACCAGTCCAGAGTCGAGACCAGAAACAAGACCAGAGTCCAGACCAGAGACCAGACCAGGGACCAGACCAGAAACCAGACCAGGGACCAGACCAGAAACCAGACCAGAAACAAGACCAGAGTCCAGACCAGAGACCAGACCAGAGTCTAGACCAGAATCCAGACCAGAGTCCAGACCAGGGACCAGACCAGAAACCAGACCAGAATCCAGACCAGAGTCCAGACCAGAGTCTAGACCAGAAACCAGACCAGGGACCAGACCAGAAACCAGACCAGGGACCAGACATAAAACCAGACCAGAAACCAGACCAGGGACCAGACCAGAAACCAGACCAGGGACCAGACCAGAAACCAGACCAGAGTCCAGACCACAGTCCAGATCAGAGACCAGACCAGGGACCAGACCAGAGTCCAGACCAGAGTCTAGACCAGAATCCAGACCAGGGACCAGACCAGAGTCCAGACCAGAGTCCAGACCAGGGACCAGACCAGAGTCCAGACCAGAATCCAGACCAGAGTCCAGACCAGAGTCTAGACCAGAATCCAGACCAGGGACCAGACGAGAAACCAGAGCAGGGACCAGACCAGAAACCAGACCAGGGACCAGACCAGGGACCAGACCAGAGTCCAGACCAGAGACCAGACCAGAGTCCAGACCAGAGTCTAGACCAGAATCCAGACCAGGGACCAGACCAGAGTCCAGACCAGAGTCCAGACCAGAGTCCAGACCTGGGACCAGACCAGAAACCAGACCAGGGACCAGACCAGAAACCAGACCAGGGACCAGACCAGGGAACAGACCAGAGTCCAGACCAGAGTCTACACCAGAATCCAGACCAGGGACCAGACCAGAGTCCAGACCAGGGACCAGACCAGAATCCAGACTAGGGACCAGTCCAGAGTCGAGACCAGAAACAGGACCAGAGTCCAGACCAGAGACCAGACCAGGGACCAGACCAGAAACAAGACCAGGGACCAGACCAGAAACCAGACCAGAAACAAAACCAGAGTCCAGACCAGAGACCAGACCAGAGTCTAGACCAGAATCCAGACCAGAGTCCAGACCAGGGACCAGACCAGAAACCAGACCAGAATCCAGACCAGAGTCCAGACCAGAGTCTAGACCAGAAACCAGACCAGGGACCAGACCAGAAACCAGACCAGGGACCAGACATAAAACCAGACCAGAAACCAGACCAGGGACCAGACCAGAAACCAGACCAGGGACCAGACCAGAAACCAGACCAGGGACCAGACCAGAGTCTAGACCAGAATCCAGACCAGGGACCAGACCAGAGTCCAGACCAGGGACCAGACCAGAATCCAGACCAGGGACCAGACTAGAGTCGAGACTAGAGTCCAGACCAGAGTCCAGACCAGAGACCAGACCGGGGACCAGACCAGAAACCAGACCAGGGACCAGACCAGAAACCAGACCAGGGACCAGACCAGGGAACAGACCAGAGTCCAGACCAGAGTCTACACCAGAATCCAGACCAGGTACCAGACCAGAGTCCAGACCAGGGACCAGACCAGAATCCAGACTAGGGACCAGTCCAGAGTCGAGACCAGAAACAAGACCAGAGTCCAGACCAGAGACCAGACCAGGGACCAGACCAGAAACCAGACCAGGGACCAGACCAGAAACCAGACCAGAAACAAGACCAGAGTCCAGACCAGAGACCAGACCAGAGTCTAGACCAGAATCCAGACCAGAGTCCAGACCAGGGACCAGACCAGAAACCAGACCAGAATCCAGACCAGAGTCCAGACCAGAGTCTAGACCAGAAACCAGACCAGGGACCAGACCAGAAACCAGACCAGGGACCAGACATAAAACCAGACCAGAAACCAGACCAGGGACCAGACCAGAAACCAGACCAGGGACCAGACCAGAAACCAGACCAGAGTCCAGACCACAGTCCAGATCAGAGACCAGACCAGGGACCAGACCAGAGTCCAGACCAGAGTCTAGACCAGAATCCAGACCAGGGACCAGACCAGAGTCCAGACCAGAGTCCAGACCAGGGACCAGACCAGAGTCCAGACCAGAATCCAGACCAGAGTCCAGACCAGAGTCCAGACCAGAATCCAGACCAGGGACCAGACGAGAAACCAGAGCAGGGACCAGACCAGAAACCAGACCAGGGACCAGACCAGAGTCCAGACCAGAGACCAGACCAGAGTCCAGACCAGAGTCTAGACCAGAATCCAGACCAGGGACCAGACCAGAGTCCAGACCAGAGTCCAGACCAGAGTCCAGACCTGGGACCAGACCAGAAACCAGACCAGGGACCAGACCAGAAACCAGACCAGGGACCAGACCAGGGAACAGACCAGAGTCCAGACCAGAGTCTACACCAGAATCCAGACCAGGGACCAGACCAGAGTCCAGACCAGGGACCAGACCAGAATCCAGACTAGGGACCAGTCCAGAGTCGAGACCAGAAACAGGACCAGAGTCCAGACCAGAGACCAGACCAGGGACCAGACCAGAAACAAGACCAGGGACCAGACCAGAAACCAGACCAGAAACAAAACCAGAGTCCAGACCAGAGACCAGACCAGAGTCTAGACCAGAATCCAGACCAGAGTCCAGACCAGGGACCAGACCAGAAACCAGACCAGAATCCAGACCAGAGTCCAGACCAGAGTCTAGACCAGAAACCAGACCAGGGACCAGACCAGAAACCAGACCAGGGACCAGACATAAAACCAGACCAGAAACCAGACCAGGGACCAGACCAGAAACCAGACCAGGGACCAGACCAGAAACCAGACCAGGGACCAGACCAGAAACCAGACCAGAAACAAGACCAGAGTCAAGGCCAGAGACCAGACCAGGGACCAGACCAGAAACCAGACCAGGGACCAGACCAGAAACCAGACCAGGGACCAGACCAGGGAACAGACCAGAGTCCAGACCAGAGTCCAGACCAGAGACCAGACCAGAGTCTAGACAAGAAACAAGACCAGGGACCAGACCAGAAACCAGACCAGGGACCAGACCAGAAACCAGACCAGAAACCAGACCAGAGTCCAGACCAGAGACCAGACCAGAGTCTAGACCAGAGTCGAGACCAGAGTCCAGACCAGAGTCCAGACCAGAGACCAGACCAGAAACCAGACCAGAAACCAGACCAGAGTCCAGATCAGAGACCAGACCAGGGACCAGACCAGAGTCCAGACCAGAGTCTAGACCAGAATCCAGACCAGGGACCAGACCAGAGTCCAGACCAGAGTCCAGACCAGGGACCAGACCAGAGTCCAGACCAGAGTCCAGACCAGGGACCAGACCAGGGACCAGACCAGAGTCCAGACCAGAGTCTAGACCAGAATCCAGACCAGGGACAAGACCAGGGACCAGACCAGAGTCCAGACCAGGGACCAGACCAGAAACCAGACCAGAAACAAAACCAGAGTCCAGACTAGAGACCAGACCAGGGACCAGACCAGAAACCAGACCAGGGTCCAGACCAGAAACCAGACCAGAGTCCAGACCAGAGTCCAGACCAGGGACCAGACCAGAGACCAGACCAGAAACCAGACCAGGGACCAGACCAGAGACCAGACCAAAGACCAGACCAGAGTCCAGACCAGAATCAAGACCAGAGTCTAGACCAGAATCCAGACCAGGTACCAGACCAGAGTCCAGACCAGGGACAAGACCAGAAACCAGACCAGAGACCAGACCAGAGTCTAGACCAGAATCCAGACCAGGGACCAGACCAGAGTCCAGACCAGGGACCAGACCAGAATCCAGACCAGGGACCAGACTAGAGTCGAGACTAGAGTCCAGACCAGAGTCCAGACCAGAGACCAGACCGGGGACCAGACCAGAAACCAGACCAGGGACAAGACCAGAAACCAGACCAGGGACCAGACCAGTGAACAGACCAGAGTCCAGACCAGAGTCCAGACCAGAATCCAGACCAGGGACCAGACCAGAGTCCAGACCAGGGACCAGACCAGAATCCAGACTAGGGACCAGTCCAGAGTCGAGACCAGAAACAAGACCAGAGTCCAGACCAGAGACCACACCAGGGACCAGACCAGAAACCAGACCAGGGACCAGACCAGAAACCAGACCAGAAACAAGACCAGAGTCCAGACCAGAGACCAGACCAGAGTCTAGACCAGAATCCAGACCAGAGTCCAGACCAGGGACCAGACCAGAGTCTAGACCAGAAACCAGACCAGGGACCAGACCAGAAACCAGACCAGGGACCAGACATAAAACCAGACCAGAAACCAGACCAGGGACCAGACCAGAAACCAGACCAGGGACCAGACCAGAAACCAGACCAGAGTCCAGACCACAGTCCAGATCAGAGACCAGACCAGGGACCAGACCAGAGTCCAGACCAGAGTCTAGACCAGAATCCAGACCAGGGACCAGACCAGAGTCCAGACCAGAGTCCAGACCAGGGACCAGACCAGAGTCCAGACCAGAATCCAGACCAGAGTCCAGACCAGAGTCTAGACCAGAATCCAGACCAGGGACCAGACCAGAAACCAGACCAGGGACCAGACCAGGGACCAGACCAGAGTCCAGACCAGAGACCAGACCAGAGTCCAGACCAGAGTCTAGACCAGAATCCAGACCAGGGACCAGACCAGAGTCCAGACCAGAGTCCAGACCAGAGTCCAGACCTGGGACCAGACCAGAGTCCAGACCAGGGACCAGACCAGAATCCAGACCAGGGACCAGACCAGAGTCGAGACCAGAATCCAGACCAGGGACCAGACCAGAAACCAGACCAGGGACCAGACATAAAACCAGACCAGAAACCAGACCAGGGACCAGACCAGAAACCAGACCAGAGTCCAGACCACAGTCCAGATCAGAGACCAGACCAGGGACCAGACCAGAGTCCAGACCAGAGTCTAGACCAGAATCCAGACCAGGGACCAGACCAGAGTCCAGACCAGAGTCCAGACCAGGGACCAGACCAGAGTCCAGACCAGAATCCAGACCAGAGTCCAGACCAGAGTCTAGACCAGAATCCAGACCAGGGACCAGACCAGAAACCAGACCAGGGACCAGACCAGGGACCAGACCAGAGTCCAGACCAGAGACCAGACCAGAGTCCAGACCAGAGTCTAGACCAGAATCCAGACCAGGGACCAGACCAGAGTCCAGACCAGAGTCCAGACCAGAGTCCAGACCTGGGACCAGACCAGAGTCCAGACCAGGGACCAGACCAGAATCCAGACCAGGGACCAGACCAGAGTCGAGACCAGAATCCAGACCAGGGACCAGATCAGAGTCCAGACCAGGGACCAGACCAGAATCCAGACCAGGGACCAGACCAGAGTCGAGACCAGAGTCCAGACCAGAGTCCAGACCAGAGACCAGACCAGGGACCAGACCAGAAACCAGACCAGGGACCAGACCAGAAACCAGACCAGAAACAAGACCAGAGTCAAGGCCAGAGACCAGACCAGGGACCAGACCAGAAACCAGACCAGGGACCAGACCAGAAACCAGACCAGGGACCAGACCAGGGAACAGACCAGAGTCCAGACCAGAGTCCAGACCAGAGACCAGACCAGAGTCTAGACCAGAGTCGAGACCAGAGTCCAGACCAGAGTCCAGACCAGAGACCAGACCAGGGACCAGACCAGAAACCAGACCAGGGACCAGACCAGAAACCAGACCAGAAAAAAGACCAGAGTCAAGGCCAGAGACCAGACCAGGGACCAGACCAGAAACCAGACCAGGGAGCCAGACCAGAAACCAGACCAGGGACCAGACCAGAGACCAGACCAGAGTCTAGACAAGAAACAAGACCAGGGACCAGACCAGAAACCAGACCAGAAACCAGACCAGAGTCCAGACCAGAGTCCAGACCAGAGTCTAGATCAGAGACCAGACCAGGGACCAGACCAGAGTCCAGACCAGAGTCTAGACCAGAATCCAGACCAGGGACCAGACCAGAGTCCAGACCAGAGTCCAGACCAGGGACCAGACCAGAGTCCAGACCAGAGTCCAGACCAGGGACCAGACCAGAAACCAGACCAGGGACCAGACCAGGGACCAGACCAGAAACAAGACCAGAGTCAAGGCCAGAGACCAGACCAGGGACCAGACCAGAAACCAGACCAGGGACCAGACCAGGGAACAGACCAGAGTCCAGACCAGAGTCCAGACCAGAGACCAGACCAGAGTCTAGACCAGAGTCCAGACCAGAGTCCAGACCAGAGTCCAGACCAGGGACAAGACCAGAAACCAGACCAGAGTCCAGACCAGAGTCCAGACCAGAGTCCAGATCAGAGACCAGACCAGAGTCGAGACCAGAGTCCAGACCAGAGTCCAGACCAGGGACCAGACCAGAAACCAGACCAGAAACCAGACCAGAGTCCAGATCAGAGACCAGACCAGGGACCAGACCAGAGTCCAGACCAGAGTCTAGACCAGAATCCAGACCAGGGACCAGACCAGAGTCCAGACCAGAGTCCAGACCAGGGACCAGACCAGAGTCCAGACCAGAGTCCAGACCAGGGACCAGACCAGGGACCAGACCAGAGTCCAGACCAGAGTCTAGACCAGAATCCAGACCAGGGACCAGACCAGGGACCAGACCAGAGTCCAGACCAGGGACCAGACCAGAAACCAGACCAGAAACCAGACCAGAAACAAAACCAGAGTCCAGACTAGAGACCAGACCAGGGACCAGACCAGAAACCAGACCAGGGTCCAGACCAGAAACCAGACCAGAGTCCAGACCAGAGTCCAGACCAGGGACCAGACCAGAGACCAGACCAGAAACCAGACCAGGGACCAGACCAGAGACCAGACCAGAGACCAGACCAGAGTCCAGACCAGAATCAAGACCAGAGTCTAGACCAGAATCCAGACCAGGTACCAGACCAGAGTCCAGACCAGGGACAAGACCAGAAACCAGACCAGAGACCAGACCAGAGTCTAGACCAGAATCCAGACCAGGGACCGGACCAGAGTCCAGACCAGGGACCAGACCAGAATCCAGACCAGGGACCAGACTAGAGTCGAGACTAGAGTCCAGACCAGAGTCCAGACCAGAGACCAGACCGGGGACCAGACCAGAAACCAGACCAGGGACCAGACCAGAAACCAGACCAGGGACCAGACCAGGGAACAGACCAGAGTCCAGACCAGAGTCTACACCAGAATCCAGACCAGGGACCAGACCAGAGTCCAGACCAGGGACCAGACCAGAATCCAGACTAGGGACCAGTCCAGAGTCGAGACCAGAAACAAGACCAGAGTCCAGACCAGAGACCAGACCAGGGACCAGACCAGAAACCAGACCAGGGACCAGACCAGAAACCAGACCAGAAACAAGACCAGAGTCCAGACCAGAGACCAGACCAGAGTCTAGACCAGAATCCAGACCAGAGTCCAGACCAGGGACCAGACCAGAAACCAGACCAGGGACCAGACCAGGGACCAGACCAGAGTCCAGACCAGAGACCAGACCAGAGTCCAGACCAGAGTCTAGACCAGAATCCTGACCAGGGACCAGACCAGAGTCCAGACCAGAGTCCAGACCAGAGTCCAGACCTGGGACCAGACCAGAGTCCAGACCAGGGACCAGACCAGAATCCAGACCAGGGACCAGACCAGAGTCGAGACCAGAATCCAGACCAGGGACCAGATCAGAGTCCAGACCAGGGACCAGACCAGAATCCAGACCAGGGACCAGACCAGAGTCGAGACCAGAGTCCAGACCAGAGTCCAGACCAGAGACCAGACCAGGGACCAGACCAGAAACCAGACCAGGGACCAGACCAGAAACCAGACCAGAAACAAGACCAGAGTCAAGGCCAGAGACCAGACCAGGGACCAGACCAGAAACCAGACCAGGGACCAGACCAGAAACCAGACCAGGGACCAGACCAGGGAACAGACCAGAGTCCAGACCAGAGTCCAGACCAGAGACCAGACCAGAGTCTAGACCAGAGTCGAGACCAGAGTCCAGACCAGAGTCCAGACCAGAGACCAGACCAGGGACCAGACCAGAAACCAGACCAGGGACCAGACCAGAAACCAGACCAGGGACCAGACCAGAAACCAGACCAGGGACCAGACCAGGGAACAGACCAGAGTCCAGACCAGAGTCCAGACCAGAGACCAGACCAGAGTCTAGACAAGAAACAAGACCAGGGACCAGACCAGAGTCTAGACCAGAATCCAGACCAGGGACCAGACCAGAGTCCAGACCAGAGTCCAGACCAGGGACCAGACCAGAGTCCAGACCAGAGTCCAGACCAGGGACCAGACCAGAAACCAGACCAGGGACCAGACCAGGGACCAGACCAGAAACAAGACCAGAGTCAAGGCCAGAGACCAGACCAGGGACCAGACCAGAAACCAGACCAGGGACCAGACCAGGGAACAGACCAGAGTCCAGACCAGAGTCCAGACCAGAGACCAGACCAGAGTCTAGACCAGAGTCCAGACCAGAGTCCAGACCAGAGTCCAGACCAGGGACAAGACCAGAAACCAGACCAGAGTCCAGACCAGAGTCCAGACCAGAGTCCAGATCAGAGACCAGACCAGAGTCGAGACCAGAGTCCAGACCAGAGTCCAGACCAGGGACCAGACCAGAAACCAGACCAGAAACCAGACCAGAGTCCAGATCAGAGACCAGACCAGGGACCAGACCAGAGTCCAGACCAGAGTCTAGACCAGAATCCAGACCAGGGACCAGACCAGAGTCCAGACCAGAGTCCAGACCAGGGACCAGACCAGAGTCCAGACCAGAGTCCAGACCAGGGACCAGACCAGGGACCAGACCAGAGTCCAGACCAGAGTCTAGACCAGAATCCAGACCAGGGACCAGACCAGGGACCAGACCAGAGTCCAGACCAGGGACCAGACCAGAAACCAGACCAGAAACCAGACCAGAAACAAAACCAGAGTCCAGACTAGAGACCAGACCAGGGACCAGACCAGAAACCAGACCAGGGTCCAGACCAGAAACCAGACCAGAGTCCAGACCAGAGTCCAGACCAGGGACCAGACCAGAGACCAGACCAGAAACCAGACCAGGGACCAGACCAGAGACCAGACCAGAGACCAGACCAGAGTCCAGACCAGAATCAAGACCAGAGTCTAGACCAGAATCCAGACCAGGTACCAGACCAGAGTCCAGACCAGGGACAAGACCAGAAACCAGACCAGAGACCAGACCAGAGTCTAGACCAGAATCCAGACCAGGGACCAGACCAGAGTCCAGACCAGGGACCAGACCAGAATCCAGACCAGGGACCAGACTAGAGTCGAGACTAGAGTCCAGACCAGAGTCCAGACCAGAGACCAGACCGGGGACCAGACCAGAAACCAGACCAGGGACCAGACCAGAAACCAGACCAGGGACCAGACCAGGGAACAGACCAGAGTCCAGACCAGAGTCTACACCAGAATCCAGACCAGGGACCAGACCAGAGTCCAGACCAGGGACCAGACCAGAATCCAGACTAGGGACCAGTCCAGAGTCGAGACCAGAAACAAGACCAGAGTCCAGACCAGAGACCAGACCAGGGACCAGACCAGAAACCAGACCAGGGACCAGACCAGAAACCAGACCAGAAACAAGACCAGAGTCCAGACCAGAGACCAGACCAGAGTCTAGACCAGAATCCAGACCAGAGTCCAGACCAGGGACCAGACCAGAAACCAGACCAGAATCCAGACCAGAGTCCAGACCAGAGTCTAGACCAGAAACCAGACCAGGGACCAGACCAGAAACCAGACCAGGGACCAGACATAAAACCAGACCAGAAACCAGACCAGGGACCAGACCAGAAACCAGACCAGAGTCCAGACCACAGTCCAGATCAGAGACCAGACCAGGGACCAGACCAGAGTCCAGACCAGAGTCTAGACCAGAATCCAGACCAGGGACCAGACCAGAGTCCAGACCAGAGTCCAGACCAGGGACCAGACCAGAGTCCAGACCAGAATCCAGACCAGAGTCCAGACCAGAGTCTAGACCAGAATCCAGACCAGGGACCAGACCAGAAACCAGACCAGGGACCAGACCAGGGACCAGACCAGAGTCCAGACCAGAGACCAGACCAGAGTCCAGACCAGAGTCTAGACCAGAATCCAGACCAGGGACCAGACCAGAGTCCAGACCAGAGTCCAGACCAGAGTCCAGACCTGGGACCAGACCAGAGTCCAGACCAGGGACCAGACCAGAATCCAGACCAGGGACCAGACCAGAGTCGAGACCAGAATCCAGACCAGGGACCAGACCAGAAACCAGACCAGGGACCAGACATAAAACCAGACCAGAAACCAGACCAGGGACCAGACCAGAAACCAGACCAGGGACCAGACCAGAAACCAGACCAGAGTCCAGACCACAGTCCAGATCAGAGACCAGACCAGGGACCAGACCAGAGTCCAGACCAGAGTCTAGACCAGAATCCAGACCAGGGACCAGACCAGAGTCCAGACCAGAGTCCAGACCAGGGACCAGACCAGAGTCCAGACCAGAATCCAGACCAGAGTCCAGACCAGAGTCTAGACCAGAATCCAGACCAGGGACCAGACCAGAAACCAGACCAGGGACCAGACCAGGGACCAGACCAGAGTCCAGACCAGAGACCAGACCAGAGTCCAGACCAGAGTCTAGACCAGAATCCAGACCAGGGACCAGACCAGAGTCCAGACCAGAGTCCAGACCAGAGTCCAGACCTGGGACCAGACCAGAGTCCAGACCAGGGACCAGACCAGAATCCAGACCAGGGACCAGACCAGAGTCGAGACCAGAATCCAGACCAGGGACCAGATCAGAGTCCAGACCAGGGACCAGACCAGAATCCAGACCAGGGACCAGACCAGAGTCGAGACCAGAGTCCAGACCAGAGTCCAGACCAGAGACCAGACCAGGGACCAGACCAGAAACCAGACCAGGGACCAGACCAGAAACCAGACCAGAAACAAGACCAGAGTCAAGGCCAGAGACCAGACCAGGGACCAGACCAGAAACCAGACCAGGGACCAGACCAGAAACCAGACCAGGGACCAGACCAGGGAACAGACCAGAGTCCGGACCAGAGTCCAGACCAGAGACCAGACCAGAGTCCAGACCAGAGTCGAGACCAGAGTCCAGACCAGAGTCCAGACCAGAGACCAGACCAGGGACCAGACCAGAAACCAGACCAGGGACCAGACCAGAAACCAGACCAGAAAAAAGACCAGAGTCAAGGCCAGAGACCAGACCAGGGACCAGACCAGAAACCAGACCAGGGAGCAGACCAGAAACCAGACCAGGGACCAGACCAGGGAACAGACCAGAGTCCAGACCAGAGTCCAGACCAGAGACCAGACCAGAGTCTAGACAAGAAGCAAGACCAGGGACCAGACCAGAAACCAGACCAGAAACCAGACCAGAGTCCAGACCAGAGTCTAGATCAGAGACCAGACCAGGGACCAGACCAGAGTCCAGACCAGAGTCTAGACCAGAATCCAGACCAGGGACCAGACCAGAGTCCAGACCAGAGTCCAGACCAGGGACCAGACCAGAGTCCAGACCAGAGTCCAGACCAGGGACCAGACCAGAAACCAGACCAGGGACCAGACCAGGGACCAGACCAGAAACAAGACCAGAGTCAAGGCCAGAGACCAGACCAGGGACCAGACCAGAAACCAGACCAGGGACCAGACCAGGGAACAGACCAGAGTCCAGACCAGAGTCCAGACCAGAGACCAGACCAGAGTCTAGACCAGAGTCGAGACCAGAGTCCAGACCAGAGTCCAGACCAGGGACCAGACCAGAAACCAGACCAGGGACCAGACCAGAAACCAGACCAGAGTCAAGGCCAGAGACCAGACCAGGGACCAGACCAGAAACCAGACCAGGGACCAGACCAGAAACCAGACCAGAGTCCAGACCAGAGTCCAGATCAGAGACCAGACCAGAGTCGAGACCAGAGTCCAGACCAGAGTCCAGACCAGGGACCAGACCAGAAACCAGACCAGGGTCCAGACCAGAGTCCAGACCAGAGACCAGACCAGAGTCTAGACAAGAAACAAGACCAGGGACCAGACCAGAAACCAGACCAGGGACCAGACCAGAAACCAGACCAGAGTCCAGACCAGAGTCCAGACCAGAGACCAGACCAGAGTCTAGACCAGAGTCGAGACCAGAGTCCAGACCAGAGTCCAGACCAGAGACCAGACCAGGGACCAGACCAGAAACCAGACCAGGGACCAGACCAGAAACCAGACCAGAAAAAAGACCAGAGTCAAGGCCAGAGACCAGACCAGGGACCAGACCAGAAACCAGACCAGGGAGAAGACCAGAAACCAGACCAGGGACCAGAACAGGGAACAGACCAGAGTCCAGACCAGAGTCCAGACCAGAGACCAGACCAGAGTCTAGACAAGAAGCAAGACCAGGGACCAGACCAGAAACCAGACCAGAAACCAGACCAGAGTCCAGACCAGAGTCCAGACCAGAGTCTAGATCAGAGACCAGACCAGGGACCAGACCAGAGTCCAGACCAGAGTCTAGACCAGAATCCAGACCAGGGACCAGACCAGAGTCCAGACCAGAGTCCAGACCAGGGACCAGACCAGAGTCCAGACCAGAGTCCAGACCAGGGACCAGACCAGAAACCAGACCAGGGACCAGACCAGGGACCAGACCAGAAACAAGACCAGAGTCAAGGCCAGAGACCAGACCAGGGACCAGACCAGAAACCAGACCAGGGACCAGACCAGGGAACAGACCAGAGTCCAGACCAGAGTCCAGACCAGAGACCAGACCAGAGTCTAGACCAGAGTCGAGACCAGAGTCCAGACCAGAGTCCAGACCAGGGACCAGACCAGAAACCAGACCAGGGACCAGACCAGAAACCAGACCAGAGTCAAGGCCAGAGACCAGACCAGGGACCAGACCAGAAACCAGACCAGGGACCAGACCAGAAACCAGACCAGAGTCCAGACCAGAGTCCAGATCAGAGACCAGACCAGAGTCGAGACCAGAGTCCAGACCAGAGTCCAGACCAGGGACCAGACCAGAAACCAGACCAGGGTCCAGACCAGAGTCCAGACCAGAGACCAGACCAGAGTCTAGACAAGAAACAAGACCAGGGACCAGACCAGAAACCAGACCAGGGACCAGACCAGAAACCAGACCAGAGTCCAGACCAGAGTCCAGATCAGAGACCAGACCAGGGACCAGACCAGAGTCCAGACCAGAGTCTAGACCAGAATCCAGACCAGGGACCAGACCAGAGTCCAGACCAGAGTCCAGACCAGGGACCAGACCAGAGTCGAGACCAGAGTCCAGACAAGGGACCAGACCAGGGACCAGACCAGAATCCAGACCAGAGTCTAGACCAGAATCCAGACCAGGGACCAGACCAGGGACCAGACCAGAGTCCAGACCAGGGACCAGACCAGAAACCAGACCAGAAACCAGACCAGACACAAAACCAGAGTCCAGACTAGAGACCAGACCAGGGACCAGACCAGAAACCAGACCAGGGTCCAGACCAGAAACCAGACCAGAAACCAGACCAGAGTCCAGACCAGAGTCCAGACCTGGGACCAGACCAGAGTCCAGACCAGGGACCAGACCAGAATCCAGACCAGGGACCAGACCAGAGTCGAGACCAGAATCCAGACCAGGGACCAGACCAGAGTCCAGACCAGGGACCAGACCAGAGTCGAGACCAGAATCCAGACCAGGGACCAGACCAGAGTCCAGACCAGGGACCAGACAAGAATCCAGACCAGGGACCAGACCAGAGTCGAGACCAGAGTCCAGACCAGAGTCCAGACCAGAGACCAGACCAGGGACCAGACCAGAAACCAGACCAGGGACCAGACCAGAAACCAGACCAGAAACAAGACCAGAGTCAAGGCCAGAGACCAGACCAGGGACCAGACCAGAAACCAGACCAGGGACCAGACCAGAAACCAGACCAGGGACCAGACCAGGGAACAGACCAGAGTCCAGACCAGAGTCCAGACCAGAGACCAGACCAGAGTCTAGACCAGAGTCGAGACAAGAGTCCAGACCAGAGTCCAGACCGGAGACCAGACCAGGGACCAGATCAGAAACCAGACCAGGGACCAGACCAGAAACCAGACCAGAAACAAGACCAGAGTCAAGGCCAGAGACCAGACCAGGGACCAGACCAGAAACCAGACCAGGGACCAGACCAGGGAACAGACCAGAGTCCAGACCAGAGTCCAGACCAGAGACCAGACCAGAGTCTAGACCAGAAACAAGACCAGGGACCAGACCAGAAACCAGACCAGGGACCAGACCAGAAACCAGACCAGAAACCAGACCAGAGTCCAGACCAGAGTCCAGATCAGAGACCAGACCAGGGACCAGACCAGAGTCCAGACCAGAGTCTAGACCAGAATCCAGACCAGGGACCAGACCAGAGTCCAGACCAGAGTCCAGACCAGGGACCAGACCAGAGTCCAGACCAGAGTCCAGACCAGGGACCAGACCAGGGACGAGACCAGAGTCCAGACCAGGGACCAGACCAGAGTCCAGACCAGAGTCCAGACCAGAGTCCAGACCAGAATCCAGACCAGAGTCAAGACCAGAGTCTAGACCAGAATCCAGACCAGGGACCAGACCAGAATCCAGACCAGAGACCAGACCAGAATCTAGACCAGAGACCAGAAAAGAATCCAGACGAGGGACCAGACCAGAAACCAGACCAGAGTCCAGACCAGGGACTAGACCAGAGTCCAGACCAGAAACCAGACCAGAGACCAGACCAGAGACCAGACCTGAATCCAGACGAGGGACCAGACCAGAGTCCAGACCAGAGACTAAAACAGTCCAGACCAGAATCAAGACCAGAGACCAGAGACCCAACCAGGGACCAGACCAGAAACAAGACCAGAGACCAAACCAGGGGCCTGACCAGAATAGAGACCAGAGTCCAGACCAGAGACCAGACCAGGGACCAGACCAGAAACCAGACCAGGGACCAGACCAGAAACCAGACCAGGGACCAGACCAGAAACCAGACCAGAAACCAGACCAGAAACCAGACCAGAGTCAAGGCCAGAGACCAGACCAGGGACCAGACCAGAAACCAGACCAGGGACCAGACCAGGGAACAGACCAGAGTCCAGACCAGAGACCAGACCAGAGTCTAGACCAGAGTCGAGACCAGAGTCCAGACCAGAGTCCAGACCAGAGACCAGACCAGGGACCAGACCAGAAACCAGACCAGGGACCAGACCAGAAACCAGACCAGAAACAAGACCAGAGTCAAGGCCAGAGACCAGACCAGGGACCAGACCAGAAACCAGACCAGGGACCAGACCAGAAACCAGACCAGGGACCAGACCAGGGAACAGACCAGAGTCCAGACCAGAGTCCAGACCAGAGACCAGACCAGAGTCTAGACAAGAAACAAGACCAGGGACCAGACCAGAAACCAGACCAGGGACCAGACCAGAAACCAGACCAGAGTCCAGACCAGAGTCCAGACCAGAGTCCAGATCAGAGACCAGACCAGGGACCAGACCAGAGTCCAGACCAGAGTCTAGACCAGAATCCAGACCAGGGACCAGACCAGAGTCCAGACCAGAGTCCAGACCAGGGACCAGACCAGAGTCCAGACCAGAGTCCAGACCAGGGACCAGACCAGGGACCAGACCAGAGTCCAGACCAGAGTCTAGACCAGAATCCAGACCAGGGACCAGACCAGGGACCAGACCAGAGTCCAGACCAGGGACCAGACCAGAAACCAGACCAGAAACAAAACCAGAGTCCAGACTAGAGACCAGACGAGGGACCAGACCAGAAACCAGACCAGGGTCCAGACCAGAAACCAGACCAGAGTCCAGACCAGAGTCCAGACCAGGGACCAGACCAGAGACCAGACCAGGGACAAGACCAGAGACCAGACCAGAGACCAGACCAGAGTCTAGACCAGAATCCAGACCAGAGTCTAGACCAGAGTCCAGACAAGGGACCAGACCAGAGACCAGACCAGGGACCAGACCAGAAACCAGACCAGGGACCAGACCAGGGACCAGTCCAGAGTCGAGACCAGAGTCCAGTCCAGAGTCCAGACCAGAGACCAGACCAGGGACCAGACCAGAAACCAGACCAGGGACCAGACTAGAAACCAGACCAGAAACAAGACCAGAGTCCAGACCAGAGACCAGACCAGAGTCTAGACCAGAATCCAGACCAGAGTCCAGACCAGGGACCAGACCAGAAACCAGACCAGAATCCAGACCAGAGTCCAGACCAGAGTCTAGACCAGAAACCAGACCTGGGACCAGACCAGAAACCAGACCAGGGACCAGACCAGAAACCAGACCAGAGTCCAGACCAGAGTCCAGACCAGAGTCCAGATCAGAGACCAGACCAGGGACCAGACCAGAGTCCAGACCAGAGTCTAGACCAGAATCCAGACCAGGGACCAGACCAGAGTCCAGACCAGAGTCCAGACCAGGGACCAGACCAGAGTCCAGACCAGAGTCCAGACCAGGGACCAGACCAGGGACCAGACCAGAGTCCAGACCAGAGTCTAGACCAGAATCCAGACCAGGGACCAGACCAGGGACCAGACCAGAGTCCAGACCAGGGACCAGACCAGAAACAAAACCAGAGTCCAGACTAGAGACCAGACCAGGGACCAGACCAGAAACCAGACCAGGGTCCAGACCAGAAACCAGACCAGAGTCCAGACCAGAGTCCAGACCAGGGACCAGACCAGAGACCAGACCAGGGACAAGACCAGAGACCAGACCAGAGACCAGACCAGAGACCAGACCAGAGTCTAGACCAGAATCCAGACCAGAGTCTAGACCAGAGTCCAGACAAGGGACCAGACCAGAGACCAGACCAGGGACCAGACCAGAAACCAGACCAGGGACCAGACCAGGGACCAGTCCAGAGTCGAGACCAGAGTCCAGACCAGAGTCCAGACCAGAGACCAGACCAGGGACCAGACCAGAAACCAGACCAGGGACCAGACTAGAAACCAGACCAGAAACAAGACCAGAGTCCAGACCAGAGACCAGACCAGAGTCTAGACCAGAATCCAGACCAGAGTCCAGACCAGGGACCAGACCAGAAACCAGACCAGAATCCAGACCAGAGTCCAGACCAGAGTCTAGACCAGAAACCAGACCAGGGACCAGACCAGAAACCAGACCAGGGACCAGACATAAAACCAGACCAGAAACCAGACCAGGGACCAGACCAGAAACCAGACCAGGGACCAGACCAGAAACCAGACCAGAAACCAGACCAGAGTCCAGACCACAGTCCAGATCAGAGACCAGACCAGGGACCAGACCAGAGTCCAGACCAGAGTCTAGGCCAGAATCCAGACCAGGGACCAGACCAGAGTCCAGACCAGAGTCCAGACCAGGGACCAGAGCAGAGTCCAGACCAGAGTCCAGACCAGAATCCAGACCAGAGTCCAGACCAGAGTCTAGACCAGAATCCAGACCAGGGACCAGACCAGAAACCAGAGCAGGGACCAGACCAGAAACCAGACCAGGGACCAGACCAGGGACCAGACCAGAGTCCAGACCAGAGACCAGACCAGAGTCCAGACCAGAGTCTAGACCAGAATCCAGACCAAGGACCAGACCAGAGTCCAGACCAGAGTCCAGACCAGAGTCCAGACCTGGGACCAGACCAGAGTCCAGACCAGGGACCAGACCAGAATCCAGACCAGGGACCAGACCAGAGTCGAGACAAGAATCCAGACCAGGGACCAGACCAGAGTCCAGACCAGGGACCAGACCAGAGTCGAGACCAGAATCCAGACCAGGGACCAGACCAGAGTCCAGACCAGGGACCAGACCAGAGTCGAGACCAGAGTCCAGACCAGAGTCCAGACCAGAGACCAGACCAGGGACCAGACCAGAAACCAGACCAGGGACCAGACCAGAAACCAGACCAGAAACAAGACCAGAGTCAAGGCCAGAGACCAGACCAGGGACCAGACCAGAAACCAGACCAGGGACCAGACCAGAAACCAGACCAGGGACCAGACCAGGGAACAGACCAGAGTCCAGACCAGAGTCCAGACCAGAGACCAGACCAGAGTCTAGACCAGAGTCGAGACCAGAGTCCAGACCAGAGTCCAGACCGGAGACCAGACCAGGGACCAGATCAGAAACCAGACCAGGGACCAGACCAGAAACCAGACCAGAAACAAGACCAGAGTCAAGGCCAGAGACCAGACCAGGGACCAGACCAGAAACCAGACCAGGGACCAGACCAGAAACCAGACCAGGGACCAGACCAGGGAACAGACCAGAGACCAGACCAGGGACAAGACCAGAGACCAGACCAGAGACCAGACCAGAGTCTAGACCAGAGTCGAGACCAGAGTCCAGACCAGAGTCCAGACCGGAGACCAGACCAGGGACCAGATCAGAAACCAGACCAGGGACCAGACCAGAAACCAGACCAGAAACAAGACCAGAGTCAAGGCCAGAGACCAGACCAGGGACCAGACCAGAAACCAGACCAGGGACCAGACCAGAAACCAGACCAGGGACCAGACCAGGGAACAGACCAGAGACCAGACCAGGGACAAGACCAGAGACCAGACCAGAGACCAGACCAGAGACCAGACCAGAGTCTAGACCAGAATCCAGACCAGAGTCTAGACCAGAGTCCAGACAAGGGACCAGACCAGAGACCAGACCAGGGACCAGACCAGAAACCAGACCAGGGACCAGACCAGGGACCAGTCCAGAGTCGAGACCAGAGTCCAGTCCAGAGTCCAGACCAGAGACCAGACCAGGGACCAGACCAGAAACCAGACCAGGGACCAGACTAGAAACCAGACCAGAAACAAGACCAGAGTCCAGACCAGAGACCAGACCAGAGTCTAGACCAGAATCCAGACCAGAGTCCAGACCAGGGACCAGACCAGAAACCAGACCAGAATCCAGACCAGAGTCCAGACCAGAGTCTAGACCAGAAACCAGACCTGGGACCAGACCAGAAACCAGACCAGGGACCAGACCAGAAACCAGACCAGAGTCCAGACCAGAGTCCAGACCAGAGTCCAGATCAGAGACCAGACCAGGGACCAGACCAGAGTCCAGACCAGAGTCTAGACCAGAATCCAGACCAGGGACCAGACCAGAGTCCAGACCAGAGTCCAGACCAGGGACCAGACCAGAGTCCAGACCAGAGTCCAGACCAGGGACCAGACCAGGGACCAGACCAGAGTCCAGACCAGAGTCTAGACCAGAATCCAGACCAGGGACCAGACCAGGGACCAGACCAGAGTCCAGACCAGGGACCAGACCAGAAACAAAACCAGAGTCCAGACTAGAGACCAGACCAGGGACCAGACCAGAAACCAGACCAGGGTCCAGACCAGAAACCAGACCAGAGTCCAGACCAGAGTCCAGACCAGGGACCAGACCAGAGACCAGACCAGGGACAAGACCAGAGACCAGACCAGAGACCAGACCAGAGACCAGACCAGAGTCTAGACCAGAATCCAGACCAGAGTCTAGACCAGAGTCCAGACAAGGGACCAGACCAGAGACCAGACCAGGGACCAGACCAGAAACCAGACCAGGGACCAGACCAGGGACCAGTCCAGAGTCGAGACCAGAGTCCAGACCAGAGTCCAGACCAGAGACCAGACCAGGGACCAGACCAGAAACCAGACCAGGGACCAGACTAGAAACCAGACCAGAAACAAGACCAGAGTCCAGACCAGAGACCAGACCAGAGTCTAGACCAGAATCCAGACCAGAGTCCAGACCAGGGACCAGACCAGAAACCAGACCAGAATCCAGACCAGAGTCCAGACCAGAGTCTAGACCAGAAACCAGACCAGGGACCAGACCAGAAACCAGACCAGGGACCAGACATAAAACCAGACCAGAAACCAGACCAGGGACCAGACCAGAAACCAGACCAGGGACCAGACCAGAAACCAGACCAGAAACCAGACCAGAGTCCAGACCACAGTCCAGATCAGAGACCAGACCAGGGACCAGACCAGAGTCCAGACCAGAGTCTAGGCCAGAATCCAGACCAGGGACCAGACCAGAGTCCAGACCAGAGTCCAGACCAGGGACCAGAGCAGAGTCCAGACCAGAGTCCAGACCAGAATCCAGACCAGAGTCCAGACCAGAGTCTAGACCAGAATCCAGACCAGGGACCAGACCAGAAACCAGAGCAGGGACCAGACCAGAAACCAGACCAGGGACCAGACCAGGGACCAGACCAGAGTCCAGACCAGAGACCAGACCAGAGTCCAGACCAGAGTCTAGACCAGAATCCAGACCAAGGACCAGACCAGAGTCCAGACCAGAGTCCAGACCAGAGTCCAGACCTGGGACCAGACCAGAGTCCAGACCAGGGACCAGACCAGAATCCAGACCAGGGACCAGACCAGAGTCGAGACAAGAATCCAGACCAGGGACCAGACCAGAGTCCAGACCAGGGACCAGACCAGAGTCGAGACCAGAATCCAGACCAGGGACCAGACCAGAGTCCAGACCAGGGACCAGACCAGAGTCGAGACCAGAGTCCAGACCAGAGTCCAGACCAGAGACCAGACCAGGGACCAGACCAGAAACCAGACCAGGGACCAGACCAGAAACCAGACCAGAAACAAGACCAGAGTCAAGGCCAGAGACCAGACCAGGGACCAGACCAGAAACCAGACCAGGGACCAGACCAGAAACCAGACCAGGGACCAGACCAGGGAACAGACCAGAGTCCAGACCAGAGTCCAGACCAGAGACCAGACCAGAGTCTAGACCAGAGTCGAGACCAGAGTCCAGACCAGAGTCCAGACCGGAGACCAGACCAGGGACCAGATCAGAAACCAGACCAGGGACCAGACCAGAAACCAGACCAGAAACAAGACCAGAGTCAAGGCCAGAGACCAGACCAGGGACCAGACCAGAAACCAGACCAGGGACCAGACCAGAAACCAGACCAGGGACCAGACCAGGGAACAGACCAGAGTCCAGACTAGAGTCCAGACCAGAGACCAGACCAGAGTCTAGACCAGAGTCCAGACCAGAGTCCAGACCAGGGACCAGACCAGGGACCAGACCAGAGTCCAGACCAGGGACCAGACCAGAGTCCAGACCAGAGTCCAGACCAGAATCCAGACCAGAGTCCAGACCAGAGTCTAGACCAGAATCCAGACCAGGGACCAGACCAGAGACCAGACCAGAATCTAGACCAGAGACCAGAAAAGAATCCAGACGAGGGACCAGACCAGAAACCAGACCAGAATCAAGACCAGAGACCAGAGACCCAACCAGGGACCAGACCAGAAACAAGACCAGAGACCAAACCAGGGGCCTGACCAGATTAGAGACCAGAGTCCAGACCAGAGACCAGACCAGGGACCAGACCAGAAACCAGACCAGGGACCAGACCAGAAACCAGACCAGAAAACAGACCAGAAACCAGACCAGAGTCCAGACCAGAGTCCAGATCAGAGACCAGACCAGGGACCAGACCAGAGTCCAGACCAGAGTCTAGACGAGAATCCAGACCAGGGACCAGACCAGAGTCCAGACCAGAGTCCAGACCAGGGACCAGATCAGGGACCAGACCAGAGTCCAGACCAGAGTCTAGACCAGAATCCAGACCAGAAACCAGACCAGGGACCAGACCAGAAACCAGACCAGAGTCCAGACCAGGGACTAGACCAGAGTCCAGACCAGAGTCCAGACCAGAAACCAGACCTGAGTCCAGACCAGGGACCAGACCAGAAACCAGACCAGAATCCAGACCAGAGTCCAGACCAGAGTCTAGACCAGAAACCAGACCAGGGACCAGACCAGAAACCAGACCAGGGACCAGACCAGAAACCAGACCAGAAACCAGACCAGAGTCCAGACCAGAGTCCAGATCAGAGAGCAGACCAGGGACCAGACCAGAGTCTAGACCAGAATGCAGACCAGGGACCAGACCAGGGACCAGACCAGAGTCCAGACCAGGGACCAGACCAGAGTCCAGACCAGAGTCCTGACCAGAATCCAGACCAGAGTCCAGACCAGAGTCTAGACCAGAATCCAGACCAGGGACCAGACCAGAATCCAGACCAGAGACCAGACCAGAATCTAGACCAGAGACCAGAAAAGAATCCAGACGAGGGACCAGACCAGAAACCAGACCAGAGTCCAGACCAGGGACTAGACCAGAGTCCAGACCAGAGTCCAGACCAGAAACCAGACCAGAGACCAGACCAGAGACCAGACCTGAATCCAGACGAGGGACCAGACCAGAGTCCAGACCAGAGACTAAAACAGTCCAGACCAGAATCAAGACCAGAGACCAGAGACCCAACCAGGGACCAGACCAGAAACAAGACCAGAGACCAAACCAGGGGCCTGACCAGAATAGAGACCAGAGTCCAGACCAGAGACCAGACCAGAATCCAGACGAGGGACCAGACCAGGATCCAGACCAGAATCTACACCAGAGACCAAACCAGAGACCAGACCACGGACCAGACCAGAATCAAGACCAGAAAAAAGACCTGAGACCAGATCAAGATCCAGACCAGAATCCCGACCAGAGACCAGAGCAGAATCTAGACCAGAGACCAGACCAGAGACCAGACCAGAAACCAGAGCAGGGACCAGACCAGAATCCAGACCAGAGTCGAGACGAGAGTCCAGACCAGAGTCCAGACCAGAGACCAGACCAGGGACCAGACCAGAGTCCAGACCAGAGTCTAGACCAGAATCCAGACCAGAAACCAGACCAGGGACCAGACCAGAAACCAGACCAGGGACCAGACCAGAAACCAGACCAGAGTCCAGACCAGGGACTAGACCAGAGTCCAGACCAGAGTCCAGACCAGAAACCAGACCTGAGTCCAGACCAGGGACCAGACCAGAAACCAGACCAGAATCCAGACCAGAGTCCAGACCAGAGTCTAGACCAGAAACCAGACAAGGGACCAGACCAGAAACCAGACCAGGGACCAGACCAGAGTCCAGACCAGAAACCAGACCAGAGTCCAGACCAGACCAGACCAGGGACCAGACCAGTGTCTAGACCAGAGTCCAGACCAGGGACCAGACCAGGGACCAGACCAGAGTCCAGACCAGGGACCAGACCAGAGTCCAGACCAGAGTCCAGACCAGAGTCCAGACCAGAATCCAGACCAGAGTCTAGACCAGAATCCAGACCAGGGACCAGACCAGAATCCAGACCAGAGACCAGACCAGAATCTAGACCAGAGACCAGAAAAGAATCCAGACGAGGGACCAGACCAGAAACCAGACCAGGGTCCAGACCAGGGACTAGACCAGAGTCCAGACCAGAGTCCAGACCAGAAACCAGACAAGAGACCAGACCAGAGACCAGACCTGAATCCAGACGAGGGACCAGACCAGAGTCCAGACCAGAGACTAAAACAGTCCAGACCAGAATCAAGACCAGAGACCAGAGACCCAACCAGGGACCAGACCAGAAACAAGACCAGAGACCAAACCAGGGGCCTGACCAGAATAGAGACCAGAGTCCAGACCAGAGACCAGACCAGAATCCAGACGAGGGACCAGACCAGGATCCAGACCAGAATCTACACCAGAGACCAAACCAGAGACCAGACCACGGACCAGACCAGAATCAAGACCAGAAAAAAGACCTGAGACCAGATCAAGATCCAGACCAGAATCCCGACCAGAGACCAGAGCAGAATCTAGACCAGAGACCAGACCAGAGACCAGACCAGAAACCAGACCAGGGACCAGACCAGAAACAAGACCAGAATCCAGACCAGAGTCCAGACCAGAGTCCAGACCAGAGTCCAGACCAGAGACCAGACCAGGGACCAGACCAGAAACCAGACCAGGGACCAGACCAGAAACCAGACCAGAATCCAGACCAGAGTCCAGACCAGAGTCCAGACCAGAGACCAGACCAGGGACCAGACCAGAAACCAGACCAGGGACCAGACCAGAAACCAGACCAGAAAACAGACCAGAAACCAGACCAGAGTCCAGACCAGAGTCCAGATCAGAGACCAGACCACGGACCAGACCAGAGTCCAGACCAGAGTCTAGACGAGAATCCAGACCAGGGACCAGACCAGAGTCCAGACCAGAGTCCAGACCAGGGACCAGATCAGGGACCAGACCAGAGTCCAGACATGAGTCCAGACCAGGGACCAGACCAGGGACCAGACCAGAGTGCAGACCAGGGACCAGACCAGAAACCAGACCAGAAACAAGACCAGAGTCCAGACCAGAGTCCAGACCAGGGACCAGACCAGAAACCAGACCAGGGACCAGACCAGGGACCAGACCAGAAACCAGACCAGAAACCAGACCAGAGTCCAGACCAGAAACCAGACCAGAAACCAGCCCAGGGACCAGACCAGAAACCAAACCAGAATCCAGACCAGAAACCAGACCAGGGACCAGACCAGAAACCAGACCAGAGTCCAGACCAGGGACCAGACCAGAGTCCAGACCAGAGTCCAGACCAGAAACCAGACCAGAGTCCAGACCAGGGACCAGACCAGGGACCAGACCAGAATCCAGACCAGAGTCCAGAACAGAGTCCAGACCAGAGTCTAGACCAGTAACCAGACCAGGGACCAGACCAGAAACCAGACCAGAGTCCAGACCAGAGTCCAGATCAGAGACCAGACCAGGGACCAGACCAGAGTCCAGACCAGAGTCTAGACCAGAATGCAGACCAGAAACCAGACCAGGGACCAGACCAGAAACCAGACCAGGGACCAGACCAGAAACCAGACCAGAGTCCAGACCAGGGACCAGACCAGAAACCAGACCAGGGACCAGACCAGAAACCAGACCAGAGTCCAGACCAGAGTCCAGATCAGAGACCAGACCAGGGACCAGACCAGAGTCTAGACCAGAATCCAGACCAGGGACCAGACCAGGGACCAGACCAGAGTCCAGACCAGGGACCAGACCAGGGACCAGACCAGAGTCCAGACCAGAGTCCAGACCAGAGTCCAGACCAGAATCCAGACCAGAGTCCAGACCAGAGTCTAGACCAGAATCCAGACCAGGGACCAGACCAGAATCCAGACCAGAGACCAGACCAGAATCTAGACCAGAGACCAGAAAAGAATCCAGACGAGGGACCAGACCAGAATCTAGACCAGAGACCAGAAAAGAATCCAGACGAGGGACCAGACCAGAAACCAGACCAGAGTCCAGACCAGGGACTAGACCAGAGTCCAGACCAGAGTCCAGACCAGAAACCAGACCAGAGACCAGACCAGAGACCAGACCTGAATCCAGACGAGGGACCAGACCAGAGTCCAGACCAGAGACTAAAACAGTCCAGACCAGAATCAAGACCAGAGACCAGAGACCCAACCAGGGACCAGACCTGAAACAAGACCAGAGACCAAACCAGGGGCCTGACCAGAATAGAGACCAGAGTCCAGACCAGAGACCAGACCAGAATCCAGACGAGGGACCAGACCAGGATCCAGACCAGAATCTACACCAGAGACCAAACCAGAGACCAGACCACGGACCAGACCAGAATCAAGACCAGAAAAAAGACCTGAGACCAGATCAAGATCCAGACCAGAATCCCGACCAGAGACCAGAGCAGAATCTAGACCAGAGACCAGACCAGAGACCAGACCAGAAACCAGACCAGGGACCAGACCAGAAACCAGACCAGAATCCAGACCAGAGTCGAGACCAGAGTCCAGACCAGAGTCCAGACCAGAAACCAGACCAGGGACCAGACCAGAAACCAGACCAGGGACCAGACCAGAAACCAGACCAGAATCCAGACCAGAGTCCAGACCAGAGTGTAGACCAGAAACCAGACCAGGGACCAGACCAGAAACCAGACCAGGGACCAGACCAGAAACCAGACCAGAAAACAGACCAGAAACCAGACCAGAGTCCAGACCAGAGTCCAGATCAGAGACCAGACCACGGACCAGACCAGAGTCTAGACGAGAATCCAGACCAGGGACCAGACCAGAGTCCAGACCAGAGTCCAGACCAGGGACCAGATCAGGGACCAGACCAGAGTCCAGACCAGAGTCCAGACCAGGGACCAGACCAGGGACCAGACCAGAGTCCAGACCAGGGACCAGACCAGAAACCAGACCAGGGACCAGACCAGGGACCAGACCAGGGACCAGACCAGAAACCAGACCAGAGTCCAGACCAGAAACCAGACCAGAAACCAGACCAGAAACCAGACCAGGGACCAGACCAGAAACCAAACCAGAATCCAGACCAGAAACCAGACCAGGGACCAGACCAGAAACCAGACCAGGGACCAGACCAGAAACCAGACCAGAGTCCAGACCAGAGTCTAGACCAGAATCCAGACCAGGGACCAGACCAGAATCCAGACCAGAGACCAGACCAGAATCTAGACCAGAGACCAGAAAAGAATCCAGACGAGGGACCAGACCAGAATCTAGACCAGAGACCAGAAAAGAATCCAGACGAGGGACCAGACCAGAAACCAGACCAGAGTCCAGACCAGGGACTAGACCAGAGTCCAGACCAGAGTCCAGACCAGAAACCAGACCAGAGACCAGACCAGAGACCAGACCTGAATCCAGACGAGGGACCAGACCAGAGTCCAGACCAGAGACTAAAACAGTCCAGACCAGAATCAAGACCAGAGACCAGAGACCCAACCAGGGACCAGACCAGAAACAAGACCAGAGACCAAACCAGGGGCCTGACCAGAATAGAGACCAGAGTCCAGACCAGAGACCAGACCAGAATCCAGACGAGGGACCAGACCAGGATCCAGACCAGAATCTACACCAGAGACCAAACCAGAGACCAGACCACGGACCAGACCAGAATCAAGACCAGAAAAAAGACCTGAGACCAGATCAAGATCCAGACCAGAATCCCGACCAGAGACCAGAGCAGAATCTAGACCAGAGACCAGACCAGAGACCAGACCAGAAACCAGACCAGGGACCAGACCAGAAACCAGACCAGAATCCAGACCAGAGTCGAGACCAGAGTCCAGACCAGAGTCCAGACCAGAGACCAGACCAGGGACCAGACCAGAAACCAGACCAGGGACCAGACCAGAAACCAGACCAGAATCCAGACCAGAGTCCAGACCAGAGTGTAGACCAGAAACCAGACCAGGGACCAGACCAGAAACCAGACCAGGGACCAGACCAGAAACCAGACCAGAAAACAGACCAGAAACCAGACCAGAGTCCAGACCAGAGTCCAGATCAGAGACCAGACCACGGACCAGACCAGAGTCCAGACCAGAGTCTTGACGAGAATCCAGACCAGGGACCAGACCAGAGTCCAGACCAGAGTCCAGACCAGGGACCAGATCAGGGACCAGACCAGAGTCCAGACCAGAGTCCAGACCAGGGACCAGACCAGGGACCAGACCAGAGTGCAGACCAGGGACCAGACCAGAAACCAGACCAGAAACCAGACCAGAAACAAGACCAGAGTCCAGACCAGAGTCCAGACCAGGGACCAGACCAGAAACCAGACCAGAATCCAGACCAGGGACCAGACCAGAAACCAGACCAGAAACCAGACCAGAGTCCAGACCAGAAACCAGACCAGAAACCAGCCCAGGGACCAGACCAGGGACCAGACCAGAAACCAAACCAGAGACCAGACCAGAATCTAGACCAGAGACCAGAAAAGAATCCAGACGAGGGACCAGACCAGAATCTAGACCAGAGACCAGAAAAGAATCCAGACGAGGGACCAGACCAGAAACCAGACCAGAGTCCAGACCAGGGACTAGACCAGAGTCCGGACCAGAGTCCAGACCAGAAACCAGACCAGAGACCAGACCAGAGACCAGACCTGAATCCAGACAAGGGACCAGACCAGAGTCCAGACCAGAGACTAAAACAGTCCAGACCAGAATCAAGACCAGAGACCAGAGACCCAACCAGGGACCAGACCAGAAACAAGACCAGAGACCAAACCAGGGGCCTGACCAGAATAGAGACCAGAGTCCAGACCAGAAACCAGACCAGGGACCAGACCAGAAACCAGACCAGAGTCCAGACCAGGGACCAGACCAGAGTCCAGACCAGAGTCCAGACCAGGGACCAGACCAGAAACCAGACCAGGGACCAGACCAGGGACCAGACCAGAAACCAGACCAGAAACCAGACCAGAGTCCAGACCAGAAACCAGACCAGAAACCAGCCCAGGGACCAGACCAGAAACCAAACCAGAATCCAGACCAGAAACCAGACCAGGGACCAGACCACAAACCAGACCAGAGTCCAGACCAGGGACCAGACCAGAGTCCAGACCAGAGTCCAGACCAGAAACCAGACCAGAGTCCAGACCAGGGACCAGACCAGGGACCAGACCAGAATCCAGACCAGAGTCCAGAACAGAGTCCAGACCAGAGTCTAGACCAGTAACCAGACCAGGGACCAGACCAGAAACCAGACCAGAGTCCAGACCAGAGTCCAGATCAGAGACCAGACCAGGGACCAGACCAGAGTCCAGACCAGAGTCTAGACCAGAATCCAGACCAGAAACCAGACCAGGGACCAGACCAGAAACCAGACCAGGGACCAGACCAGAAACCAGACCAGAGTCCAGACCAGGGACCAGACCAGAAACCAGACCAGGGACCAGACCAGAAACCAGACCAGAGTCCAGACCAGAGTCCAGATCAGAGACCAGACCAGGGACCAGACCAGAGTCTAGACCAGAATCCAGACCAGGGACCAGACCAGGGACCAGACCAGAGTCCAGACCAGGGACCAGACCAGGGACCAGACCAGAGTCCAGACCAGAGTCCAGACCAGAGTCCAGACCAGAATCCAGACCAGAGTCCAGACCAGAGTCTAGACCAGAATCCAGACCAGGGACCAGACCAGAATCCAGACCAGAGACCAGACCAGAATCTAGACCAGAGACCAGAAAAGAATCCAGACGAGGGACCAGACCAGAATCTAGACCAGAGACCAGAAAAGAATCCAGACGAGGGACCAGACCAGAAACCAGACCAGAGTCCAGACCAGGGACTAGACCAGAGTCCAGACCAGAGTCCAGACCAGAAACCAGACCAGAGACCAGACCAGAGACCAGACCTGAATCCAGACGAGGGACCAGACCAGAGTCCAGACCAGAGACTAAAACAGTCCAGACCAGAATCAAGACCAGAGACCAGAGACCCAACCAGGGACCAGACCTGAAACAAGACCAGAGACCAAACCAGGGGCCTGACCAGAATAGAGACCAGAGTCCAGACCAGAGACCAGACCAGAATCCAGACGAGGGACCAGACCAGGATCCAGACCAGAATCTACACCAGAGACCAAACCAGAGACCAGACCACGGACCAGACCAGAATCAAGACCAGAAAAAAGACCTGAGACCAGATCAAGATCCAGACCAGAATCCCGACCAGAGACCAGAGCAGAATCTAGACCAGAGACCAGACCAGAGACCAGACCAGAAACCAGACCAGGGACCAGACCAGAAACCAGACCAGAATCCAGACCAGAGTCGAGACCAGAGTCCAGACCAGAGTCCAGACCAGAGACCAGACCAGGGACCAGACCAGAAACCAGACCAGGGACCAGACCAGAAACCAGACCAGAATCCAGACCAGAGTCCAGACCAGAGTGTAGACCAGAAACCAGACCAGGGACCAGACCAGAAACCAGACCAGGGACCAGACCAGAAACCAGACCAGAAAACAGACCAGAAACCAGACCAGAGTCCAGACCAGAGTCCAGATCAGAGACCAGACCACGGACCAGACCAGAGTCTAGACGAGAATCCAGACCAGGGACCAGACCAGAGTCCAGACCAGAGTCCAGACCAGGGACCAGATCACGGACCAGACCAGAGTCCAGACCAGAGTCCAGACCAGGGACCAGACCAGGGACCAGACCAGAGTGCAGACCAGGGACCAGACCAGAAACCAGACCAGAAACAAGACCAGAGTCCAGACCAGAGTCCAGACCAGGGACCAGACCAGAAACCAGACCAGGGACCAGACCAGGGACCAGACCAGGGACCAGACCAGAAACCAGACCAGAGTCCAGACCAGAAACCAGACCAGAAACCAGACCAGAAACCAGACCAGGGACCAGACCAGAAACCAAACCAGAATCCAGACCAGAAACCAGACCAGGGACCAGACCAGAAACCAGACCAGGGACCAGACCAGAAACCAGACCAGAGTCCAGACCAGAGTCTAGACCAGAATCCAGACCAGGGACCAGACCAGAATCCAGACCAGAGACCAGACCAGAATCTAGACCAGAGACCAGAAAAGAATCCAGACGAGGGACCAGACCAGAATCTAGACCAGAGACCAGAAAAGAATCCAGACGAGGGACCAGACCAGAAACCAGACCAGAGTCCAGACCAGGGACTAGACCAGAGTCCAGACCAGAGTCCAGACCAGAAACCAGACCAGAGACCAGACCTGAATCCAGACGAGGGACCAGACCAGAGTCCAGACCAGAGACTAAAACAGTCCAGACCAGAATCAAGACCAGAGACCAGAGACCCAACCAGGGACCAGACCAGAAACAAGACCAGAGACCAAACCAGGGGCCTGACCAGAATAGAGACCAGAGTCCAGACCAGAGACCAGACCAGAATCCAGACGAGGGACCAGACCAGGATCCAGACCAGAATCAAGACCAGAAAAAAGACCTGAGACCAGATCAAGATCCAGACCAGAATCCCGACCAGAGACCAGAGCAGAATCTAGACCAGAGACCAGACCAGAGACCAGACCAGAAACCAGACCAGGGACCAGACCAGAAACCAGACCAGAATCCAGACCAGAGTCGAGACCAGAGTCCAGACCAGAGTCCAGACCAGAGACCAGACCAGGGACCAGACCAGAAACCAGACCAGGGACCAGACCAGAAACCAGACCAGAATCCAGACCAGAGTCCAGACCAGAGTGTAGACCAGAAACCAGACCAGGGACCAGACCAGAAACCAGACCAGGGACCAGACCAGAAACCAGACCAGAAAACAGACCAGAAACCAGACCAGAGTCCAGACCAGAGTCCAGATCAGAGACCAGACCACGGACCAGACCAGAGTCCAGACCAGAGTCTTGACGAGAATCCAGACCAGGGACCAGACCAGAGTCCAGACCAGAGTCCAGACCAGGGACCAGATCAGGGACCAGACCAGAGTCCAGACCAGAGTCCAGACCAGGGACCAGACCAGGGACCAGACCAGAGTGCAGACCAGGGACCAGACCAGAAACCAGACCAGAAACCAGACCAGAAACAAGACCAGAGTCCAGACCAGAGTCCAGACCAGGGACCAGACCAGAAACCAGACCAGAATCCAGACCAGGGACCAGACCAGAAACCAGACCAGAAACCAGACCAGAGTCCAGACCAGAAACCAGACCAGAAACCAGCCCAGGGACCAGACCAGGGACCAGACCAGAAACCAAACCAGAGACCAGACCAGAATCTAGACCAGAGACCAGAAAAGAATCCAGACGAGGGACCAGACCAGAATCTAGACCAGAGACCAGAAAAGAATCCAGACGAGGGACCAGACCAGAAACCAGACCAGAGTCCAGACCAGGGACTAGACCAGAGTCCGGACCAGAGTCCAGACCAGAAACCAGACCAGAGACCAGACCAGAGTCGAGACCAGAGTCCAGACCAGAGTCCAGACCAGAGACCAGACCAGGGACCAGACCAGAAACCAGACCAGGGACCAGACCAGAAACCAGACCAGAAAAAAGACCAGAGTCAAGGCCAGAGACCAGACCAGGGACCAGACCAGAAACCAGACCAGGGAGCAGACCAGAAACCAGACCAGGGACCAGACCAGGGAACAGACCAGAGTCCAGACCAGAGTCCAGACCAGAGACCAGACCAGAGTCTAGACAAGAAGCAAGACCAGGGACCAGACCAGAAACCAGACCAGAAACCAGACCAGAGTCCAGACCAGAGTCCAGACCAGAGTCTAGATCAGAGACCAGACCAGGGACCAGACCAGAGTCCAGACCAGAGTCTAGACCAGAATCCAGACCAGGGACCAGACCAGAGTCCAGACCAGAGTCCAGACCAGGGACCAGACCAGAGTCCAGACCAGAGTCCAGACCAGGGACCAGACCAGAAACCAGACCAGGGACCAGACCAGGGACCAGACCAGAAACAAGACCAGAGTCAAGGCCAGAGACCAGACCAGGGACCAGACCAGAAACCAGACCAGGGACCAGACCAGGGAACAGACCAGAGTCCAGACCAGAGTCCAGACCAGAGACCAGACCAGAGTCTAGACCAGAGTCGAGACCAGAGTCCAGACCAGAGTCCAGACCAGGGACCAGACCAGAAACCAGACCAGGGACCAGACCAGAAACCAGACCAGAGTCAAGGCCAGAGACCAGACCAGGGACCAGACCAGAAACCAGACCAGGGACCAGACCAGAAACCAGACCAGAGTCCAGACCAGAGTCCAGATCAGAGACCAGACCAGAGTCGAGACCAGAGTCCAGACCAGAGTCCAGACCAGGGACCAGACCAGAAACCAGACCAGGGTCCAGACCAGAGTCCAGACCAGAGACCAGACCAGAGTCTAGACAAGAAACAAGACCAGGGACCAGACCAGAAACCAGACCAGGGACCAGACCAGAAACCAGACCAGAGTCCAGACCAGAGTCCAGACCAGAGACCAGACCAGAGTCTAGACCAGAGTCGAGACCAGAGTCCAGACCAGAGTCCAGACCAGAGACCAGACCAGGGACCAGACCAGAAACCAGACCAGGGACCAGACCAGAAACCAGACCAGAAAAAAGACCAGAGTCAAGGCCAGAGACCAGACCAGGGACCAGACCAGAAACCAGACCAGGGAGCAGACCAGAAACCAGACCAGGGACCAGAACAGGGAACAGACCAGAGTCCAGACCAGAGTCCAGACCAGAGACCAGACCAGAGTCTAGACAAGAAGCAAGACCAGGGACCAGACCAGAAACCAGACCAGAAACCAGACCAGAGTCCAGACCAGAGTCCAGACCAGAGTCTAGATCAGAGACCAGACCAGGGACCAGACCAGAGTCCAGACCAGAGTCTAGACCAGAATCCAGACCAGGGACCAGACCAGAGTCCAGACCAGAGTCCAGACCAGGGACCAGACCAGAGTCCAGACCAGAGTCCAGACCAGGGACCAGACCAGAAACCAGACCAGGGACCAGACCAGGGACCAGACCAGAAACAAGACCAGAGTCAAGGCCAGAGACCAGACCAGGGACCAGACCAGAAACCAGACCAGGGACCAGACCAGGGAACAGACCAGAGTCCAGACCAGAGTCCAGACCAGAGACCAGACCAGAGTCTAGACCAGAGTCGAGACCAGAGTCCAGACCAGAGTCCAGACCAGGGACCAGACCAGAAACCAGACCAGGGACCAGACCAGAAACCAGACCAGAGTCAAGGCCAGAGACCAGACCAGGGACCAGACCAGAAACCAGACCAGGGACCAGACCAGAAACCAGACCAGAGTCCAGACCAGAGTCCAGATCAGAGACCAGACCAGAGTCGAGACCAGAGTCCAGACCAGAGTCCAGACCAGGGACCAGACCAGAAACCAGACCAGGGTCCAGACCAGAGTCCAGACCAGAGACCAGACCAGAGTCTAGACAAGAAACAAGACCAGGGACCAGACCAGAAACCAGACCAGGGACCAGACCAGAAACCAGACCAGAGTCCAGACCAGAGTCCAGACCAGAGTCCAGATCAGAGACCAGACCAGGGACCAGACCAGAGTCCAGACCAGAGTCTAGACCAGAATCCAGACCAGGGACCAGACCAGAGTCCAGACCAGAGTCCAGACCAGGGACCAGACCAGAGTCGAGACCAGAGTCCAGACAAGGGACCAGACCAGGGACCAGACCAGAATCCAGACCAGAGTCTAGACCAGAATCCAGACCAGGGACCAGACCAGGGACCAGACCAGAGTCCAGACCAGGGACCAGACCAGAAACCAGACCAGAAACCAGACCAGACACAAAACCAGAGTCCAGACTAGAGACCAGACCAGGGACCAGACCAGAAACCAGACCAGGGTCCAGACCAGAAACCAGACCAGAAACCAGACCAGAGTCCAGACCAGAGTCCAGACCTGGGACCAGACCAGAGTCCAGACCAGGGACCAGACCAGAATCCAGACCAGGGACCAGACCAGAGTCGAGACCAGAATCCAGACCAGGGACCAGACCAGAGTCCAGACCAGGGACCAGACCAGAGTCGAGACCAGAATCCAGACCAGGGACCAGACCAGAGTCCAGACCAGGGACCAGACAAGAATCCAGACCAGGGACCAGACCAGAGTCGAGACCAGAGTCCAGACCAGAGTCCAGACCAGAGACCAGACCAGGGACCAGACCAGAAACCAGACCAGGGACCAGACCAGAAACCAGACCAGAAACAAGACCAGAGTCAAGGCCAGAGACCAGACCAGGGACCAGACCAGAAACCAGACCAGGGACCAGACCAGAAACCAGACCAGGGACCAGACCAGGGAACAGACCAGAGTCCAGACCAGAGTCCAGACCAGAGACCAGACCAGAGTCTAGACCAGAGTCGAGACAAGAGTCCAGACCAGAGTCCAGACCGGAGACCAGACCAGGGACCAGATCAGAAACCAGACCAGGGACCAGACCAGAAACCAGACCAGAAACAAGACCAGAGTCAAGGCCAGAGACCAGACCAGGGACCAGACCAGAAACCAGACCAGGGACCAGACCAGGGAACAGACCAGAGTCCAGACCAGAGTCCAGACCAGAGACCAGACCAGAGTCTAGACCAGAAACAAGACCAGGGACCAGACCAGAAACCAGACCAGGGACCAGACCAGAAACCAGACCAGAAACCAGACCAGAGTCCAGACCAGAGTCCAGATCAGAGACCAGACCAGGGACCAGACCAGAGTCCAGACCAGAGTCTAGACCAGAAACCAGACCAGGGACCAGACCAGAGTCCAGACCAGAGTCCAGACCAGGGACCAGACCAGAGTCCAGACCAGAGTCCAGACCAGGGACCAGACCAGGGACGAGACCAGAGTCCAGACCAGGGACCAGACCAGAGTCCAGACCAGAGTCCAGACCAGAGTCCAGACCAGAATCCAGACCAGAGTCAAGACCAGAGTCTAGACCAGAATCCAGACCAGGGACCAGACCAGAATCCAGACCAGAGACCAGACCAGAATCTAGACCAGAGACCAGAAAAGAATCCAGACGAGGGACCAGACCAGAAACCAGACCAGAGTCCAGACCAGGGACTAGACCAGAGTCCAGACCAGAAACCAGACCAGAGACCAGACCAGAGACCAGACCTGAATCCAGACGAGGGACCAGACCAGAGTCCAGACCAGAGACTAAAACAGTCCAGACCAGAATCAAGACCAGAGACCAGAGACCCAACCAGGGACCAGACCAGAAACAAGACCAGAGACCAAACCAGGGGCCTGACCAGAATAGAGACCAGAGTCCAGACCAGAGACCAGACCAGGGACCAGACCAGAAACCAGACCAGGGACCAGACCAGAAACCAGACCAGGGACCAGACCAGAAACCAGACCAGAAACCAGACCAGAGTCAAGGCCAGAGACCAGACCAGGGACCAGACCAGAAACCAGACCAGGGACCAGACCAGGGAACAGACCAGAGTCCAGACCAGAGACCAGACCAGAGTCTAGACCAGAGTCGAGACCAGAGTCCAGACCAGAGTCCAGACCAGAGACCAGACCAGGGACCAGACCAGAAACCAGACCAGGGACCAGACCAGAAACCAGACCAGAAACAAGACCAGAGTCAAGGCCAGAGACCAGACCAGGGACCAGACCAGAAACCAGACCAGGGACCAGACCAGAAACCAGACCAGGGACCAGACCAGGGAACAGACCAGAGTCCAGACCAGAGTCCAGACCAGAGACCAGACCAGAGTCTAGACAAGAAACAAGACCAGGGACCAGACCAGAAACCAGACCAGGGACCAGACCAGAAACCAGACCAGAGTCCAGACCAGAGTCCAGACCAGAGTCCAGATCAGAGACCAGACCAGGGACCAGACCAGAGTCCAGACCAGAGTCTAGACCAGAATCCAGACCAGAGTCTAGACCAGAATCCAGACCAGGGACCAGACCAGGGACCAGACCAGAGTCCAGACCAGGGACCAGACCAGAAACCAGACCAGAAACAAAACCAGAGTCCAGACTAGAGACCAGACGAGGGACCAGACCAGAAACCAGACCAGGGTCCAGACCAGAAACCATACCAGAGTCCAGACCAGAGTCCAGACCAGGGACCAGACCAGAGACCAGACCAGGGACAAGACCAGAGACCAGACCAGAGACCAGACCAGAGACCAGACCAGAGTCTAGACCAGAATCCAGACCAGAGTCTAGACCAGAGTCCAGACAAGGGACCAGACCAGAGACCAGACCAGGGACCAGACCAGAAACCAGACCAGGGACCAGACCAGGGACCAGTCCAGAGTCGAGACCAGAGTCCAGTCCAGAGTCCAGACCAGAGACCAGACCAGGGACCAGACCAGAAACCAGACCAGGGACCAGACTAGAAACCAGACCAGAAACAAGACCAGAGTCCAGACCAGAGACCAGACCAGAGTCTAGACCAGAATCCAGACAAGAGTCCAGACCAGGGACCAGACCAGAAACCAGACCAGAATCCAGACCAGAGTCCAGACCAGAGTCTAGACCAGAAACCAGACCTGGGACCAGACCAGAAACCAGACCAGGGACCAGACCAGAAACCAGACCAGAGTCCAGACCAGAGTCCAGACCAGAGTCCAGATCAGAGACCAGACCAGGGACCAGACCAGAGTCCAGACCAGAGTCTAGACCAGAATCCAGACCAGGGACCAGACCAGAGTCCAGACCAGAGTCCAGACCAGGGACCAGACCAGAGTCCAGACCAGAGTCCAGACCAGGGACCAGACCAGGGACCAGACCAGAGTCCAGACCAGAGTCTAGACCAGAATCCAGACCAGGGACCAGACCAGGGACCAGACCAGAGTCCAGACCAGGGACCAGACCAGAAACAAAACCAGAGTCCAGACTAGAGACCAGACCAGGGACCAGACCAGAAACCAGACCAGGGTCCAGACCAGAAACCAGACCAGAGTCCAGACCAGAGTCCAGACCAGGGACCAGACCAGAGACCAGACCAGGGACAAGACCAGAGACCAGACCAGAGACCAGACCAGAGACCAGACCAGAGTCTAGACCAGAATCCAGACCAGAGTCTAGACCAGAGTCCAGACAAGGGACCAGACCAGAGACCAGACCAGGGACCAGACCAGAAACCAGACCAGGGACCAGACCAGGGACCAGTCCAGAGTCGAGACCAGAGTCCAGACCAGAGTCCAGACCAGAGACCAGACCAGGGACCAGACCAGAAACCAGACCAGGGACCAGACTAGAAACCAGACCAGAAACAAGACCAGAGTCCAGACCAGAGACCAGACCAGAGTCTAGACCAGAATCCAGACCAGAGTCCAGACCAGGGACCAGACCAGAAACCAGACCAGAATCCAGACCAGAGTCCAGACCAGAGTCTAGACCAGAAACCAGACCAGGGACCAGACCAGAAACCAGACCAGGGACCAGACATAAAACCAGACCAGAAACCAGACCAGGGACCAGACCAGAAACCAGACCAGGGACCAGACCAGAAACCAGACCAGAAACCAGACCAGAGTCCAGACCACAGTCCAGATCAGAGACCAGACCAGGGACCAGACCAGAGTCCAGACCAGAGTCTAGGCCAGAATCCAGACCAGGGACCAGACCAGAGTCCAGACCAGAGTCCAGACCAGGGACCAGAGCAGAGTCCAGACCAGAGTCCAGACCAGAATCCAGACCAGAGTCCAGACCAGAGTCTAGACCAGAATCCAGACCAGGGACCAGACCAGAAACCAGAGCAGGGACCAGACCAGAAACCAGACCAGGGACCAGACCAGGGACCAGACCAGAGTCCAGACCAGAGACCAGACCAGAGTCCAGACCAGAGTCTAGACCAGAATCCAGACCAAGGACCAGACCAGAGTCCAGACCAGAGTCCAGACCAGAGTCCAGACCTGGGACCAGACCAGAGTCCAGACCAGGGACCAGACCAGAATCCAGACCAGGGACCAGACCAGAGTCGAGACAAGAATCCAGACCAGGGACCAGACCAGAGTCCAGACCAGGGACCAGACCAGAGTCGAGACCAGAATCCAGACCAGGGACCAGACCAGAGTCCAGACCAGGGACCAGACCAGAGTCGAGACCAGAGTCCAGACCAGAGTCCAGACCAGAGACCAGACCAGGGACCAGACCAGAAACCAGACCAGGGACCAGACCAGAAACCAGACCAGAAACAAGACCAGAGTCAAGGCCAGAGACCAGACCAGGGACCAGACCAGAAACCAGACCAGGGACCAGACCAGAAACCAGACCAGGGACCAGACCAGGGAACAGACCAGAGTCCAGACCAGAGTCCAGACCAGAGACCAGACCAGAGTCTAGACCAGAGCCGAGACCAGAGTCCAGACCAGAGTCCAGACCGGAGACCAGACCAGGGACCAGATCAGAAACCAGACCAGGGACCAGACCAGAAACCAGACCAGAAACAAGACCAGAGTCAAGGCCAGAGACCAGACCAGGGACCAGACCAGAAACCAGACCAGGGACCAGACCAGAAACCAGACCAGGGACCAGACCAGGGAACAGACCAGAGTCCAGACTAGAGTCCAGACCAGAGACCAGACCAGAGTCTAGACCAGAGTCCAGACCAGAGTCCAGACCAGGGACCAGACCAGGGACCAGACCAGAGTCCAGACCAGGGACCAGACCAGAGTCCAGACCAGAGTCCAGACCAGAATCCAGACCAGAGTCCAGACCAGAGTCTAGACCAGAATCCAGACCAGGGACCAGACCAGAGACCAGACCAGAATCTAGACCAGAGACCAGAAAAGAATCCAGACGAGGGACCAGACCAGAAACCAGACCAGAATCAAGACCAGAGACCAGAGACCCAACCAGGGACCAGACCAGAAACAAGACCAGAGACCAAACCAGGGGCCTGACCAGATTAGAGACCAGAGTCCAGACCAGAGACCAGACCAGGGACCAGACCAGAAACCAGACCAGGGACCAGACCAGAAACCAGACCAGAAAACAGACCAGAAACCAGACCAGAGTCCAGACCAGAGTCCAGATCAGAGACCAGACCACGGACCAGACCAGAGTCCAGACCAGAGTCTAGACGAGAATCCAGACCAGGGACCAGACCAGAGTCCAGACCAGAGTCCAGACCAGGGACCAGATCAGGGACCAGACCAGAGTCCAGACCAGAGTCTAGACCAGAATCCAGACCAGAAACCAGACCAGGGACCAGACCAGAAACCAGACCAGAGTCCAGACCAGGGACTAGACCAGAGTCCAGACCAGAGTCCAGACCAGAAACCAGACCTGAGTCCAGACCAGGGACCAGACCAGAAACCAGACCAGAATCCAGACCAGAGTCCAGACCAGAGTCTAGACCAGAAACCAGACCAGGGACCAGACCAGAAACCAGACCAGGGACCAGACCAGAAACCAGACCAGAAACCAGACCAGAGTCCAGACCAGAGTCCAGATCAGAGAGCAGACCAGGGACCAGACCAGAGTCTAGACCAGAATGCAGACCAGGGACCAGACCAGGGACCAGACCAGAGTCCAGACCAGGGACCAGACCAGAGTCCAGACCAGAGTCCAGACCAGAATCCAGACCAGAGTCCAGACCAGAGTCTAGACCAGAATCCAGACCAGGGACCAGACCAGAATCCAGACCAGAGACCAGACCAGAATCTAGACCAGAGACCAGAAAAGAATCCAGACGAGGGACCAGACCAGAAACCAGACCAGAGTCCAGACCAGGGACTAGACCAGAGTCCAGACCAGAGTCCAGACCAGAAACCAGACCAGAGACCAGACCAGAGACCAGACCTGAATCCAGACGAGGGACCAGACCAGAGTCCAGACCAGAGACTAAAACAGTCCAGACCAGAATCAAGACCAGAGACCAGAGACCCAACCAGGGACCAGACCAGAAACAAGACCAGAGACCAAACCAGGGGCCTGACCAGAATAGAGACCAGAGTCCAGACCAGAGACCAGACCAGAATCCAGACGAGGGACCAGACCAGGATCCAGACCAGAATCTACACCAGAGACCAAACCAGAGACCAGACCACGGACCAGACCAGAATCAAGACCAGAAAAAAGACCTGAGACCAGATCAAGATCCAGACCAGAATCCCGACCAGAGACCAGAGCAGAATCTAGACCAGAGACCAGACCAGAGACCAGACCAGAAACCAGAGCAGGGACCAGACCAGAATCCAGACCAGAGTCGAGACGAGAGTCCAGACCAGAGTCCAGACCAGAGACCAGACCAGGGACCAGACCAGAGTCCAGACCAGAGTCTAGACCAGAATCCAGACCAGAAACCAGACCAGGGACCAGACCAGAAACCAGACCAGGGACCAGACCAGAAACCAGACCAGAGTCCAGACCAGGGACTAGACCAGAGTCCAGACCAGAGTCCAGACCAGAAACCAGACCTGAGTCCAGACCAGGGACCAGACCAGAAACCAGACCAGAATCCAGACCAGAGTCCAGACCAGAGTCTAGACCAGAAACCAGACAAGGGACAAGACCAGAAACCAGACCAGGGACCAGACCAGAGTCCAGACCAGAAACCAGACCAGAGTCCAGACCAGACCAGACCAGGGACCAGACCAGTGTCTAGACCAGAGTCCAGACCAGGGACCAGACCAGGGACCAGACCAGAGTCCAGACCAGGGACCAGACCAGAGTCCAGACCAGAGTCCAGACCAGAGTCCAGACCAGAATCCAGACCAGAGTCTAGACCAGAATCCAGACCAGGGACCAGACCAGAATCCAGACCAGAGACCAGACCAGAATCTAGACCAGAGACCAGAAAAGAATCCAGACGAGGGACCAGACCAGAAACCAGACCAGGGTCCAGACCAGGGACTAGACCAGAGTCCAGACCAGAGTCCAGACCAGAAACCAGACAAGAGACCAGACCAGAGACCAGACCTGAATCCAGACGAGGGACCAGACCAGAGTCCAGACCAGAGACTAAAACAGTCCAGACCAGAATCAAGACCAGAGACCAGAGACCCAACCAGGGACCAGACCAGAAACAAGACCAGAGACCAAACCAGGGGCCTGACCAGAATAGAGACCAGAGTCCAGACCAGAGACCAGACCAGAATCCAGACGAGGGACCAGACCAGGATCCAGACCAGAATCTACACCAGAGACCAAACCAGAGACCAGACCACGGACCAGACCAGAATCAAGACCAGAAAAAAGACCTGAGACCAGATCAAGATCCAGACCAGAATCCCGACCAGAGACCAGAGCAGAATCTAGACCAGAGACCAGACCAGAGACCAGACCAGAAACCAGACCAGGGACCAGACCAGAAACAAGACCAGAATCCAGACCAGAGTCCAGACCAGAGTCCAGACCAGAGACCAGACCAGGGACCAGACCAGAAACCAGACCAGGGACCAGACCAGAAACCAGACCAGAATCCAGACCAGAGTCCAGACCAGAGTCCAGACCAGAGACCAGACCAGGGACCAGACCAGAAACCAGACCAGGGACCAGACCAGAAACCAGACCAGAAAACAGACCAGAAACCAGACCAGAGTCCAGACCAGAGTCCAGATCAGAGACCAGACCACGGACCAGACCAGAGTCCAGACCAGAGTCTAGACGAGAATCCAGACCAGGGACCAGACCAGAGTCCAGACCAGAGTCCAGACCAGGGACCAGATCAGGGACCAGACCAGAGTCCAGACCAGAGTCCAGACCAGGGACCAGACCAGGGACCAGACCAGAGTGCAGACCAGGGACCAGACCAGAAACCAGACCAGAAACAAGACCAGAGTCCAGACCAGAGTCCAGACCAGGGACCAGACCAGAAACCAGACCAGGGACCAGACCAGGGACCAGACCAGAAACCAGACCAGAAACCAGACCAGAGTCCAGACCAGAAACCAGACCAGAAACCAGCCCAGGGACCAGACCAGAAACCAAACCAGAATCCAGACCAGAAACCAGACCAGGGACCAGACCAGAAACCAGACCAGAGTCCAGACCAGGGACCAGACCAGAGTCCAGACCAGAGTCCAGACCAGAAACCAGACCAGAGTCCAGACCAGGGACCAGACCAGGGACCAGACCAGAATCCAGACCAGAGTCCAGAACAGAGTCCAGACCAGAGTCTAGACCAGTAACCAGACCAGGGACCAGACCAGAAACCAGACCAGAGTCCAGACCAGAGTCCAGATCAGAGACCAGACCAGGGACCAGACCAGAGTCCAGACCAGAGTCTAGACCAGAATCCAGACCAGAAACCAGACCAGGGACCAGACCAGAAACCAGACCAGGGACCAGACCAGAAACCAGACCAGAGTCCAGACCAGGGACCAGACCAGAAACCAGACCAGGGACCAGACCAGAAACCAGACCAGAGTCCAGACCAGAGTCCAGATCAGAGACCAGACCAGGGACCAGACCAGAGTCTAGACCAGAATCCAGACCAGGGACCAGACCAGGGACCAGACCAGAGTCCAGACCAGGGACCAGACCAGGGACCAGACCAGAGTCCAGACCAGAGTCCAGACCAGAGTCCAGACCAGAATCCAGACCAGAGTCCAGACCAGAGTCTAGACCAGAATCCAGACCAGGGACCAGACCAGAATCCAGACCAGAGACCAGACCAGAATCTAGACCAGAGACCAGAAAAGAATCCAGACGAGGGACCAGACCAGAATCTAGACCAGAGACCAGAAAAGAATCCAGACGAGGGACCAGACCAGAAACCAGACCAGAGTCCAGACCAGGGACTAGACCAGAGTCCAGACCAGAGTCCAGACCAGAAACCAGACCAGAGACCAGACCAGAGACCAGACCTGAATCCAGACGAGGGACCAGACCAGAGTCCAGACCAGAGACTAAAACAGTCCAGACCAGAATCAAGACCAGAGACCAGAGACCCAACCAGGGACCAGACCTGAAACAAGACCAGAGACCAAACCAGGGGCCTGACCAGAATAGAGACCAGAGTCCAGACCAGAGACCAGACCAGAATCCAGACGAGGGACCAGACCAGGATCCAGACCAGAATCTACACCAGAGACCAAACCAGAGACCAGACCACGGACCAGACCAGAATCAAGACCAGAAAAAAGACCTGAGACCAGATCAAGATCCAGACCAGAATCCCGACCAGAGACCAGAGCAGAATCTAGACCAGAGACCAGACCAGAGACCAGACCAGAAACCAGACCAGGGACCAGACCAGAAACCAGACCAGAATCCAGACCAGAGTCGAGACCAGAGTCCAGACCAGAGTCCAGACCAGAAACCAGACCAGGGACCAGACCAGAAACCAGACCAGGGACCAGACCAGAAACCAGACCAGAATCCAGACCAGAGTCCAGACCAGAGTGTAGACCAGAAACCAGACCAGGGACCAGACCAGAAACCAGACCAGGGACCAGACCAGAAACCAGACCAGAAAACAGACCAGAAACCAGACCAGAGTCCAGACCAGAGTCCAGATCAGAGACCAGACCACGGACCAGACCAGAGTCTAGACGAGAATCCAGACCAGGGACCAGACCAGAGTCCAGACCAGAGTCCAGACCAGGGACCAGATCAGGGACCAGACCAGAGTCCAGACCAGAGTCCAGACCAGGGACCAGACCAGGGACCAGACCAGAGTGCAGACCAGGGACCAGACCAGAAACCAGACCAGAAACAAGACCAGAGTCCAGACCAGAGTCCAGACCAGGGACCAGACCAGAAACCAGACCAGGGACCAGACCAGGGACCAGACCAGGGACCAGACCAGAAACCAGACCAGAGTCCAGACCAGAAACCAGACCAGAAACCAGACCAGAAACCAGACCAGGGACCAGACCAGAAACCAAACCAGAATCCAGACCAGAAACCAGACCAGGGACCAGACCAGAAACCAGACCAGGGACCAGACCAGAAACCAGACCAGAGTCCAGACCAGAGTCTAGACCAGAATCCAGACCAGGGACCAGACCAGAATCCAGACCAGAGACCAGACCAGAATCTAGACCAGAGACCAGAAAAGAATCCAGACGAGGGACCAGACCAGAATCTAGACCAGAGACCAGAAAAGAATCCAGACGAGGGACCAGACCAGAAACCAGACCAGAGTCCAGACCAGGGACTAGACCAGAGTCCAGACCAGAATCCAGACCAGAGACCAGACCAGAATCTAGACCAGAGACCAGAAAAGAATCCAGACGAGGGACCAGACCAGAATCTAGACCAGAGACCAGAAAAGAATCCAGACGAGGGACCAGACCAGAAACCAGACCAGAGTCCAGACCAGAGACCAGACCAGAAACCAGACCAGGGACCAGACCAGGGACCAGACCAGAGTCCAGACCAGGGACCAGACCAGGGACCAGACCAGAGTCCAGACCAGAGTCCAGACCAGAGTCCAGACCAGAATCCAGACCAGAGTCCAGACCAGAGTCTAGACCAGAATCCAGACCAGGGACCAGACCAGAATCCAGACCAGAGACCAGACCAGAATCTAGACCAGAGACCAGAAAAGAATCCAGACGAGGGACCAGACCAGAATCTAGACCAGAGACCAGAAAAGAATCCAGACGAGGGACCAGACCAGAAACCAGACCAGAGTCCAGACCAGGGACTAGACCAGAGTCCAGACCAGAGTCCAGACCAGAAACCAGACCAGAGACCAGACCAGAGACCAGACCTGAATCCAGACGAGGGACCAGACCAGAGTCCAGACCAGAGACTAAAACAGTCCAGACCAGAATCAAGACCAGAGACCAGAGACCCAACCAGGGACCAGACCTGAAACAAGACCAGAGACCAAACCAGGGGCCTGACCAGAATAGAGACCAGAGTCCAGACCAGAGACCAGACCAGAATCCAGACGAGGGACCAGACCAGGATCCAGACCAGAATCTACACCAGAGACCAAACCAGAGACCAGACCACGGACCAGACCAGAATCAAGACCAGAAAAAAGACCTGAGACCAGATCAAGATCCAGACCAGAATCCCGACCAGAGACCAGAGCAGAATCTAGACCAGAGACCAGACCAGAGACCAGACCAGAAACCAGACCAGGGACCAGACCAGAAACCAGACCAGAATCCAGACCAGAGTCGAGACCAGAGTCCAGACCAGAGTCCAGACCAGAGACCAGACCAGGGACCAGACCAGAAACCAGACCAGGGACCAGACCAGAAACCAGACCAGAATCCAGACCAGAGTCCAGACCAGAGTGTAGACCAGAAACCAGACCAGGGACCAGACCAGAAACCAGACCAGAGCCCAGACCAGGGACCAGACCAGGGACCAGACCAGAGTCCAGACCAGAGTCCAGACCAGAGTCCAGACCAGAATCCAGACCAGAGTCCAGACCAGAGTCTAGACCAGAATCCAGACCAGGGACCAGACCAGAATCCAGACCAGAGACCAGACCAGAATCTAGACCAGAGACCAGAAAAGAATCCAGACGAGGGACCAGACCAGAATCTAGACCAGAGACCAGAAAAGAATCCAGACGAGGGACCAGACCAGAAACCAGACCAGAGTCCAGACCAGGGACTAGACCAGAGTCCAGACCAGAGTCCAGACCAGAAACCAGACCAGAGACCAGACCAGAGACCAGACCTGAATCCAGACGAGGGACCAGACCAGAGTCCAGACCAGAGACTAAAACAGTCCAGACCAGAATCAAGACCAGAGACCAGAGACCCAACCAGGGACCAGACCTGAAACAAGACCAGAGACCAAACCAGGGGCCTGACCAGAATAGAGACCAGAGTCCAGACCAGAGACCAGACCAGAATCCAGACGAGGGACCAGACCAGGATCCAGACCAGAATCTACACCAGAGACCAAACCAGAGACCAGACCACGGACCAGACCAGAATCAAGACCAGAAAAAAGACCTGAGACCAGATCAAGATCCAGACCAGAATCCCGACCAGAGACCAGAGCAGAATCTAGACCAGAGACCAGACCAGAGACCAGACCAGAAACCAGACCAGGGACCAGACCAGAAACCAGACCAGAATCCAGACCAGAGTCGAGACCAGAGTCCAGACCAGAGTCCAGACCAGAAACCAGACCAGGGACCAGACCAGAAACCAGACCAGGGACCAGACCAGAAACCAGACCAGAATCCAGACCAGAGTCCAGACCAGAGTGTAGACCAGAAACCAGACCAGGGACCAGACCAGAAACCAGACCAGGGACCAGACCAGAAACCAGACCAGAAAACAGACCAGAAACCAGACCAGAGTCCAGACCAGAGTCCAGATCAGAGACCAGACCACGGACCAGACCAGAGTCTAGACGAGAATCCAGACCAGGGACCAGACCAGAGTCCAGACCAGAGTCCAGACCAGGGACCAGATCAGGGACCAGACCAGAGTCCAGACCAGAGTCCAGACCAGGGACCAGACCAGGGACCAGACCAGAGTGCAGACCAGGGACCAGACCAGAAACCAGACCAGAAACAAGACCAGAGTCCAGACCAGAGTCCAGACCAGGGACCAGACCAGAAACCAGACCAGGGACCAGACCAGGGACCAGACCAGGGACCAGACCAGAAACCAGACCAGAGTCCAGACCAGAAACCAGACCAGAAACCAGACCAGAAACCAGACCAGGGACCAGACCAGAAACCAAACCAGAATCCAGACCAGAAACCAGACCAGGGACCAGACCAGAAACCAGACCAGGGACCAGACCAGAAACCAGACCAGAGTCCAGACCAGAGTCTAGACCAGAATCCAGACCAGGGACCAGACCAGAATCCAGACCAGAGACCAGACCAGAATCTAGACCAGAGACCAGAAAAGAATCCAGACGAGGGACCAGACCAGAATCTAGACCAGAGACCAGAAAAGAATCCAGACGAGGGACCAGACCAGAAACCAGACCAGAGTCCAGACCAGGGACTAGACCAGAGTCCAGACCAGAGTCCAGACCAGAAACCAGACCAGAGACCAGACCAGAGACCAGACCTGAATCCAGACGAGGGACCAGACCAGAGTCCAGACCAGAGACTAAAACAGTCCAGACCAGAATCAAGACCAGAGACCAGAGACCCAACATGGGACCAGACCAGAAACAAGACCAGAGACCAAACCAGGGGCCTGACCAGAATAGAGACCAGAGTCCAGACCAGAGACCAGACCAGAATCCAGACGAGGGACCAGACCAGGATCCAGACCAGAATCTACACCAGAGACCAAACCAGAGACCAGACCACGGACCAGACCAGAATCAAGACCAGAAAAAAGACCTGAGACCAGATCAAGATCCAGACCAGAATCCCGACCAGAGACCAGAGCAGAATCTAGACCAGAGACCAGACCAGAGACCAGACCAGAAACCAGACCAGGGACCAGACCAGAAACCAGACCAGAATCCAGACCAGAGTCGAGACCAGAGTCCAGACCAGAGTCCAGACCAGAGACCAGACCAGGGACCAGACCAGAAACCAGACCAGGGACCAGACCAGAAACCAGACCAGAATCCAGACCAGAGTCCAGACCAGAGTGTAGACCAGAAACCAGACCAGGGACCAGACCAGAAACCAGACCAGGGACCAGACCAGAAACCAGACCAGAAAACAGACCAGAAACCAGACCAGAGTCCAGACCAGAGTCCAGATCAGAGACCAGACCACGGACCAGACCAGAGTCCAGACCAGAGTCTTGACGAGAATCCAGACCAGGGACCAGACCAGAGTCCAGACCAGAGTCCAGACCAGGGACCAGATCAGGGACCAGACCAGAGTCCAGACCAGAGTCCAGACCAGGGACCAGACCAGGGACCAGACCAGAGTGCAGACCAGGGACCAGACCAGAAACCAGACCAGAAACCAGACCAGAAACAAGACCAGAGTCCAGACCAGAGTCCAGACCAGGGACCAGACCAGAAACCAGACCAGAATCCAGACCAGGGACCAGACCAGAAACCAGACCAGAAACCAGACCAGAGTCCAGACCAGAAACCAGACCAGAAACCAGCCCAGGGACCAGACCAGGGACCAGACCAGAAACCAAACCAGAGACCAGACCAGAATCTAGACCAGAGACCAGAAAAGAATCCAGACGAGGGACCAGACCAGAATCTAGACCAGAGACCAGAAAAGAATCCAGACGAGGGACCAGACCAGAAACCAGACCAGAGTCCAGACCAGGGACTAGACCAGAGTCCGGACCAGAGTCCAGACCAGAAACCAGACCAGAGACCAGACCAGAGACCAGACCTGAATCCAGACAAGGGACCAGACCAGAGTCCAGACCAGAGACTAAAACAGTCCAGACCAGAATCAAGACCAGAGACCAGAGACCCAACCAGGGACCAGACCAGAAACAAGACCAGAGACCAAACCAGGGGCCTGACCAGAATAGAGACCAGAGTCCAGACCAGAAACCAGACCAGGGACCAGACCAGAAACCAGACCAGAGTCCAGACCAGGGACCAGACCAGAGTCCAGACCAGAGTCCAGACCAGGGACCAGACCAGAAACCAGACCAGGGACCAGACCAGGGACCAGACCAGAAACCAGACCAGAAACCAGACCAGAGTCCAGACCAGAAACCAGACCAGAAACCAGCCCAGGGACCAGACCAGAAACCAAACCAGAATCCAGACCAGAAACCAGACCAGGGACCAGACCACAAACCAGACCAGAGTCCAGACCAGGGACCAGACCAGAGTCCAGACCAGAGTCCAGACCAGAAACCAGACCAGAGTCCAGACCAGGGACCAGACCAGGGACCAGACCAGAATCCAGACCAGAGTCCAGAACAGAGTCCAGACCAGAGTCTAGACCAGTAACCAGACCAGGGACCAGACCAGAAACCAGACCAGAGTCCAGACCAGAGTCCAGATCAGAGACCAGACCAGGGACCAGACCAGAGTCCAGACCAGAGTCTAGACCAGAATCCAGACCAGAAACCAGACCAGGGACCAGACCAGAAACCAGACCAGGGACCAGACCAGAAACCAGACCAGAGTCCAGACCAGGGACCAGACCAGAAACCAGACCAGGGACCAGACCAGAAACCAGACCAGAGTCCAGACCAGAGTCCAGATCAGAGACCAGACCAGGGACCAGACCAGAGTCTAGACCAGAATCCAGACCAGGGACCAGACCAGGGACCAGACCAGAGTCCAGACCAGGGACCAGACCAGGGACCAGACCAGAGTCCAGACCAGAGTCCAGACCAGAGTCCAGACCAGAATCCAGACCAGAGTCCAGACCAGAGTCTAGACCAGAATCCAGACCAGGGACCAGACCAGAATCCAGACCAGAGACCAGACCAGAATCTAGACCAGAGACCAGAAAAGAATCCAGACGAGGGACCAGACCAGAATCTAGACCAGAGACCAGAAAAGAATCCAGACGAGGGACCAGACCAGAAACCAGACCAGAGTCCAGACCAGGGACTAGACCAGAGTCCAGACCAGAGTCCAGACCAGAAACCAGACCAGAGACCAGACCAGAGACCAGACCTGAATCCAGACGAGGGACCAGACCAGAGTCCAGACCAGAGACTAAAACAGTCCAGACCAGAATCAAGACCAGAGACCAGAGACCCAACCAGGGACCAGACCTGAAACAAGACCAGAGACCAAACCAGGGGCCTGACCAGAATAGAGACCAGAGTCCAGACCAGAGACCAGACCAGAATCCAGACGAGGGACCAGACCAGGATCCAGACCAGAATCTACACCAGAGACCAAACCAGAGACCAGACCACGGACCAGACCAGAATCAAGACCAGAAAAAAGACCTGAGACCAGATCAAGATCCAGACCAGAATCCCGACCAGAGACCAGAGCAGAATCTAGACCAGAGACCAGACCAGAGACCAGACCAGAAACCAGACCAGGGACCAGACCAGAAACCAGACCAGAATCCAGACCAGAGTCGAGACCAGAGTCCAGACCAGAGTCCAGACCAGAGACCAGACCAGGGACCAGACCAGAAACCAGACCAGGGACCAGACCAGAAACCAGACCAGAATCCAGACCAGAGTCCAGACCAGAGTGTAGACCAGAAACCAGACCAGGGACCAGACCAGAAACCAGACCAGGGACCAGACCAGAAACCAGACCAGAAAACAGACCAGAAACCAGACCAGAGTCCAGACCAGAGTCCAGATCAGAGACCAGACCACGGACCAGACCAGAGTCTAGACGAGAATCCAGACCAGGGACCAGACCAGAGTCCAGACCAGAGTCCAGACCAGGGACCAGATCAGGGACCAGACCAGAGTCCAGACCAGAGTCCAGACCAGGGACCAGACCAGGGACCAGACCAGAGTGCAGACCAGGGACCAGACCAGAAACCAGACCAGAAACAAGACCAGAGTCCAGACCAGAGTCCAGACCAGGGACCAGACCAGAAACCAGACCAGGGACCAGACCAGGGACCAGACCAGGGACCAGACCAGAAACCAGACCAGAGTCCAGACCAGAAACCAGACCAGAAACCAGACCAGAAACCAGACCAGGGACCAGACCAGAAACCAAACCAGAATCCAGACCAGAAACCAGACCAGGGACCAGACCAGAAACCAGACCAGGGACCAGACCAGAAACCAGACCAGAGTCCAGACCAGAGTCTAGACCAGAATCCAGACCAGGGACCAGACCAGAATCCAGACCAGAGACCAGACCAGAATCTAGACCAGAGACCAGAAAAGAATCCAGACGAGGGACCAGACCAGAATCTAGACCAGAGACCAGAAAAGAATCCAGACGAGGGACCAGACCAGAAACCAGACCAGAGTCCAGACCAGGGACTAGACCAGAGTCCAGACCAGAGTCCAGACCAGAAACCAGACCAGAGACCAGACCTGAATCCAGACGAGGGACCAGACCAGAGTCCAGACCAGAGACTAAAACAGTCCAGACCAGAATCAAGACCAGAGACCAGAGACCCAACCAGGGACCAGACCAGAAACAAGACCAGAGACCAAACCAGGGGCCTGACCAGAATAGAGACCAGAGTCCAGACCAGAGACCAGACCAGAATCCAGACGAGGGACCAGACCAGGATCCAGACCAGAATCTACACCAGAGACCAAACCAGAGACCAGACCACGGACCAGACCAGAATCAAGACCAGAAAAAAGACCTGAGACCAGATCAAGATCCAGACCAGAATCCCGACCAGAGACCAGAGCAGAATCTAGACCAGAGACCAGACCAGAGACCAGACCAGAAACCAGACCAGGGACCAGACCAGAAACCAGACCAGAATCCAGACCAGAGTCGAGACCAGAGTCCAGACCAGAGTCCAGACCAGAGACCAGACCAGGGACCAGACCAGAAACCAGACCAGGGACCAGACCAGAAACCAGACCAGAATCCAGACCAGAGTCCAGACCAGAGTGTAGACCAGAAACCAGACCAGGGACCAGACCAGAAACCAGACCAGGGACCAGACCAGAAACCAGACCAGAAAACAGACCAGAAACCAGACCAGAGTCCAGACCAGAGTCCAGATCAGAGACCAGACCACGGACCAGACCAGAGTCCAGACCAGAGTCTTGACGAGAATCCAGACCAGGGACCAGACCAGAGTCCAGACCAGAGTCCAGACCAGGGACCAGATCAGGGACCAGACCAGAGTCCAGACCAGAGTCCAGACCAGGGACCAGACCAGGGACCAGACCAGAGTGCAGACCAGGGACCAGACCAGAAACCAGACCAGAAACCAGACCAGAAACAAGACCAGAGTCCAGACCAGAGTCCAGACCAGGGACCAGACCAGAAACCAGACCAGAATCCAGACCAGGGACCAGACCAGAAACCAGACCAGAAACCAGACCAGAGTCCAGACCAGAAACCAGACCAGAAACCAGCCCAGGGACCAGACCAGGGACCAGACCAGAAACCAAACCAGAGACCAGACCAGAATCTAGACCAGAGACCAGAAAAGAATCCAGACGAGGGACCAGACCAGAATCTAGACCAGAGACCAGAAAAGAATCCAGACGAGGGACCAGACCAGAAACCAGACCAGAGTCCAGACCAGGGACTAGACCAGAGTCCGGACCAGAGTCCAGACCAGAAACCAGACCAGAGACCAGACCAGAGACCAGACCTGAATCCAGACAAGGGACCAGACCAGAGTCCAGACCAGAGACTAAAACAGTCCAGACCAGAATCAAGACCAGAGACCAGAGACCCAACCAGGGACCAGACCAGAAACAAGACCAGAGACCAAACCAGGGGCCTGACCAGAATAGAGACCAGAGTCCAGACCAGAAACCAGACCAGGGACCAGACCAGAAACCAGACCAGAGTCCAGACCAGGGACCAGACCAGAGTCCAGACCAGAGTCCAGACCAGAGTCTAGACCAGTAACCAGACCAGGGACCAGACCAGAAACCAGACCAGAAACCAGACCAGAGTCCAGATCAGAGACCAGACCAGGGACCAGACCAGAGTCCAGACCAGAGACTAGACCAGAATCCAGACCAGAAACCAGACCAGGGACCAGACCAGAAACCAGACCAGGGACCAGACCAGAAACCAGACCAGAGTCCAGACCAGGAACTAGACCAGAGTCCAGACCAGAGTCCAGACCAGAAACCAGACCAGAGTCCAGACCAGGGACCAGACCAGAAACCAGACCAGAATCCAGACCAGAGTCCAGACCAGAGTCTAGACCAGAAACCAGACCAGGGACCAGACCAGAAACCAGACCAGAAACCAGACCAGAGTCCAGACCAGAGTCCAGATCAGAGACCAGACCAGGGACCAGACCAGAGTCTAGACCAGAATCCAGACCAGGGACCAGACCAGGGACCAGACCAGAGTCCAGACCAGGGACCAGACCAGGGACCAGACCAGAGTCCAGACCAGAGTCCAGACCAGAGTCCAGACCGGAGTCCAGACCAGAGTCTAGACCAGAATCCAGACCAGGGACCAGACCAGAAACCAGACCAGGGACCAGACCAGAAACCAGACCAGAAAACAGACCAGAAACCAGACCAGAGTCCAGACCAGAGTCCAGATCAGAGACCAGACCACGGACCAGACCAGAGTCCAGACCAGAGTCTAGACGAGAATCCAGACCAGGGACCAGACCAGAGTCCAGACCAGAGTCCAGACCAGGGACCAGATCAGGGACCAGACCAGAGTCCAGACCAGAAACCAGACCAGAAACCAGACCAGAAACAAGACCAGAGTCCAGACCAGAGTCCAGACCAGGGACCAGACCAGAAACCAGACCAGGGACCAGACCAGGGACCAGACCAGAAACCAGACCAGAAACCAGACCAGAGTCCAGACCAGAAACCAGACCAGAAACCAGCCCAGGGACCAGACCAGGGACCAGACCAGAAACCAGACCAGAGTCCAGACCAGGGACCAGACCAGAGTCCAGACCAGAGTCCAGACCAGAGTCTAGACCAGAATCCAGACCAGGGACCAGACCAGAATCCAGACCAGAGACCAGACAAGAATCTAGACCAGAGACCAGAAAAGAATCCAGACGAGGGACCAGACCAGAATCTAGACCAGAGACCAGAAAAGAATCCAGACGAGGGACCAGACCAGAAACCAGACCAGAGTCCAGATCAGAGTCCAGATCAGAGACCAGACCACGGACCAGACCAGAGTCTAGACGAGAATCCAGACCAGGGACCAGACCAGAGTCCAGACCAGAGTCCAGACCAGGGACCAGATCAGGGACCAGACCAGAGTCCAGACCAGAGTCCAGACCAGGGACCAGACCAGGGACCAGACCAGAGTGCAGACCAGGGACCAGACCAGAAACCAGACCAGAAACAAGACCAGAGTCCAGACCAGAGTCCAGACCAGGGACCAGACCAGAAACCAGACCAGGGACCAGACCAGGGACCAGACCAGGGACCAGACCAGAAACCAGACCAGAGTCCAGACCAGAAACCAGACCAGAAACCAGACCAGAAACCAGACCAGGGACCAGACCAGAAACCAAACCAGAATCCAGACCAGAAACCAGACCAGGGACCAGACCAGAAACCAGACCAGGGACCAGACCAGAAACCAGACCAGAGTCCAGACCAGAGTCTAGACCAGAATCCAGACCAGGGACCAGACCAGAATCCAGACCAGAGACCAGACCAGAATCTAGACCAGAGACCAGAAAAGAATCCAGACGAGGGACCAGACCAGAATCTAGACCAGAGACCAGAAAAGAATCCAGACGAGGGACCAGACCAGAAACCAGACCAGAGTCCAGACCAGGGACTAGACCAGAGTCCAGACCAGAGTCCAGACCAGAAACCAGACCAGAGACCAGACCTGAATCCAGACGAGGGACCAGACCAGAGTCCAGACCAGAGACTAAAACAGTCCAGACCAGAATCAAGACCAGAGACCAGAGACCCAACCAGGGACCAGACCAGAAACAAGACCAGAGACCAAACCAGGGGCCTGACCAGAATAGAGACCAGAGTCCAGACCAGAGACCAGACCAGAATCCAGACGAGGGACCAGACCAGGATCCAGACCAGAATCTACACCAGAGACCAAACCAGAGACCAGACCACGGACCAGACCAGAATCAAGACCAGAAAAAAGACCTGAGACCAGATCAAGATCCAGACCAGAATCCCGACCAGAGACCAGAGCAGAATCTAGACCAGAGACCAGACCAGAGACCAGACCAGAAACCAGACCAGGGACCAGACCAGAAACCAGACCAGAATCCAGACCAGAGTCGAGACCAGAGTCCAGACCAGAGTCCAGACCAGAGACCAGACCAGGGACCAGACCAGAAACCAGACCAGGGACCAGACCAGAAACCAGACCAGAATCCAGACCAGAGTCCAGACCAGAGTGTAGACCAGAAACCAGACCAGGGACCAGACCAGAAACCAGACCAGGGACCAGACCAGAAACCAGACCAGAAAACAGACCAGAAACCAGACCAGAGTCCAGACCAGAGTCCAGATCAGAGACCAGACCACGGACCAGACCAGAGTCCAGACCAGAGTCTTGACGAGAATCCAGACCAGGGACCAGACCAGAGTCCAGACCAGAGTCCAGACCAGGGACCAGATCAGGGACCAGACCAGAGTCCAGACCAGAGTCCAGACCAGGGACCAGACCAGGGACCAGACCAGAGTGCAGACCAGGGACCAGACCAGAAACCAGACCAGAAACCAGACCAGAAACAAGACCAGAGTCCAGACCAGAGTCCAGACCAGGGACCAGACCAGAAACCAGACCAGAATCCAGACCAGGGACCAGACCAGAAACCAGACCAGAAACCAGACCAGAGTCCAGACCAGAAACCAGACCAGAAACCAGCCCAGGGACCAGACCAGGGACCAGACCAGAAACCAAACCAGAGACCAGACCAGAATCTAGACCAGAGACCAGAAAAGAATCCAGACGAGGGACCAGACCAGAATCTAGACCAGAGACCAGAAAAGAATCCAGACGAGGGACCAGACCAGAAACCAGACCAGAGTCCAGACCAGGGACTAGACCAGAGTCCGGACCAGAGTCCAGACCAGAAACCAGACCAGAGACCAGACCAGAGACCAGACCTGAATCCAGACAAGGGACCAGACCAGAGTCCAGACCAGAGACTAAAACAGTCCAGACCAGAATCAAGACCAGAGACCAGAGACCCAACCAGGGACCAGACCAGAAACAAGACCAGAGACCAAACCAGGGGCCTGACCAGAATAGAGACCAGAGTCCAGACCAGAAACCAGACCAGGGACCAGACCAGAAACCAGACCAGAGTCCAGACCAGGGACCAGACCAGAGTCCAGACCAGAGTCCAGACCAGAGTCTAGACCAGTAACCAGACCAGGGACCAGACCAGAAACCAGACCAGAAACCAGACCAGAGTCCAGATCAGAGACCAGACCAGGGACCAGACCAGAGTCCAGACCAGAGACTAGACCAGAATCCAGACCAGAAACCAGACCAGGGACCAGACCAGAAACCAGACCAGGGACCAGACCAGAAACCAGACCAGAGTCCAGACCAGGAACTAGACCAGAGTCCAGACCAGAGTCCAGACCAGAAACCAGACCAGAGTCCAGACTAGGGACCAGACCAGAAACCAGACCAGAATCCAGACCAGAGTCCAGACCAGAGTCTAGACCAGAAACCAGACCAGGGACCAGACCAGAAACCAGACCAGAAACCAGACCAGAGTCCAGACCAGAGTCCAGATCAGAGACCAGACCAGGGACCAGACCAGAGTCTAGACCAGAATCCAGACCAGGGACCAGACCAGGGACCAGACCAGAGTCCAGACCAGGGACCAGACCAGGGACCAGACCAGAGTCCAGACCAGAGTCCAGACCAGAGTCCAGACCGGAGTCCAGACCAGAGTCTAGACCAGAATCCAGACCAGGGACCAGACCAGAAACCAGACCAGGGACCAGACCAGAAACCAGACCAGAAAACAGACCAGAAACCAGACCAGAGTCCAGACCAGAGTCCAGATCAGAGACCAGACCACGGACCAGACCAGAGTCCAGACCAGAGTCTAGACGAGAATCCAGACCAGGGACCAGACCAGAGTCCAGACCAGAGTCCAGACCAGGGACCAGATCAGGGACCAGACCAGAGTCCAGACCAGAAACCAGACCAGAAACCAGACCAGAAACAAGACCAGAGTCCAGACCAGAGTCCAGACCAGGGACCAGACCAGAAACCAGACCAGGGACCAGACCAGGGACCAGACCAGAAACCAGACCAGAAACCAGACCAGAGTCCAGACCAGAAACCAGACCAGAAACCAGCCCAGGGACCAGACCAGGGACCAGACCAGAAACCAGACCAGAGTCCAGACCAGGGACCAGACCAGAGTCCAGACCAGAGTCCAGACCAGAGTCTAGACCAGAATCCAGACCAGGGACCAGACCAGAATCCAGACCAGAGACCAGACAAGAATCTAGACCAGAGACCAGAAAAGAATCCAGACGAGGGACCAGACCAGAATCTAGACCAGAGACCAGAAAAGAATCCAGACGAGGGACCAGACCAGAAACCAGACCAGAGTCCAGACCAGGGACTAGACCAGAGTCCAGACCAGAAACCAGACCAGAGACCAGACCAGAGACCAGACCTGAATCCAGACGAGGGACCAGACCAGAGTCCAGACCAGAGACTAAAACAGTCCAGACCAGAATCAAGACCAGAGACCAGAGACCCAACCAGGGACCAGACCAGAAACAAGACCAGAGACCAAACCAGGGGCCTGACCAGAATAGAGACCAGAGTCCAGACCAGAGACCAGACCAGAATCCAGACGAGGGACCAGACCAGGATCCAGACCAGAATCTACACCAGAGACCAAACCAGAGACCAGACCACGGACCAGACCAGAATCAAGACCAGAAAAAAGACCTGAGACCAGATCAAGATCCAGACCAGAATCCCGACCAGAGACCAGAGCAGAATCTAGACCAGAGACCAGACCAGAGACCAGACCAGAAACCAGACCAGGGACCAGACCAGAAACCAGACCAGAATCCAGACCAGAGTCGAGACCAGAGTCCAGACCAGAGTCCAGACCAGAGACCAGACCAGGGACCAGACCAGAAACCAGACCAGGGACCAGACCAGAAACCAGACCAGAATCCAGACCAGAGTCCAGACCAGAGTGTAGACCAGAAACCAGACCAGGGACCAGACCAGAAACCAGACCAGGGACCAGACCAGAAACCAGACCAGAAAACAGACCAGAAACCAGACCAGAGTCCAGACCAGAGTCCAGATCAGAGACCAGACCACGGACCAGACCAGAGTCCAGACCAGAGTCTAGACGAGAATCCAGACCAGGGACCAGACCAGAGTCCAGACCAGAGTCCAGACCAGGGACAAGATCAGGGACCAGACCAGAATCCAGACCAGAGTCCAGACCAGGGACCAGACCAGGGACCAGACCAGAGTGCAGACCAGGGACCAGACCAGAAACCAGACCAGAAACCAGACCAGAAACAAGACCAGAGTCCAGACCAGAGTCCAGACCAGAGTCCAGACCAGGGACCAGACCAGGGACCAGACCAGAGACCAGACCAGAGACCAGACCAGAATCTAGACCAGAGACCAGACCAGAGACCAGACCAGAAACCAGACCAGGGACCAGACCAGAAACCAGACCATAATCCAGACCAGAGTCGAGACCAGAGTCCAGACCAGAGTCCAGACCAGAGACCAGACCAGGGACCAGACCTGAAACCAGACCAGGGACCAGACCAGGGACCAGACCAGAAACCAGACCAGAGTCCAGACCAGAGTCCAGACCAGAGACCAGATCAGAGACCAGACCAGGGACCAGACCAGAGTCCAGACCAGAGTCTAGACCAGAATCCAGACCAGGGACCAGACCAGAAACCAGACCAGGGTCCAGACCAGAAACCAGACCAGAGTCCAGACCAGGGACCAGACCAGAAACCAGACCAGAGTCCAGACCAGAGTCTAGACCAGAAACCAGACCAGGGACCAGACCAGAAACCAGACCAGGGACCAGACCAGAAACCAGACCAGAAACCAGACCAGAGTCCAGACCAGGGACCAGACCAGAGTCCAGACCAGAGTCTAGACCAGAATCCAGACCAGAAACCAGACCAGGGACCAGACCAGAAACCAGACCAGGGACCAGACCAGAAACCAGACCAGAGTCCAGACCAGAGTCCAGACCAGAAACCAGACCAGAGTCCAGACCAGAGTCCAGACCAGAGTCTAGACCAGAAACCAGACCAGGGACCAGACCAGAAACCAGACCAGGGACCAGACCAGAAACCAGACCAGAAACCAGACCAGAGTCCAGACCAGAGTCCAGATCAGAGACCAGACCAGGGACCAGACCAGAGTCTAGACCAGAATCCAGACCAGGGACCAGACCAGGGACCAGACCAGAGTCCAGACCAGGGACCAGACCAGGGACCAGACCAGAGTCCAGACCAGAGTCCAGACCAGAGACCAGACCAGAATCCAGACCAGAGTCCAGACCAGAGTCTAGACCAGAATCCAGACCAGGGACCAGACCAGAATCCAGACCAGAAACCAGACCAGAATCTAGACCAGAGACCAGAAAAGAATCCAGACAAGGGACCAGACCAGAAACCAGACCAGAGTCCAGACCAGGGACTAGACCAGAGTCCAGACCAGAGTCCAGACCAGAAACCAGACCAGAGTCCAGACCAGGGACCAGACCAGAAACCAGACCAGAATCCAGACCAGAGTCCAGACCAGAGTCCAGGCCAGACCAGAGTGCAGATCAGAGACCAGACCAGGGACCAGACCAGAGTCCAGACCAGAGTCTAGACCAGAATAAAGACCAGGGACCAGACCAGAGTCCAGACCAGAGTCCAGACCAGGGACCAGACCAGAGTCCAGACCAGAATCCAGACCAGAGTCCAGACCAGAGTCTAGACCAAACCAGTGGCCTGACCAGAATAGAGACCAGAATCCAGACCAGAGTCCAGAACAGAGTCCAGACCAGAGTCTAGACCAGTGACCAGACCAGGGACCAGACCAGAAACCAGACCAGAGTCCAGACCAGAGTCCAGGCCAGACCAGAGTGCAGATCAGAGACCAGACCAGGGACCAGATCAGAGTCCAGACCAGAGTCTAGACCAGAATAAAGACCAGGGACCAGACCAGAGTCCAGACCAGAGTCCAGACCAGAGTCTAGACCAGAATCCAGACCAGGGACCAGACCAGAATCCAGACCAGAAACCAGACCAGAATCTAGACCAGAGACCAGAAAAGAATCCAGACAAGGGACCAGACCAGAAACCAGACCAGAGTCCAGACCAGGGACTAGACCAGAGTCCAGACCAGAGTCCAGACCAGAAACCAGACCAGAGTCCAGACCAGGGACCAGACCAGAAACCAGACCAGAATCCAGACCAGAGTCCAGACCAGAGTCCAGGCCAGACCAGAGTGCAGATCAGAGACCAGACCAGGGACCAGACCAGAGTCCAGACCAGAGTCTAGACCAGAATAAAGACCAGGGACCAGACCAGAGTCCAGACCAGAGTCCAGACCAGGGACCAGACCAGAGTCCAGACCAGAATCCAGACCAGAGTCCAGACCAGAGTCTAGACCAAACCAGTGGCCTGACCAGAATAGAGACCAGAATCCAGACCAGAGTCCAGAACAGAGTCCAGACCAGAGTCTAGACCAGTGACCAGACCAGGGACCAGACCAGAAACCAGACCAGAGTCCAGACCAGAGTCCAGGCCAGACCAGAGTGCAGATCAGAGACCAGACCAGGGACCAGATCAGAGTCCAGACCAGAGTCTAGACCAGAATAAAGACCAGGGACCAGACCAGAGTCCAGACCAGAGTCCAGACCAGGGACCAGATCAGGGACCAGACCAGAAACCAGACCAGAAACTAGACCAGAAACAAGACCAGAGTCCAGACCAGGGACCAGATCAGAAACCAGACCAGGGACCAGACCAGGGACCAGACCAGAAACCAGACCAGAAACCAGACCAGAGTCCAGACCAGAAACCAGACCAGAAACCAGCCCAGGGACCAGACCAGGGACCAGACCAGAAACCAAACCAGAATCCAGACCAGAAACCAGACCAGGGACCAGACCAGAAACCAGACCAGGGACCAGACCAGGGACCAGACCAGAGTCCAGACCAGAGTCCAGACCAGAGTCCAGACCAGAAACCAGACCAGAGTCCAGACCAGGGACCAGACCAGGGTCCAGACCAGAATCCAGACCAGAGTCCAGACCAGAGTCTAGACCAGTAACCAGACCAGGGACCAGACCAGAAACCAGACCAGAGTCCAGACCAGAGTCCAGACCAGAGACCAGATCAGAGACCAGACCAGGGACCAGACCAGAGTCCAGACCAGAGTCTAGACCAGAATCCAGACCAGAAACCAGACCAGGGACCAGACCAGAAACCAGACAAGGGTCCAGACCAGAAACCAGACCAGAGTCCAGACCAGGGACCAGACCAGAAACCAGACCAGAATCCAGACCAGAGTCCAGACCAGAGTCTAGACCAGAAACCAGACCAGGGACCAGACCAGAAACCAGACCAGGGACCAGACCAGAAACCAGACCAGAAACCAGACCAGAGTCCAGACCAGAGTCCAGGCCAGACCAGAGTGCAGATCAGAGACCAGACCAGGGACCAGACCAGAGTCCAGACCAGAGTCTAGACCAGAATAAAGACCAGGGACCAGACCAGAGTCCAGACCAGAGTCCAGACCAGGGACCAGACCAGAGTCCAGACCAGAATCCAGACCAGAGTCCAGACCAGAGTCTAGACCAAACCAGTGGCCTGACCAGAATAGAGACCAGAATCCAGACCAGAGTCCAGAACAGAGTCCAGACCAGAGTCTAGACCAGTGACCAGACCAGGGACCAGACCAGAAACCAGACCAGAGTCCAGACCAGAGTCCAGATCAGAGACCAGACCAGGGACCAGACCAGAGTCCAGACCAGAGTCTAGACCAGAATCCAGACCAGAAACCAGACCAGGGACCAGACCAGAAACCAGACCAGGGACCAGACCAGAAACCAGACCAGAGTCCAGACCAGGGACCAGACCAGAAACCAGACCAGGGACCAGACCAGAAACCAGACCAGAGTCCAGACCAGAGTCCAGATCAGAGACCAGACCAGGGACCAGACCAGAGTCTAGACCAGAATCCAGACCAGGGACCAGACCAGGGACCAGACCAGAGTCCAGACCAGGGACCAGACCAGGGACCAGACCAGAGTCCAGACCAGAGTCCAGACCAGAATCCAGACCAGAGTCCAGACCAGAGTCTAGACCAGAATCCAGACCAGGGACCAGACCAGAATCCAGACCAGAGACCAGACCAGAATCTAGACCAGAGACCAGAAAAGAATCCAGACGAGGGACCAGACCAGAATCTAGACCAGAGACCAGAAAAGAATCCAGACGAGGGACCAGACCAGAAACCAGACCAGAGTCCAGACCAGGGACTAGACCAGAGTCCAGACCAGAGTCCAGACCAGAAACCAGACCAGAGACCAGACCAGAGACCAGACCTGAATCCAGACGAGGGACCAGACCAGAGTCCAGACCAGAGACTAAAACAGTCCAGACCAGAATCAAGACCAGACACCAGAGACCCAACCAGGGACCAGACCTGAAACAAGACCAGAGACCAAACCAGGGGCCTGACCAGAATAGAGACCAGAGTCCAGACCAGAGACCAGACCAGAATCCAGACGAGGGACCAGACCAGGATCCAGACCAGAATCTAGACCAGAGACCAAACCAGAGACCAGACCACGGACCAGACCAGAATCAAGACCAGAAAAAAGACCTGAGACCAGATCAAGATCCAGACCAGAATCCCGACCAGAGACCAGAGCAGAATCTAGACCAGAGACCAGACCAGAGACCAGACCAGAAACCAGACCAGGGACCAGACCAGAAACCAGACCAGAATCCAGACCAGAGTCGAGACCAGAGTCCAGACCAGAGTCCAGACCAGAGACCAGACCAGGGACCAGACCAGAAACCAGACCAGGGACCAGACCAGAAACCAGACCAGAATCCAGACCAGAGTCCAGACCAGAGTGTAGACCAGAAACCAGACCAGGGACCAGACCAGAAACCAGACCAGGGACCAGACCAGAAACCAGACCAGAAAACAGACCAGAAACCAGACCAGAGTCCAGACCAGAGTCCAGATCAGAGACCAGACCACGGACCAGACCAGAGTCTAGACGAGAATCCAGACCAGGGACCAGACCAGAGTCCAGACCAGAGTCCAGACCAGAGTCCAGACCAGGGACCAGATCAGAAACCAGACCAGGGACCAGACCAGGGACCAGACCAGGAACCAGACCAGGGACCAGACCAGAGTCCAGACCAGAGTCCAGGCCAGACCAGAGTGCAGATCAGAGACCAGACCAGGGACCAGACCAGAGTCCAGACCAGAGTCTAGACCAGAATAAAGACCAGGGACCAGACCAGAGTCCAGACCAGAGTCCAGACCAGGGACCAGACCAGAGTCCAGACCAGAATCCAGACCAGAGTCCAGACCAGAGTCTAGACCAAACCAGTGGCCTGACCAGAATAGAGACCAGAATCCAGACCAGAGTCCAGAACAGAGTCCAGACCAGAGTCTAGACCAGTGACCAGACCAGGGACCAGACCAGAAACCAGACCAGAGTCCAGACCAGAGTCCAGGCCAGACCAGAGTGCAGATCAGAGACCAGACCAGGGACCAGATCAGAGTCCAGACCAGAGTCTAGACCAGAATAAAGACCAGGGACCAGACCAGAGTCCAGACCAGAGTCCAGACCAGAGTCTAGACCAGAATCCAGACCAGGGACCAGACCAGAATCCAGACCAGAAACCAGACCAGAATCTAGACCAGAGACCAGAAAAGAATCCAGACAAGGGACCAGACCAGAAACCAGACCAGAGTCCAGACCAGGGACTAGACCAGAGTCCAGACCAGAGTCCAGACCAGAAACCAGACCAGAGTCCAGACCAGGGACCAGACCAGAAACCAGACCAGAATCCAGACCAGAGTCCAGACCAGAGTCCAGGCCAGACCAGAGTGCAGATCAGAGACCAGACCAGGGACCAGACCAGAGTCCAGACCAGAGTCTAGACCAGAATAAAGACCAGGGACCAGACCAGAGTCCAGACCAGAGTCCAGACCAGGGACCAGACCAGAGTCCAGACCAGAATCCAGACCAGAGTCCAGACCAGAGTCTAGACCAAACCAGTGGCCTGACCAGAATAGAGACCAGAATCCAGACCAGAGTCCAGAACAGAGTCCAGACCAGAGTCTAGACCAGTGACCAGACCAGGGACCAGACCAGAAACCAGACCAGAGTCCAGACCAGAGTCCAGGCCAGACCAGAGTGCAGATCAGAGACCAGACCAGGGACCAGATCAGAGTCCAGACCAGAGTCTAGACCAGAATAAAGACCAGGGACCAGACCAGAGTCCAGACCAGAGTCCAGACCAGGGACCAGATCAGGGACCAGACCAGAAACCAGACCAGAAACTAGACCAGAAACAAGACCAGAGTCCAGACCAGGGACCAGATCAGAAACCAGACCAGGGACCAGACCAGGGACCAGACCAGAAACCAGACCAGAAACCAGACCAGAGTCCAGACCAGAAACCAGACCAGAAACCAGCCCAGGGACCAGACCAGGGACCAGACCAGAAACCAAACCAGAATCCAGACCAGAAACCAGACCAGGGACCAGACCAGAAACCAGACCAGGGACCAGACCAGGGACCAGACCAGAGTCCAGACCAGAGTCCAGACCAGAGTCCAGACCAGAAACCAGACCAGAGTCCAGACCAGGGACCAGACCAGGGTCCAGACCAGAATCCAGACCAGAGTCCAGACCAGAGTCTAGACCAGTAACCAGACCAGGGACCAGACCAGAAACCAGACCAGAGTCCAGACCAGAGTCCAGACCAGAGACCAGATCAGAGACCAGACCAGGGACCAGACCAGAGTCCAGACCAGAGTCTAGACCAGAATCCAGACCAGAAACCAGACCAGGGACCAGACCAGAAACCAGACAAGGGTCCAGACCAGAAACCAGACCAGAGTCCAGACCAGGGACCAGACCAGAAACCAGACCAGAATCCAGACCAGAGTCCAGACCAGAGTCTAGACCAGAAACCAGACCAGGGACCAGACCAGAAACCAGACCAGGGACCAGACCAGAAACCAGACCAGAAACCAGACCAGAGTCCAGACCAGAGTCCAGGCCAGACCAGAGTGCAGATCAGAGACCAGACCAGGGACCAGACCAGAGTCCAGACCAGAGTCTAGACCAGAATAAAGACCAGGGACCAGACCAGAGTCCAGACCAGAGTCCAGACCAGGGACCAGACCAGAGTCCAGACCAGAATCCAGACCAGAGTCCAGACCAGAGTCTAGACCAAACCAGTGGCCTGACCAGAATAGAGACCAGAATCCAGACCAGAGTCCAGAACAGAGTCCAGACCAGAGTCTAGACCAGTGACCAGACCAGGGACCAGACCAGAAACCAGACCAGAGTCCAGACCAGAGTCCAGATCAGAGACCAGACCAGGGACCAGACCAGAGTCCAGACCAGAGTCTAGACCAGAATCCAGACCAGAAACCAGACCAGGGACCAGACCAGAAACCAGACCAGGGACCAGACCAGAAACCAGACCAGAGTCCAGACCAGGGACCAGACCAGAAACCAGACCAGGGACCAGACCAGAAACCAGACCAGAGTCCAGACCAGAGTCCAGATCAGAGACCAGACCAGGGACCAGACCAGAGTCTAGACCAGAATCCAGACCAGGGACCAGACCAGGGACCAGACCAGAGTCCAGACCAGGGACCAGACCAGGGACCAGACCAGAGTCCAGACCAGAGTCCAGACCAGAATCCAGACCAGAGTCCAGACCAGAGTCTAGACCAGAATCCAGACCAGGGACCAGACCAGAATCCAGACCAGAGACCAGACCAGAATCTAGACCAGAGACCAGAAAAGAATCCAGACGAGGGACCAGACCAGAATCTAGACCAGAGACCAGAAAAGAATCCAGACGAGGGACCAGACCAGAAACCAGACCAGAGTCCAGACCAGGGACTAGACCAGAGTCCAGACCAGAGTCCAGACCAGAAACCAGACCAGAGACCAGACCAGAGACCAGACCTGAATCCAGACGAGGGACCAGACCAGAGTCCAGACCAGAGACTAAAACAGTCCAGACCAGAATCAAGACCAGACACCAGAGACCCAACCAGGGACCAGACCTGAAACAAGACCAGAGACCAAACCAGGGGCCTGACCAGAATAGAGACCAGAGTCCAGACCAGAGACCAGACCAGAATCCAGACGAGGGACCAGACCAGGATCCAGACCAGAATCTAGACCAGAGACCAAACCAGAGACCAGACCACGGACCAGACCAGAATCAAGACCAGAAAAAAGACCTGAGACCAGATCAAGATCCAGACCAGAATCCCGACCAGAGACCAGAGCAGAATCTAGACCAGAGACCAGACCAGAGACCAGACCAGAAACCAGACCAGGGACCAGACCAGAAACCAGACCAGAATCCAGACCAGAGTCGAGACCAGAGTCCAGACCAGAGTCCAGACCAGAGACCAGACCAGGGACCAGACCAGAAACCAGACCAGGGACCAGACCAGAAACCAGACCAGAATCCAGACCAGAGTCCAGACCAGAGTGTAGACCAGAAACCAGACCAGGGACCAGACCAGAAACCAGACCAGGGACCAGACCAGAAACCAGACCAGAAAACAGACCAGAAACCAGACCAGAGTCCAGACCAGAGTCCAGATCAGAGACCAGACCACGGACCAGACCAGAGTCTAGACGAGAATCCAGACCAGGGACCAGACCAGAGTCCAGACCAGAGTCCAGACCAGAGTCCAGACCAGGGACCAGATCAGAAACCAGACCAGGGACCAGACCAGGGACCAGACCAGGGACCAGACCAGAAACCAGACCAGAGTCCAGACCAGAAACCAGACCAGGGACCAGACCAGAAACCAGACCAGGGACCAGACCAGAAACCAGACCAGAGTCCAGACCAGAGTCTAGACCAGAATCCAGACCAGGGACCAGACCAGAATCCAGACCAGAGACCAGACCAGAATCTAGACCAGAGACCAGAAAAGAATCCAGACGAGGGACCAGACCAGAATCTAGACCAGAGACCAGAAAAGAATCCAGACGAGGGACCAGACCAGAAACCAGACCAGAGTCCAGACCAGGGACTAGACCAGAGTCCAGACCAGAGTCCAGACCAGAAACCAGACCAGAGACCAGACCAGAGACCAGACCTGAGTCCAGACCAGGGACTAGACCAGAGTCCAGACCAGAGTCCAGACCAGAAACCAGACCAGAATCAAGACCAGAGACCAGAGACCCAACCAGGGACCAGACCAGAAACAAGACCAGAGACCAAACCAGGGGCCTGACCAGAATAGAGACCAGAGTCCAGACCAGAGACCAGACCAGAATCCAGACGAGGGACCAGACCAGGATCCAGACCAGAATCTACACCAGAGACCAAACCAGAGACCAGACCACGGACCAGACCAGAATCAAGACCAGAAAAAAGACCTGAGACCAGATCAAGATCCAGACCAGAATCCCGACCAGAGACCAGAGCAGAATCTAGACCAGAGACCAGACCAGAGACCAGACCAGAAACCAGACCAGGGACCAGACCAGAAACCAGACCAGAATCCAGACCAGAGTCGAGACCAGAGTCCAGACCAGAGTCCAGACCAGAGACCAGACCAGGGACCAGACCAGAAACCAGACCAGGGACCAGACCAGAAACCAGACCAGAATCCAGACCAGAGTCCAGACCAGAGTGTAGACCAGAAACCAGACCAGGGACCAGACCAGAAACCAGACCAGGGACCAGACCAGAAACCAGACCAGAAAACAGACCAGAAACCAGACCAGAGTCCAGACCAGAGTCCAGATCAGAGACCAGACCACGGACCAGACCAGAGTCCAGACCAGAGTCTTGACGAGAATCCAGACCAGGGACCAGACCAGAGTCCAGACCAGAGTCCAGACCAGGGACCAGATCAGGGACCAGACCAGAGTCCAGACCAGGGACCAGACCAGGGACCAGACCAGAGTGCAGACCAGGGACCAGACCAGAAACCAGACCAGAAACAAGACCAGAGTCCAGACCAGAGTCCAGACCAGGGACCAGACCAGAAACCAGACCAGAATCCAGACCAGGGACCAGACCAGAAACCAGACCAGAAACCAGACCAGAGTCCAGACCAGAAACCAGACCAGAAACCAGCCCAGGGACCAGACCAGGGACCAGACCAGAAACCAAACCAGAGACCAGACCAGAATCTAGACCAGAGACCAGAAAAGAATCCAGACGAGGGACCAGACCAGAATCTAGACCAGAGACCAGAAAAGAATCCAGACGAGGGACCAGACCAGAAACCAGAACAGAGTCCAGACCAGGGACTAGACCAGAGTCCGGACCAGAGTCCAGACCAGAAACCAGACCAGAGACCAGACCAGAGACCAGACCTGAATCCAGACGAGGGACCAGACCAGAGTCCAGACCAGAGACTAAAACAGTCCAGACCAGAATCAAGACCAGAGACCAGAGACCCAACCAGGGACCAGACCAGAAACAAGACCAGAGACCAAACCAGGGGCCTGACCAGAATAGAGACCAGAGTCCAGACCAGAAACCAGACCAGGGACCAGACCAGAAACCAGACCAGAGTCCAGACCAGGGACCAGACCAGCGTCCAGACCAGAGTCCAGACCAGAGTCTAGACCAGTAACCAGACCAGGGACCAGACCAGAAACCAGACCAGAAACCAGACCAGAGTCCAGACCAGAGTCCAGATCAGAGACCAGACCAGGGACCAGACCAGAGTCCAGACCAGAGACTAGACCAGAATCCAGACCAGAAACCAGACCAGGGACCAGACCAGAAACCAGACCAGGGACCAGACCAGAAACCAGACCAGAGTCCAGACCAGGGACTAGACCAGAGTCCAGACCAGAGTCCAGACCAGAAACCAGACCAGAGTCCAGACCAGGGACCAGACCAGAAACCAGACCAGAATCCAGACCAGAGTCCAGACCAGAGTCTAGACCAGAAACCAGACCAGGGACCAGACCAGAAACCAGACCAGAAACCAGACCAGAGTCCAGACCAGAGTCCAGATCAGAGACCAGACCAGAGTCTAGACCAGAATCCAGACCAGGGACCAGACCAGGGACCAGACCAGAGTCCAGACCAGGGACCAGACCAGAGTCCAGACCAGAGTCCAGACCAGAGTCCAGACCAGAATCCAGACCGGAGTCCAGACCAGAGTCTAGACCAGAATCCAGACCAGGGACCAGACCAGAATCCAGAGCAGAGACCAGACCAGAATCTAGACCAGAGACCAGAAAAGAATCCAGACGAGGGACCAGACCAGAAACCAGACCAGAGTCCAGACCAGGGACTAGACCAGAGTCCAGACCAGAGTGTAGACCAGAAACCAGACCAGGGACCAGACCAGAAACCAGACCAGGGACCAGACCAGAAACCAGACCAGAAAATAGACCAGAAACCAGACCAGAGTCCAGACCAGAGTCCAGATCAGAGACCAGACCACGGACCAGACCAGAGTCCAGACCAGAGTCTAGACGAGAATCCAGACCAGGGACCAGACCAGAGTCCAGACCAGGGACCAGATCAGGGACCAGACCAGAGTCCAGACCAGAGTCCAGACCAGGGACCAGACCAGGAACCAGACCAGAGTGCAGACCAGGGACCAGACCAGAAACCAGACCAGAAACCAGACCAGAAACAAGACCAGAGTCCAGACCAGAGTCCAGACCAGGGACCAGACCAGAAACCAGACCAGGGACCAGACCAGGGACCAGACCAGAAACCAGACCAGAAACCAGACCAGAGTCCAGACCAGAAACCAGACCAGAAACCAGCCCAGGGACCAGACCAGGGACCAGACCAGAAACCAGACCAGAGTCCAGACCAGGGACCAGACCAGAGTCCAGACCAGAGTCCAGACCAGAGTCTAGACCAGAATCCAGACCAGGGACCAGACCAGAATCCAGACCAGAGACCAGACAAGAATCTAGACCAGAGACCAGAAAAGAATCCAGACGAGGGACCAGACCAGAATCTAGACCAGAGACCAGAAAAGAATCCAGACGAGGGACCAGACCAGAAACCAGACCAGAGTCCAGACCAGGGACTAGACCAGAGTCCAGACCAGAGTCCAGACCAGGGACCAGACCAGAAACCAGACCAGAATCCAGACCAGAGTCCAGACCAGAGTCCAGGCCAGACCAGAGGCCAGACCAGAGTCCAGACCAGAGTGCAGATCAGAGACCAGACCAGGGACCAGACCAGAGTCCAGACCAGAGTCTAGACCAGAATCCAGACCAGGGACCAGACCAGAGTCCAGACCAGAGTCCAGACCAGGGACCAGACCAGAGTCCAGACCAGAATCCAGACCAGAGTCCAGACCAGAGTCTAGACCAGAATCCAGACCAGGGACCAGACCAGAATCCAGACCAGAGACCAGACCAGAATCCAGACGAGGGACCAGACCAGGATCCAGACCAGAATCTAGACCAGAGACCAAACCAGAGACCAGACCACGGACCAGACCAGAATCAAGACCAGAAAAAAGACCTGAGACCAGATCAAGATCCAGACCAGAATCCCGACCAGAGACCAGACCAGAGACCAGACCAGAGACCAGACCAGAATCTAGACCAGAGACCAGACCAGAGACCAGACCTGAATCCAGACCAGAGTCTAGACCAGAATCCAGACCAGAAACCAGACCCGGGACCAGACCAGAAAACCAGACCAGGGTCCAGACCAGAAACCAGACCAGAGTCCAGACCAGAGTCTAGACGAGAATCCAGACCAGGGACCAGACCAGAGTCCAGACCAGAGTCCAGACCAGGGACCAGATCAGGGACCAGACCAGAGTCCAGACCAGGGACTAGACCAGAGTCCAGACCAGAAACCAGACCAGAGACCAGACCAGAGACCAGACATGAATCCAGACGAGGGACCAGACCAGAGTCCAGACCAGAGACTAAAACAGTCCAGACCAGAATCAAGACCAGAGACCAGAGACCCAACCAGGGACCAGACCAGAAACAAGACCAGAGACCAAACCAGGGGCCTGACCAGAATAGAGACCAGAGTCCAGACCAGAGACCAGACCAGAATCCAGACGAGGGACCAGACCAGGATCCAGACCAGAATCTACACCAGAGACCAAACCAGAGACCAGACCACGGACCAGACCAGAATCAAGACCAGAAAAAAGACCTGAGACCAGATCAAGATCCAGACCAGAATCCCGACCAGAGACCAGAGCAGAATCTAGACCAGAGACCAGACCAGAGACCAGACCAGAAACCAGACCAGGGACCAGACCAGAAACCAGACCAGAATCCAGACCAGAGTCGAGACCAGAGTCCAGACCAGAGTCCAGACCAGAGACCAGACCAGGGACCAGACCAGAAACCAGACCAGGGACCAGACCAGAAACCAGACCAGAATCCAGACCAGAGTCCAGACCAGAGTGTAGACCAGAAACCAGACCAGGGACCAGACCAGAAACCAGACCAGGGACCAGACCAGAAACCAGACCAGAAAACAGACCAGAAACCAGACCAGAGTCCAGACCAGAGTCCAGATCAGAGACCAGACCACGGACCAGACCAGAGTCCAGACCAGAGTCTAGACGATAATCCAGACCAGGGACCAGACCAGAGTCCAGACCAGAGTCCAGACCAGGGACAAGATCAGGGACCAGACCAGAATCCAGACCAGAGTCCAGACCAGGGACCAGACCAGGGACCAGACCAGAGTGCAGACCAGGGACCAGACCAGAAACCAGACCAGAAACCAGACCAGAGTCCAGACCAGAGTCCAGACCAGAGTCCAGACCAGGGACCAGACCAGGGACCAGACCAGAGACCAGACCAGAGACCAGACCAGAATCTAGACCAGAGACCAGACCAGAGACCAGACCAGAAACCAGACCAGGGACCAGACCAGAAACCAGACCATAATCCAGACCAGAGTCGAGACCAGAGTCCAGACCAGAGTCCAGACCAGAGACCAGACCAGGGACCAGACCTGAAACCAGACCAGGGACCAGACCAGAAACCAGACCAGAATCCAGACCAGAGTCCAGACCAGAGTGTAGACCAGAAACCAGACCAGGGACCAGACCAGAAACCAGACCAGGGACCAGACCAGAAACCAGACCAGAAAACAGACCAGAAACCAGACCAGAGTCCAGACCAGAGTCCAGATCAGAGACCAGACCACGGACCAGACCAGAGTCCAGACCAGAGTCTAGACGAGAATCCAGACCAGGGACCAGACCAGAGTCCAGACCAGAGTCCAGACCAGGGACCAGATCAGGGACCAGACCAGAAACCAGACCAGAAACCAGACCAGAAACAAGACCAGAGTCCAGACCAGGGACCAGATCAGAAACCAGACCAGGGACCAGACCAGGGACCAGACCAGAAACCAGACCAGAAACCAGACCAGAGTCCAGACCAGAAACCAGACCAGAAACCAGCCCAGGGACCAGACCAGGGACCAGACCAGAAACCAAACCAGAATCCAGACCAGAAACCAGACCAGGGACCAGACCAGAAACCAGACCAGGGACCAGACCAGGGACCAGACCAGAGTCCAGACCAGAGTCCAGACCAGAGTCCAGACCAGAAACCAGACCAGAGTCCAGACCAGGGACCAGACCAGGGTCCAGACCAGAATCCAGACCAGAGTCCAGACCAGAGTCTAGACCAGTAACCAGACCAGGGACCAGACCAGAAACCAGACCAGAGTCCAGACCAGAGTCCAGACCAGAGACCAGATCAGAGACCAGACCAGGGACCAGACCAGAGTCCAGACCAGAGTCTAGACCAGAAACCAGACCAGGGACCAGACCAGAAACCAGACCAGGGTCCAGACCAGAAACCAGACCAGAGTCCAGACCAGAGTCTAGACGAGAATCCAGACCAGGGACCAGACCAGAGTCCAGACCAGAGTCCAGACCAGGGACCAGATCAGGGACCAGACCAGAGTCCAGACCAGGGACTAGACCAGAGTCCAGACCAGAAACCAGACCAGAGACCAGACCAGAGACCAGACATGAATCCAGACGAGGGACCAGACCAGAGTCCAGACCAGAGACTAAAACAGTCCAGACCAGAATCAAGACCAGAGACCAGAGACCCAACCAGGGACCAGACCAGAAACAAGACCAGAGACCAAACCAGGGGCCTGACCAGAATAGAGACCAGAGTCCAGACCAGAGACCAGACCAGAATCCAGACGAGGGACCAGACCAGGATCCAGACCAGAATCTACACCAGAGACCAAACCAGAGACCAGACCACGGACCAGACCAGAATCAAGACCAGAAAAAAGACCTGAGACCAGATCAAGATCCAGACCAGAATCCCGACCAGAGACCAGAGCAGAATCTAGACCAGAGACCAGACCAGAGACCAGACCAGAAACCAGACCAGGGACCAGACCAGAAACCAGACCAGAATCCAGACCAGAGTCGAGACCAGAGTCCAGACCAGAGTCCAGACCAGAGACCAGACCAGGGACCAGACCAGAAACCAGACCAGGGACCAGACCAGAAACCAGACCAGAATCCAGACCAGAGTCCAGACCAGAGTGTAGACCAGAAACCAGACCAGGGACCAGACCAGAAACCAGACCAGGGACCAGACCAGAAACCAGACCAGAAAACAGACCAGAAACCAGACCAGAGTCCAGACCAGAGTCCAGATCAGAGACCAGACCACGGACCAGACCAGAGTCCAGACCAGAGTCTAGACGATAATCCAGACCAGGGACCAGACCAGAGTCCAGACCAGAGTCCAGACCAGGGACAAGATCAGGGACCAGACCAGAATCCAGACCAGAGTCCAGACCAGGGACCAGACCAGGGACCAGACCAGAGTGCAGACCAGGGACCAGACCAGAAACCAGACCAGAAACCAGACCAGAGTCCAGACCAGAGTCCAGACCAGAGTCCAGACCAGGGACCAGACCAGGGACCAGACCAGAGACCAGACCAGAGACCAGACCAGAATCTAGACCAGAGACCAGACCAGAGACCAGACCAGAAACCAGACCAGGGACCAGACCAGAAACCAGACCATAATCCAGACCAGAGTCGAGACCAGAGTCCAGACCAGAGTCCAGACCAGAGACCAGACCAGGGACCAGACCTGAAACCAGACCAGGGACCAGACCAGAAACCAGACCAGAATCCAGACCAGAGTCCAGACCAGAGTGTAGACCAGAAACCAGACCAGGGACCAGACCAGAAACCAGACCAGGGACCAGACCAGAAACCAGACCAGAAAACAGACCAGAAACCAGACCAGAGTCCAGACCAGAGTCCAGATCAGAGACCAGACCACGGACCAGACCAGAGTCCAGACCAGAGTCTAGACGAGAATCCAGACCAGGGACCAGACCAGAGTCCAGACCAGAGTCCAGACCAGGGACCAGATCAGGGACCAGACCAGAAACCAGACCAGAAACCAGACCAGAAACAAGACCAGAGTCCAGACCAGGGACCAGATCAGAAACCAGACCAGGGACCAGACCAGGGACCAGACCAGAAACCAGACCAGAAACCAGACCAGAGTCCAGACCAGAAACCAGACCAGAAACCAGCCCAGGGACCAGACCAGGGACCAGACCAGAAACCAAACCAGAATCCAGACCAGAAACCAGACCAGGGACCAGACCAGAAACCAGACCAGGGACCAGACCAGGGACCAGACCAGAGTCCAGACCAGAGTCCAGACCAGAGTCCAGACCAGAAACCAGACCAGAGTCCAGACCAGGGACCAGACCAGGGTCCAGACCAGAATCCAGACCAGAGTCCAGACCAGAGTCTAGACCAGTAACCAGACCAGGGACCAGACCAGAAACCAGACCAGAGTCCAGACCAGAGTCCAGACCAGAGACCAGATCAGAGACCAGACCAGGGACCAGACCAGAGTCCAGACCAGAGTCTAGACCAGAATCCAGACCAGAAACCAGACCAGGGACCAGACCAGAAACCAGACCAGGGTCCAGACCAGAAACCAGACCAGAGTCCAGACCAGGGACCAGACCAGAAACCAGACCAGAATCCAGACCAGAGTCCAGACCAGAGTCTAGACCAGAAACCAGACCAGGGACCAGACCAGAAACCAGACCAGGGACCAGACCAGAAACCAGACCAGAAACCAGACCAGAGTCCAGACCAGAGTCCAGATCAGAGACCAGACCAGAAACCAAACCAGAGTCCAGATCAGAGACCAGACCAGGGACCAGACCAGAGTCCAGACCAGAGTCTAGACCAGAATCCAGACCAGAAACCAGACCAGGGACCAGACCAGAAACCAGACCAGGGACCAGACCAGAAACCAGACCAGAGTCCAGACCAGGGACTAGACCAGAGTCCAGACCAGAGTCCAGACCAGAAACCAGACCAGAGTCCAGACCAGAGTCCAGACCAGAGTCTAGACCAGAAACCAGACCAGGGACCAGACCAGAAACCAGACCAGGGACCAGACCAGAAACCAGACCAGAAACCAGACCAGAGTCCAGACCAGAGTCCAGATCAGAGACCAGACCACGGACCAGACCAGAGTCCAGACCAGAGTCTAGACGAGAATCCAGACCAGGGACCAGACCAGAGTCCAGACCAGAGTGCAGACCAGGGACCAGACCAGAAACCAGACCAGAAACCAGACCAGAAACCAGACCAGAAACAAGACCAGAGTCCAGACCAGGGACCAGACCAGAAACCAGACCAGGGACCAGACCAGGGACCAGACCAGAAACCAGACCAGAAACCAGACCAGAGTCCAGACAGGAAACCAGACCAGAAACCAGCCCAGGGACCAGACCAGGGACCAGACCAGAAACCAAACCAGAATCCAGACCAGAAACCAGACCAGGGACCAGACCAGAAACCAGACCAGGGACCAGACCAGAAACCAGACCAGAGTCCAGACCAGAGTCCAGACCAGAGTCCAGACCTGAAACCAGACCAGAGTCCAGACCAGGGACCAGACCAGGGACCAGACCAGAATCCAGACCAGAGTCCAGACCAGAGTCTAGACCAGTAACCAGACCAGGGACCAGACCAGAAACCAGACCAGAAACCAGACCAGAGTCCAGACCAGAGTCCAGATCAGAGACCAGACCAGGGACCAGACCAGAGTCCAGACCAGAGTCTAGACCAGAATCCAGACCAGAAACCAGACCAGGGACCAGACCAGAAACCAGACCAGGGTCCAGACCAGAAACCAGACCAGAGTCCAGACCAGGGACCAGACCAGAAACCAGACCAGAATCCAGACCAGAGTCCAGACCAGAGTCTAGACCAGAAACCAGACCAGGGACCAGACCAGAAACCAGACCAGGGACCAGACCAGAAACCAGACCAGAAACCAGACCAGAGTCAAGTCCAGAGTCCAGATCAGAGACCAGACCAGAAACCAGACCAGAGTCCAGACCAGAGTCCAGATCAGAGACCAGACCAGGGACCAGACCAGAGTCCAGACCAGAGTCTAGACCAGAATCCAGACCAGAAACCAGACCAGGGACCAGACCAGAAACCAGACCAGGGACCAGACCAGAAACCAGACCAGAGTCCAGACCAGGGACTAGACCAGAGTCCAGACCAGAGTCCAGACCAGAAACCAGACCAGAGTCCAGACCAGGGACCAGACCAGAAACCAGACCAGAATCCAGACCAGAGTCCAGACCAGAGTCTAGACCAGAAACCAGACCAGGGACCAGACCAGAAACCAGACCAGGGACCAGACCAGAAACCAGACCAGAGTCTAGACCAGAATCCAGACCAGAAACCAGACCAGGGACCAGACCAGAAACCAGACCAGGGTCCAGACCAGAAACCAGACCAGAGTCCAGACCAGGGACCAGACCAGAAACCAGACCAGAATCCAGACCAGAGTCCAGACCAGAGTCTAGACCAGAAACCAGACCAGGGACCAGACCAGAAACCAGACCAGGGACCAGACCAGAAACCAGACCAGAAACCAGACCAGAGTCCAGACCAGAGTCCAGATCAGAGACCAGACCAGAAACCAAACCAGAGTCCAGATCAGAGACCAGACCAGGGACCAGACCAGAGTCCAGACCAGAGTCTAGACCAGAATCCAGACCAGAAACCAGACCAGGGACCAGACCAGAAACCAGACCAGGGACCAGACCAGAAACCAGACCAGAGTCCAGACCAGGGACTAGACCAGAGTCCAGACCAGAGTCCAGACCAGAAACCAGACCAGAGTCCAGACCAGAGTCCAGACCAGAGTCTAGACCAGAAACCAGACCAGGGACCAGACCAGAAACCAGACCAGGGACCAGACCAGAAACCAGACCAGAAACCAGACCAGAGTCCAGACCAGAGTCCAGATCAGAGACCAGACCACGGACCAGACCAGAGTCTAGACCAGAGTCTAGACGAGAATCCAGACCAGGGACCAGACCAGAGTCCAGACCAGAGTGCAGACCAGGGACCAGACCAGAAACCAGACCAGAAACCAGACCAGAAACAAGACCAGAGTCCAGACCAGGGACCAGACCAGAAACCAGACCAGGGACCAGACCAGGGACCAGACCAGAAACCAGACCAGAAACCAGACCAGAGTCCAGACAGGAAACCAGACCAGAAACCAGCCCAGGGACCAGACCAGGGACCAGACCAGAAACCAAACCAGAATCCAGACCAGAAACCAGACCAGGGACCAGACCAGAAACCAGACCAGGGACCAGACCAGAAACCAGACCAGAGTCCAGACCAGAGTCCAGACCAGAGTCCAGACCTGAAACCAGACCAGAGTCCAGACCAGGGACCAGACCAGGGACCAGACCAGAATCCAGACCAGAGTCCAGACCAGAGTCTAGACCAGTAACCAGACCAGGGACCAGACCAGAAACCAGACCAGAAACCAGACCAGAGTCCAGACCAGAGTCCAGATCAGAGACCAGACCAGGGACCAGACCAGAGTCCAGACCAGAGTCTAGACCAGAATCCAGACCAGAAACCAGACCAGGGACCAGACCAGAAACCAGACCAGGGTCCAGACCAGAAACCAGACCAGAGTCCAGACCAGGGACCAGACCAGAAACCAGACCAGAATCCAGACCAGAGTCCAGACCAGAGTCTAGACCAGAAACCAGACCAGGGACCAGACCAGAAACCAGACCAGGGACCAGACCAGAAACCAGACCAGAAACCAGACCAGAGTCCAGACCAGAGTCCAGATCAGAGACCAGACCAGAAACCAGACCAGAGTCCAGACCAGAGTCCAGATCAGAGACCAGACCAGGGACCAGACCAGAGTCCAGACCAGAGTCTAGACCAGAATCCAGACCAGAAACCAGACCAGGGACCAGACCAGAAACCAGACCAGGGACCAGACCAGAAACCAGACCAGAGTCCAGACCAGGGACTAGACCAGAGTCCAGACCAGAGTCCAGACCAGAAACCAGACCAGAGTCCAGACCAGGGACCAGACCAGAAACCAGACCAGAATCCAGACCAGAGTCCAGACCAGAGTCTAGACCAGAAACCAGACCAGGGACCAGACCAGAAACCAGACCAGGGACCAGACCAGAAACCAGACCAGAAACCAGACCAGAGTCCAGACCAGAGTCCAGATCAGAGACCAGACCAGGGACCAGACCAGAGTCTAGACCAGAATCCAGACCAGGGACCAGACCAGGGACCAGACCAGAGTCCAGACCAGGGACCAGACCAGGGACCAGACCAGAGTCCAGACCAGAGTCCAGACCAGGGACCAGACCAGAATCCAGACCAGAGTCCAGACCAGAGTCTAGACCAGAATCCAGACCAGGGACCAGACCAGAATCCAGACCAGAAACCAGACCAGAATCTAGACCAGAGACCAGAAAAGAATCCAGACGAGGGACCAGACCAGAAACCAGACCAGAGTCCAGACCAGGGACTAGACCAGAGTCCAGACCAGAGTCCAGACCAGAAACCAGACCAGAGTCCAGACCAGGGACCAGACCAGAAACCAGACCAGAGTCCAGACCAGAGTCTAGACCAGTAACCAGACCAGGGACCAGACCAGAAACCAGACCAGAAACCAGACCAGAGTCCAGACCAGAGTCCAGATCAGAGACCAGACCAGGGACCAGACCAGAGTCCAGACCAGAGTCTAGACCAGAATCCAGACCAGAAACCAGACCAGGGACCAGACCAGAAACCAGACCAGGGTCCAGACCAGAAACCAGACCAGAGTCCAGACCAGGGACCAGACCAGAAACCAGACCAGAATCCAGACCAGAGTCCAGACCAGAGTCCAGGCCAGACCAGAGGCCAGACCAGAGTCCAGACCAGAGTGCAGATCAGAGACCAGACCAGGGACCAGACCAGAGTCCAGACCAGAGTCTAGACCAGAATCCAGACCAGGGACCAGACCAGAGTCCAGACCAGAGTCCAGACCAGGGACCAGACCAGAGTCCAGACCAGAATCCAGACCAGAGTCCAGACCAGAGTCTAGACCAGAATCCAGACCAGGGACCAGACCAGAATCCAGACCAGAGACCAGACCAGAATCCAGACGAGGGACCAGACCAGGATCCAGACCAGAATCTAGACCAGAGACCAAACCAGAGACCAGACCACGGACCAGACCAGAATCAAGACCAGAAAAAAGACCTGAGACCAGATCAAGATCCAGACCAGAATCCCGACCAGAGACCAGACCAGAGACCAGACCAGAGACCAGACCAGAATCTAGACCAGAGACCAGACCAGAGACCAGACCTGAATCCAGACCAGAGTCTAGACCAGAATCCAGACCAGAAACCAGACCCGGGACCAGACCAGAAAACCAGACCAGGGTCCAGACCAGAAACCAGACCAGAGTCCAGACCAGAGTCTAGACGAGAATCCAGACCAGGGACCAGACCAGAGTCCAGACCAGAGTCCAGACCAGGGACCAGATCAGGGACCAGACCAGAGTCCAGACCAGAGTCCAGACCAGGGACCAGACCAGAAACCAGACCAGAAACCAGACCAGAAACAAGACCAGAGTCCAGACCAGGGACCAGACCAGAAACCAGACCAGGTACCAGACCAGGGACCAGACCAGAAACCAGACCAGAAACCAGACCAGAGTCCAGACAGGAAACCAGACCAGAAACCAGCCCAGGGACCAGACCAGGGACCAGACCAGAAACCAAACCAGAATCCAGACCAGAAACCAGACCAGGGACCAGACCAGAAACCAGACCAGGGACCAGACCAGAAACCAGACCAGAGTCCAGACCAGGGACCAGACCAGAGTCCAGACCAGAGTCCAGACCAGAGTCCAGACCAGAAACCAGACCAGAGTCCAGACCAGGGACCAGACCAGGGACCAGACCAGAATCCAGACCAGAGTCCAGACCAGAGTCCAGACCAGAGTCTAGACCAGTAACCAGACCAGGGACCAGACCAGAAACCAGACCAGAAACCAGACCAGAGTCCAGACCAGAGTCCAGATCAGAGACCAGACCAGGGACCAGACCAGAGTCCAGACCAGAGTCTAGACCAGAATCCAGACCAGAAACCAGACCAGGGACCAGACCAGAAACAAGACCAGGGTCCAGACCAGAAACCAGACCAGAGTCCAGACCAGGGACCAGACCAGAAACCAGACCAGAATCCAGACCAGAGTCCAGACCAGAGTCCAGATCAGAGACCAGACCAGGGACCAGACCAGAGTCCAGACCAGAGTCTAGACCAGAATCCAGACCAGAAACCAGACCAGGGACCAGACCAGAAACCAGACCAGGGTCCAGACCAGAAACCAGACCAGAGTCCAGACCAGGGACCAGACCAGAAACCAGACCAGAATCCAGACCAGAGTCCAGACCAGAGTCCAGGCCAGACCAGAGGCCAGACCAGAGTCCAGACCAGAGTGCAGATCAGAGACCAGACCAGGGACCAGACCAGAGTCCAGACCAGAGTCTAGACCAGAATCCAGACCAGGGACCAGACCAGAGTCCAGACCAGAGTCCAGACCAGGGACCAGACCAGAGTCCAGACCAGAATCCAGACCAGAGTCCAGACCAGAGTCTAGACCAGAATCCAGACCAGGGACCAGACCAGAATCCAGACCAGAGACCAGACCAGAATCCAGACGAGGGACCAGACCAGGATCCAGACCAGAATCTAGACCAGAGACCAAACCAGAGACCAGACCACGGACCAGACCAGAATCAAGACCAGAAAAAAGACCTGAGACCAGATCAAGATCCAGACCAGAATCCCGACCAGAGACCAGACCAGAGACCAGACCAGAATCTAGACCAGAGACCAGACCAGAGACCAGACCTGAATCCAGACCAGAGTCTAGACCAGAATCCAGACCAGAAACCAGACCCGGGACCAGACCAGAAAACCAGACCAGGGTCCAGACCAGAAACCAGACCAGAGTCCAGACCAGAGTCTAGACGAGAATCCAGACCAGGGACCAGACCAGAGTCCAGACCAGAGTCCAGACCAGGGACCAGATCAGGGACCAGACCAGAGTCCAGACCAGAGTCCAGACCAGGGACCAGACCAGAAACCAGACCAGAAACCAGACCAGAAACAAGACCAGAGTCCAGACCAGGGACCAGACCAGAAACCAGACCAGGTACCAGACCAGGGACCAGACCAGAAACCAGACCAGAAACCAGACCAGAGTCCAGACAGGAAACCAGACCAGAAACCAGCCCAGGGACCAGACCAGGGACCAGACCAGAAACCAAACCAGAATCCAGACCAGAAACCAGACCAGGGACCAGACCAGAAACCAGACCAGGGACCAGACCAGAAACCAGACCAGAGTCCAGACCAGGGACCAGACCAGAGTCCAGACCAGAGTCCAGACCAGAGTCCAGACCAGAAACCAGACCAGAGTCCAGACCAGGGACCAGACCAGGGACCAGACCAGAATCCAGACCAGAGTCCAGACCAGAGTCCAGACCAGAGTCTAGACCAGTAACCAGACCAGGGACCAGACCAGAAACCAGACCAGAAACCAGACCAGAGTCCAGACCAGAGTCCAGATCAGAGACCAGACCAGGGACCAGACCAGAGTCCAGACCAGAGTCTAGACCAGAATCCAGACCAGAAACCAGACCAGGGACCAGACCAGAAACAAGACCAGGGTCCAGACCAGAAACCAGACCAGAGTCCAGACCAGGGACCAGACCAGAAACCAGACCAGAATCCAGACCAGAGTCCAGACCAGAGTCTAGACCAGAGTCCAGACCAGGGACCAGACCAGAAACCAGACCAGGGACCAGACCAGAAACCAGACCAGAAACCAGACCAGAGTCCAGACCAGAGTCCAGATCAGAGACCAGACCAGAGTCCAGACCAGAGTCCAGACCAGAGTCCAGATCAGAGACCAGACCAGGGACCAGACCAGAGTCCAGACCAGAGTCTAGACCAGAATCCAGACCAGAAACAAGACCAGGGACCAGACCAGAAACCAGACCAGGGACCAGACCAGAAACCAGACCAGAGTCCAGACCAGGGACTAGACCAGAGTCCAGACCAGAGTCCAGACCAGAAACCAGACCAGAGCCCAGACCAGGGACCAGACCAGAAACCAGACCAGAATCCAGACCAGAGTCCAGACCAGAGTCTAGACCAGAAACCAGACCAGGGACCAGACCAGGGACCAGACCAGAAACCAGACGAGGGACCAGACCAGAAACCAGACCAGAAACCAGACCAGAGTCCAGACCAGAGTCCAGATCAGAGACCAGACCAGGGACCAGACCAGAGTCTAGACCAGAATCCAGACCAGGGACCAGACCAGGGACCAGACCAGAGTCCAGACCAGGGACCAGACCAGGGACCAGACCAGAGTCCAGACCAGAGTCCAGACCAGAGACCAGACCAGAATCCAGACCAGAGTCCAGACCAGAGTCTAGACCAGAATCCAGACCAGGGACCAGACCAGAATCCAGACCAGAAACCAGACCAGAATCTAGACCAGAGACCAGAAAAGAATCCAGACCAGAGTCCAGACCAGAAACCAGACCAGAGTCCAGACCAGGGACCAGACCAGAAACCAGACCAGAATCCAGACCAGAGTCCAGACCAGAGTCCAGGCCAGACCAGAGGCCAGACCAGAGTCCAGACCAGAGTGCAGATCAGAGACCAGACCAGGGACCAGACCAGAGTCCAGACCAGAGTCTAGACCAGAATCCAGACCAGGGACCAGACCAGAGTTCAGACCAGAGTCCAGACCAGGGACCAGACCAGAGTCCAGACCAGAATCCAGACCAGAGTCCAGACCAGAGTCTAGACCAGAATCCAGACCAGGGACCAGACCAGAATCCAGACCAGAGACCAGACCAGAATCCAGACGAGGGACCAGACCAGGATCCAGACCAGAATCTAGACCAGAGACCAAACCAGAGACCAGACCACGGACCAGACCAGAATCAAGACCAGAGTCCAGACCAGGGACCAGACCAGAGTCCAGACCAGAGTCTAGACCAGAATCCAGACCAGGGATCAGACCAGAATCCAGACCAGAGACCAGACCAGAATCCAGACGAGGGACCAGACCAGGATCCAGACCAGAATCTAGACCAGAGACCAAACCAGAGACCAGACCACGGACCAGACCAGAATCAAGACCAGAAAAAAGACCTGAGACCAGATCAAGATCCAGACCAGAATCCCGACCAGAGACCAGACCAGAGACCAGACCAGAGACCAGACCAGAATCTAGACCAGAGACCAGACCAGAGACCAGACCTGAATCCAGACCAGAGTCTAGACCAGAATCCAGACCAGAAACCAGACCCGGGACCAGACCAGAAAACCAGACCAGAGACCAGACCAGAAACCAGACCAGGGACCAGACCAGAAACCAGACCATAATCCAGACCAGAGTCGAGACCAGGGACCAGACCAGAAACCAGACCAGGGACCAGACCAGAAACCAGACCAGAATCCAGACCAGAGTCCAGACCAGAGTGTAGACCAGAAACCAGACCAGGGACCAGACCAGAAACCAGACCAGGGACCAGACCAGAAACCAGACCAGAAAACAGACCAGAAACCAGACCAGAGTCCAGACCAGAGTCCAGATCAGAGACCAGACCACGGACCAGACCAGAGTCCAGACCAGAGTCTAGACGAGAATCCAGACCAGGGACCAGACCAGAGTCCAGACCAGAGTCCAGACCAGGGACCAGATCAGGGACCAGACCAGTGTCCAGACCAGAGTGCAGGCCAGGGACCAGACCAGAAACCAGACCAGAAACAAGACCAGAGTCCAGACCAGGGACCAGACCAGAAACCAGACCAGGGACCAGACCAGGGACCAGACCAGAAACCAGACCAGAAACCAGACCAGAGTCCAGACAGGAAACCAGACCAGAAACCAGCCCAGGGACCAGACCAGGGACCAGACCAGAAACCAAACCAGAATCCAGACCAGAAACCAGACCAGGGACCAGACCAGAAACCAGACCAGGGACCAGACCAGAAACCAGACCAGAGTCCAGACCAGGGACCAGACCAGAGTCCAGACCAGAGTCCAGACCAGAGTCCAGACCAGAGACCAGACCAGAGTCCAGACCAGGGACCAGACCAGGGACCAGACCAGAATCCAGACCAGAGTCCAGACCAGAGTCTAGACCAGTAACCAGACCAGGGACCAGACCAGAAACCAGACCAGAAACCAGACCAGAGTCCAGACCAGAGTCCAGATCAGAGACCAGACCAGGGACCAGACCAGAGTCCAGACCAGAGTCTAGACCAGAATCCAGACCAGAAACCAGACCAGGGACCAGACCAGAAACCAGACCAGGGTCCAGACCAGAAACCAGACCAGAGTCCAGACCAGGGACCAGACCAGAAACCAGACCAGAATCCAGACCAGAGTCCAGACCAGAGTCTAGACCAGAAACCAGACCAGGGACCAGACCAGAAACCAGACCAGGGACCAGACCAGAAACCAGACCAGAAACCAGACCAGAGTCCAGACCAGAGTCCAGATCAGAGACCAGACCAGAAACCAGACCAGAGTCCAGACCAGAGTCCAGATCAGAGACCAGACCAGGGACCAGACCAGAGTCCAGACCAGAGTCTAGACCAGAATCCAGACCAGAAACCAGACCAGGGACCAGACCAGAAACCAGACCAGGGACCAGACCAGAAACCAGACCAGAGTCCAGACCAGGGACTAGACCAGAGTCCAGACCAGAGTCCAGACCAGAAACCAGACCAGAGTCCAGACCAGGGACCAGACCAGAAACCAGACCAGAATCCAGACCAGAGTCCAGACCAGAGTCTAGACCAGAAACCAGACCAGGGACCAGACCAGAAACCAGACCAGGGACCAGACCAGGGACCAGACCAGAAACCAGACCAGAAACCAGACCAGAGTCCAGACCAGAGTCCAGATCAGAGACCAGACCAGGGACCAGACCAGAGTCTAGACCAGAATCCAGACCAGGGACCAGACCAGGGACCAGACCAGAGTCTAGACCAGGGACCAGACCAGGGACCAGACCAGAGTCCAGACCAGAGTCCAGACCAGAGACCAGACCAGAATCCAGACCAGAGTCCAGACCAGAGTCTAGACCAGAATCCAGACCAGGGACCAGACCAGAATCCAGACCAGAAACCAGACCAGAATCTAGACCAGAGACCAGAAAAGAATCCAGACGAGGGACCAGACCAGAAACCAGACCAGAGTCCAGACCAGGGACTAGACCAGAGTCCAGACCAGAGTCCAGACCAGAAACCAGACCAGAGTCCAGACCAGGGACCAGACCAGAAACCAGACCAGAATCCAGACCAGAGTCCAGACCAGAGTCCAGGCCAGACCAGAGGCCAGACCAGAGTCCAGACCAGAGTGCAGATCAGAGACCAGACCAGGGACCAGACCAGAGTCCAGACCAGAGTCTAGACCAGAATCCAGACCAGGGACCAGACCAGAGTCCAGACCAGAGTCCAGACCAGGGACCAGACCAGAGTCCAGACCAGAATCCAGACCAGAGTCCAGACCAGAGTCTAGACCAGAATCCAGACCAGGGACCAGACCAGAATCCAGACCAGAGACCAGACCAGAATCCAGACGAGGGACCAGACCAGGATCCAGACCAGAATCTAGACCAGAGACCAAACCAGAGACCAGACCACGGACCAGACCAGAATCAAGACCAGAAAAAAGACCTGAGACCAGATCAAGATCCAGACCAGAATCCCGACCAGAGACCAGACCAGAGACCAGACCAGAGACCAGACCAGAATCTAGACCAGAGACCAGACCAGAGACCAGACCTGAATCCAGACCAGAGTCTAGACCAGAATCCAGACCAGAAACCAGACCCGGGACCAGACCAGAAAACCAGACCAGGGTCCAGACCAGAAACCAGACCAGAGTCCAGACCAGAGTCTAGACGAGAAACCAGACCAGGGACCAGACCAGAAACCAGACCAGAATCCAGACCAGAGTCCAGACCAGAGTGCAGATCAGAGACCAGACCAGGGACCAGACCAGAGTCCAGACCAGAGTCTAGACCAGAATCCAGACCAGGGACCAGACCAGAGTCCAGACCAGAGTCCAGACCAGGGACCAGACCAGAGTCCAGACCAGAATCCAGACCAGAGTCCAGACCAGAGTCTAGACCAGAATCCAGACCAGGGACCAGACCAGAATCCAGACCAGAGACCAGACCAGAATCCAGACGAGGGACCAGACCAGGATCCAGACCAGAATCTAGACCAGAGACCAAACCAGAGACCAGACCACGGACCAGACCAGAATCAAGACCAGAAAAAAGACCTGAGACCAGATCAAGATCCAGACCAGAATCCCGACCAGAGACCAGACCAGAGACCAGACCAGAGACCAGACCAGAATCTAGACCAGAGACCAGACCAGAGACCAGACCTGAATCCAGACCAGAGTCTAGACCAGAATCCAGACCAGAAACCAGACCCGGGACCAGACCAGAAAACCAGACCAGGGTCCAGACCAGAAACCAGACCAGAGTCTAGACGAGAATCCAGACCAGGGACCAAACCAGAGTCCAGACCAGAGTCCAGACCAGGGACCAGATCAGGGACCAGACCAGAGTCCAGACCAGAGTCCAGACCAGGGACCAGACCAGAAACCAGACCAGAAACCAGACCAGAAACAAGACCAGAGTCCAGACCAGGGACCAGACCAGAAACCAGACCAGGGACCAGACCAGGGACCAGACCAGAAACCAGACCAGAAACCAGACCAGAGTCCAGACAGGAAACCAGACCAGAAACCAGCCCAGGGACCAGACCAGGGACCAGACCAGAAACCAAACCAGAATCCAGACCAGAAACCAGACCAGGGACCAGACCAGAAACCAGACCAGGGACCAGACCAGAAACCAGACCAGAGTCCAGACCAGGGACCAGACCAGAGTCCAGACCAGAGTCCAGACCAGAGTCCAGACCAGAAACCAGACCAGAGTCCAGACCAGGGACCAGACCAGGGACCAGACCAGAATCCAGACCAGAGTCCAGACCAGAGTCCAGACCAGAGTCTAGACCAGTAACCAGACCAGGGACCAGACCAGAAACCAGACCAGAAACCAGACCAGAGTCCAGACCAGAGTCCAGATCAGAGACCAGACCAGGGACCAGACCAGAGTCCAGACCAGAGTCTAGACCAGAATCCAGACCAGAAACCAGACCAGGGACCAGACCAGAAACAAGACCAGGGTCCAGACCAGAAACCAGACCAGAGTCCAGACCAGGGACCAGACCAGAAACCAGACCAGAGTCCAGACCAGAGTCCAGACCAGAGTCTAGACCAGAGTCCAGACCAGGGACCAGACCAGAAACCAGACCAGGGACCAGACCAGAAACCAGACCAGAAACCAGACCAGAGTCCAGACCAGAGTCCAGATCAGAGACCAGACCAGAGTCCAGACCAGAGTCCAGATCAGAGACCAGACCAGGGACCAGACCAGAGTCCAGACCAGAGTCTAGACCAGAATCCAGACCAGAAACAAGACCAGGGACCAGACCAGAAACCAGACCAGGGACCAGACCAGAAACCAGACCAGAGTCCAGACCAGGGACTAGACCAGAGTCCAGACCAGAGTCCAGACCAGAAACCAGACCAGAGCCCAGACCAGGGACCAGACCAGAAACCAGACCAGAATCCAGACCAGAGTCCAGACCAGAGTCTAGACCAGAAACCAGACCAGGGACCAGACCAGAAACCAGACGAGGGACCAGACCAGAAACCAGACCAGAGTCCAGACCAGAGTCCCGATCAGAGACCAGACCAGGGACCAGACCAGAGTCTAGACCAGAATCCAGACCAGGGACCAGACCAGGGACCAGACCAGAGTCCAGACCAGGGACCAGACCAGGGACCAGACCAGAGTCCAGACCAGAGTCCAGACCAGAGACCAGACCAGAATCCAGACCAGAGTCCAGACCAGAGTCTAGACCAGAATCCAGACCAGGGACCAGACCAGAATCCAGACCAGAAACCAGACCAGAATCTAGACCAGAGACCAGAAAAGAATCCAGACCAGAGTCCAGACCAGAAACCAGACCAGAGTCCAGACCAGGGACCAGACCAGAAACCAGACCAGAATCCAGACCAGAGTCCAGACCAGAGTCCAGGCCAGACCAGAGGCCAGACCAGAGTCCAGACCAGAGTGCAGATCAGAGACCAGACCAGGGACCAGACCAGAGTCCAGACCAGAGTCTAGACCAGAATCCAGACCAGGGACCAGACCAGAGTTCAGACCAGAGTCCAGACCAGGGACCAGACCAGAGTCCAGACCAGAATCCAGACCAGAGTCCAGACCAGAGTCTAGACCAGAATCCAGACCAGGGACCAGACCAGAATCCAGACCAGAGACCAGACCAGAATCCAGACGAGGGACCAGACCAGGATCCAGACCAGAATCTAGACCAGAGACCAAACCAGAGACCAGACCACGGACCAGACCAGAATCAAGACCAGAAAAAAGACCTGAGACCAGATCAAGATCCAGACCAGAATCCCAACCAGAGACCAGACCAGAGACCAGACCAGAGACCAGACCAGAATCTAGACCAGAGACCAGACCAGAGACCAGACCTGAATCCAGACCAGAGTCTAGACCAGAATCCAGACCAGAAACCAGACCCGGGACCAGACCAGAAAACCAGACCAGGGACCAGACCGGAAACCAGACCAGAGTCCTGACAAGGGACTAGACCAGAGTCCAGACCAGAGTCCAGACCAGAAACCAGACCAGAGTCCAGACCAGGGACCAGACCAGAAACCAGACCAGAATCCAGACCAGAGTCCAGACCAGAGTCTAGACCAGAAACCAGACCAGGGACCAGACCAGAAACCAGACCAGGGACCAGACCAGAAACCAGACCAGAAACCAGACCAGAGTCCAGACCAGAGTCCAGACCAGAGCCCAGACCAGGGACCAGACCAGAAACCAGACCAGAATCCAGACCAGAGTCCAGACCAGAGTCTAGACCAGAATCCAGACCAGGGACCAGACCAGAGTCCAGACCAGAGTCCAGACCAGGGACCAGACCAGGGACCAGACCAGAGTCCAGACCAGAGTCCAGACCAGAATCCAGACCAGAGTCCAGACCAGAGTCCAGACCAGAGTCTAGACCAGAATCCAGACCAGGGACCAGACCAGAGTCCAGACCAGGGACCAGACCAGAAACCAGACCAGAGTCCAGACCAGAGTCCAGACCAGAATCCAGACCAGGGACCAGACCAGAAACCAGACCAGAAACCAGACCAGAAACAAGACCAGAGTCCAGACCAGGGACCAGACCAGAAACCAGACCAGGGACCAGACCAGAAACCAGACCAGAAACCAGACCAGAGTCCAGACAGGAAACCAGACCAGAAACCAGCCCAGGGACCAGACCAGGGACCAGACCAGAAACCAAACCAGAATCCAGACCAGAAACCAGACCAGGGACCAGACCAGAAACCAGACCAGGGACCAGACCAGAAACCAGACCAGAGTCCAGACCAGGGACCAGACCAGAGTCCAGACCAGAGTCCAGACCAGAGTCCAGACCAGAAACCAGACCAGAGTCCAGACCAGGGACCAGACCAGGGACCAGACCAGAATCCAGACCAGAGTCCAGACCAGAGTCCAGACCAGAGTCTAGACCAGTAACCAGACCAGGGACCAGACCAGAAACCAGACCAGAAACCAGACCAGAGTCCAGACCAGAGTCCAGATCAGAGACCAGACCAGGGACCAGACCAGAGTCCAGACCAGAGTCTAGACCAGAATCCAGACCAGAAACCAGACCAGGGACCAGACCAGAAACAAGACCAGGGTCCAGACCAGAAACCAGACCAGAGTCCAGACCAGGGACCAGACCAGAAACCAGACCAGAGTCCAGACCAGAGTCTAGACCAGAGTCCAGACCAGGGACCAGACCAGAAACCAGACCAGGGACCAGACCAGAAACCAGACCAGAAACCAGACCAGAGTCCAGACCAGAGTCCAGATCAGAGACCAGACCAGAGTCCAGACCAGAGTCCAGATCAGAGACCAGACCAGGGACCAGACCAGAGTCCAGACCAGAGTCTAGACCAGAATCCAGACCAGAAACAAGACCAGGGACCAGACCAGAAACCAGACCAGGGACCAGACCAGAAACCAGACCAGAGTCCAGACCAGGGACTAGACCAGAGTCCAGACCAGAGTCCAGACCAGAAACCAGACCAGAGCCCAGACCAGGGACCAGACCAGAAACCAGACCAGAATCCAGACCAGAGTCCAGACCAGAGTCTAGACCAGAAACCAGACCAGGGACCAGACCAGAAACCAGACGAGGGACCAGACCAGAAACCAGACCAGAGTCCAGACCAGAATCCAGACCAGAGACCAGACCAGAAACCAGACCAGAAACCAGACCAGAGTCCAGACCAGAAACCAGACCAGAGACCAGGTCAGACACCAGACAAGAGTCCAGACCAGTATCCACACCAGAGACCAGAGACTCGACCAGACCAGGGACCAGACCAGAGTCCAGACCAGAGTCCAGACCACAGACCAGACCACGATCCAGACCAGGGACCAGACCAGAATCCAGACCATGATCCAGACCAAAGACCAGACCAGGGACCAGACCAGAGACCAGACCAGAGACCAGACCAAGGACCAGACCTGAGACCAGACCAGGGACCAGACCAGAGTCCAGACCAGAAACCAAAGCAGGGACCAGACCAGAGTCCAAACCAGAGACCAGAACTGAGACCAGACCAGAGACCAGACCTGAGATCAGACCAGGGACCAGACCAGAGACCAGACCTGAGACCAGACCTGAGACCAGACCAGAGACCAGACCAGGGCCCAGAAAAGAATCCAGACCAGAGACCAGACCAGTAACCAGACCAGAATCCAGACCAGAGACCAGACCAGAATCCAGACCAGAGACTAGACCAGGGACCAGACCAGAGTCCAGACCAGGGACCAGACCAGAGTCTAGACAGTAATCCAGACCAGGGACCAGACCAGAATCCAGACCAGAGTCCAGACCAGAGTCCAGACCAGAGTCCAGACCAGAGACCAGACCAGGGACCAGACCAGAATCCAGACCAGAGACCAGACCAGAAACCAGACCAGAAACCAGACCAGAGTCCAGACCAGAATCCAGACCAGAGACCAGGTCAGACACCAGACAAGAGTCCAGACCAGTATCCACACCAGAGACCAGAGACTCGACCAGACCAGGGACCAGACCAGAGTCCAGACCAGAGTCCAGACCAGAGTCCAGACCAGAATCCAGACCAGAGTCCAGACCAGAGTCTAGACCAGAATCCAGACCAGGGACCAGACCAGAATCCAGACCAGAGACCAGACCAGAATCCAGACGAGGGACCAGACCAGGATCCAGACCAGAATCTAGACCAGAGACCAAACCAGAGACCAGACCACGGACCAGACCAGAATCCAGACCAGAGACCAGACCAGAAACCAGACCAGAAACCAGACCAGAGTCTAGACCAGAATCCAGACCAGAAACCAGACCAGGGACCAGACCAGAATACCAGACCAGGGACCAGACCAGAAACCAGACCAGGGACCAGACCAGAATCCAGACCAGAGACCAGACCAGAAACCAGACCAGAAACCAGACCAGAGTCCAGACCAGAATCCAGACCAGAGACCAGGTCAGACACCAGACAAGAGTCCAGACCAGGGACCAGACCAGAGACAAGACCAGAGACCAGACGTGAGACCAGACCAGGGACCAGAACAGGGACCAGACCAGAGTCTAGACCAGAGACCAGATAAGAGACCAGACAAGAGTACAGACCAGAATCCAGACCAGAGAGCAGACCAGGGACCAGACCAGAATCCAGACTATAATCCAGACCTAAGACCAGACCGGAGACCAGACCAGAAACCGGACCAGAGACCAGAAACCCGACCAGAGTCCAGACCAAAATACAGACCACAAACCAGACCAGGGACAAGACCTGAGACCAGACCAGAATCCAGACCAGAATCCAGACCAGAGACCAGGTCAGACACCAGACAAGAGTCCAGACCAGTATCCACACCAGAGACCAGAGACTCGACCAGACCAGGGACCAGACCAGAGTCCAGACCAGAGTCCAGACCAGAGTCCAGACCAGAATCCAGACCAGAGTCCAGACCAGAGTCTAGACCAGAATCCAGACCAGGGACCAGACCAGAATCCAGACCAGAGACCAGACCAGAATCCAGACGAGGGACCAGACCAGGATCCAGACCAGAATCTAGACCAGAGACCAAACCAGAGACCAGACCACGGACCAGACCAGAATCAAGACCAGAAAAAAGACCTGAGACCAGATCAAGATCCAGACCAGAATCCCGACCAGAGACCAGACCAGAGACCAGACCAGAGACCAGACCAGAATCTAGACCAGAGACCAGACCTGAATCCAGACCAGAGTCTAGACCAGAATCCAGACCAGAAACCAGACCAGGGACCAGACCAGAATACCAGACCAGGGACCAGACCAGGGACCAGACCAGAATCCAGACCAGAGACCAGACCAGAAACCAGACCAGAAACCAGACCAGAGTCCAGACCAGAATCCAGACCAGAGACCAGGTCAGACACCAGACAAGAGTCCAGACCAGGGACCAGACCAGAGACAAGACCAGAGACCAGACGTGAGACCAGACCAGGGACCAGAACAGGGACCAGACCAGAGTCCAGACCAGAGACCAGATAAGAGACCAGACAAGAGTACAGACCAGAATCCAGACCAGAGAGCAGACCAGGGACCAGACCAGAATCCAGACTATAATCCAGACCTAAGACCAGACCGGAGACCAGACCAGAAACCGGACCAGAGACCAGAAACCCGACCAGAGTCCAGACCAAAATACAGACCACAAACCAGACCAGGGACAAGACCTGAGACCAGACCAGAATCCAGACCAGAATCCAGACCAGAGACCAGACCAAAATCCAGACCAGAATCCAGACCAGAGACCAGATCAAAGTCCAGACCATAATTCAGACCAGAGACCAGACCAGAATCCAGACCAGAATCCAGACCAGAGACCAGACCAAAGTCCAGACCAGAATCCAGACCAGAGACCAGACCAGGGACCAGACCAGAGTCCAGACCAGAGACCAGATCAGAGACCAGACCAGGATCCAGACCAGGGACCAGACCATAATCTAGACCAGAGACCAGACCAAGGACCAGACCAGAATCCAGACCAGAGACCAGAACAGTCCAGACAAGAGACCAGACCAGAATCCAGAACAGAGACCAGACCAGAATCCAGACCAGAATCCAGAACAGAGACCAGACCAGAATCCAGACCAGAATCCAGAGCAGGGACCAGGCTGTTCCTTTTCTCAGAAATTTGCATAACATCTGAACGTAAACTTCAGATGTTATGCCCCCCGGCAGGCGGAGCGCCGCCCCCCTCCGGCAGGCGGAGCGTCGCCGCCCTCCGGCAGGCGGAGCGTCGCCGCCCTCCGGCAGGCGGAGCGTCGCCGCCCTCCGGCAGGCGGAGCTGTTATTTTCGATCCTGTCAGCCATTTTCCTTTATTCATCAGATTTATTGGCGGTTCTCATCACATCTGTTTCTCCAGGTCTTCCTCTTACGTCTATCCTGGACTA